>NC_082697.1:43598580-43907008 GCF_949987515.2 Delphinus delphis
TGTTTACCTCCATGGGTACACTCGAAGCGTGATGGGTGATAACAGGGGGGCAAGGTGGGCCAGCCCCTCACAGTTGGTCTGTCCCCACCATCCTGTAAAGTGGGCACTGTTATTGCCACCACCCGCTTCAGAAGAGGGAACTGAGGGGCACAGGCAGAAAGTCTGAGGGTCAGACAGCTGGTAAGTGCGAAGTGGACTTTGAACCCCGCCCATCTGGCCTCAGAGCCCCGTCTCCAACCTCTGCTCTGTGCAGCTCCCTGTTAGGAAGGCAGCTGGGCACAGAAACGGACACGGCTGGGCGGTTTACAGCCGCCTCAGGGCCTGGAACACACTTGAAGGCTGGACTCTGCATCACACAGACGACATCTTAGCTGTCACCCAGGGCCGGTGCCGAGGATGATGCAAAGTCAGCTAAGCTGCCATCAAAGTACCACAGACAGGGCGGCTTAAACAACAGACATTTATCCTCTCGCTGTTCTGGAGGCTGGAATCTGAGACCAAGGGGCCAGTATTTCCGGCAAGGCTCTCCGCCTAGTCTGCAACGGCCTCTTTCTCCCCGTGTCCTCCTCACACGGCCTTGCCTGGGTACCTGCACTGCAGAAGGGAGACCTCTCTCCTCCTCTTTTAAGGCTACTAATATTCCATCATGAGGGTTCATCTCACCCTAATCACCTCCCAAAGGCCTCACCTCCAAATACCATCACAGTCGAGGTTGGGATTTCGACCTATGAATTTTGGGGGACACAAACACTCAGCCCATAACACGATTAAATAATAATTTTGAG
Organism: Delphinus delphis; assembly: GCF_949987515.2. Lineage (NCBI taxonomy): Eukaryota > Metazoa > Chordata > Mammalia > Artiodactyla > Delphinidae > Delphinus > Delphinus delphis. Next base: position 43,599,366 of record NC_082697.1, read on the forward strand.
GCCTTTTAGTATATTATCTATAAAAGCATATTCAAAGCAAAGCGTAGATAGTACTACATAAAGTATAAAATAGAATGTGTAATATACTTAAGTATATGAAATCTGCAAATATACTATGTACCTAGATCAGTAGATATATATACTTCTCTTCCTAAAAGCTCCAAATCATTCCAGATGTTTGCTAGCTTGAGGAAATCTCATTCTTTTTCAGTTTTTTACTGGTTGTGTGGTAGAGTTGGTAAGCCACCTGTTTCTGCTTTCCGTTTTCTTCACTGATTAGAAAATGCTCCTGTGGGTCCCACCCGGGGTCCTGAGCACATGTCCCGACTGGCAGCGGCAGATCACTGGTGTAATTTGTTCCGCTTTGTGGGAAATGCATCACCCCCAGCAGTGGCTTCTAAGTAGAAATCCCACGTCCTCTGTCCTGTGCTCCTCCTGGGGCAGCATTGATGTTCAGAGAGACACACTGATAAGAGTCAGCATCTTTAAAGCTGTGCTTATCCAAGCATCTCACGGAGCCAGACGGTGAAGCCGTGTGTGAAGTATGACGCCCCACAGGGCCTGGACACGGATGCCGCCTTGGATCTTAATGTCCTATAAAAATTCCATGTTTCTAAGAAAATATGAGCCAGCAATGAGATAGTAAATGATGAAAGTTGTATTAGTGCTACTTGGAAGAGAGAAAATTCTTTAGTAAGCCCATAAAAGCTGGATCTAGGGCAAAAACAAACAAACAAACTCAAAGGGATTTTTCGGGGGTAGGGGATAAGGAGAAATTGAAAATTAGAAATAGATAAAAATTATATCACTCAAAAGAAAAAAAGAGTGAGGGCTTCCCTGGTGGCGCAGTGGTTAAGAATCCTCCTGCCAATGCAGGGGACATGGGTTCGAGCCCTGGTCCGGAAAGATCCCACATGCCGGGGAGCAACTAAGCCCGTGCGCCACAACTACTGGGCCTGTGCTCTAGAGCCCGCAAGCCACAACTACTGAGACCGTGTGCCACCACTACCGAAGCCTGCGTGCCTAGACCCTGTGCTCCGCAACAAGAGAAGCCACAGCAACGAGAATCCCACGCACCGCAACAAAGACCCAACACAGCCAAAAAAAAAAAAAAAGAAAAATTAAAAATATGTAAACCACCTCATTAATAATTTTAATTAAAAAAAGAGTATTTTAAAAAAATATTTTAAAATATCTTAAGTACAAAAGCAGACAGATCTTTTTTTCCTCGACTCTGTTGGGGGTATTTTAACTTAGTGTATGGGGACAAGATGTCATAGGTGGAAAAAAATCATCATTTTCACTGCAGATGCGGTAAAGGAAGGAGTAAAACTAGTATTTACTTGCACTGTGCTGAGTTCTCTCACGTTCGTTAACCGGGTGATCACCTCGCCGACCCCAGCATGGGACATGATGCCCACTTATGAGGGAGGAAGCAGATGGCCAGAGAAGCTGGTTACACACCTGGTCAGGAACAGAGGCAGAGTTTACATCCAGGTCTGTTGGAAGCCCACCCTCATTCCATCACATGAAATACCACACTTTTAGAATCAAGAAGAATAAAATGCATTTAACAGAAGAAGCTGAAATGTGTACACCAAAAACGATCAGACTCCATTAAAGAAATTACAGAACGAAGTAAAGGCAGAGGCATTTCATGTTCACAGACTGGAAACAGCGCTGCCGCGATGGCCACACTCCTCAGGTCAGCCTGCAGATTCCATGCAACCCCATCAACACAAAGCTGGGTTTTTGGCAGCAAGTGACAAGCTTACCCTAAAATGCACCCAGAAATGCAAGAGACAGGGTTCCTCTCCTGCTGCTTCTGCAGCATAGGTCAACCTAAAGGTTACTGAATATAAAATAGTAACAATCCCATTTATCGGGCAGTTACTGTTAGCCTAGGGGTTCATATACCTCACCAAGGTGATCTTGATCAATCCCCCCAAAAGTTTAGGATTACACAGAACTGCTCCTATTTCACGCCTGAAGAAAGCAAGGGCCAGGTTTTAGGATTTGGCCCTAGTTCTGCCTGAGTAAATCCCCACTGGATTGTCAGAAAGGAAGGTTCTCTACCGTGTTTCTTCCAACCTGATCGACACAGTCTGAGGCTGGGATTGTCAATGGGGTGAGTCTCACCCAAGCTGCCTCCTGGTCCCACCCCAGGTGACACCCAGGCTTGCTGCCCTCAGGGAACCAGTTAGCCGTGGGGAATGGAAAGATGTGGGCTCAGATTATAAACTGGGTTATGCCCAGGACATAAATGGAGGTGGGGGAAACAAAGGATGAGTGCTTTGTATCTCCCCAAAAGGAGGTGATGGGGAGGGGACCCCAAAACGCGGTCAAGTAGCTGAGCTCCAGCAAGTTGGGCAGCAGGCGGGGGGTCTGAAGGACGTTTCCTGCTCACAGAGGCAGGCCTGTCATCTGAAGCATCTCAGAGGGACCCCCCTCCCTCTCCACAGGTCAAAGAGTTGAGTTGGCAAATCCCATCCTAGCAGGGGAGCTGCTAGGACCCAGATACACGGGTCCTTTGCCAGGTCAAATCCTTGTCTTAGTTTAAATTTATCCAGTGTAAGTGTAGTCAGTACGATGTCAATGACCACAGTCATAGTAGGTGCATGAGTGACTGTTCCAATAAATAGAAACTCTTTCTAACCGATAGGTGTTAGGTAGCAAATGAGAACTGGCATTTCTGGGACCTTGATCTGAGCAGTGTACACCATTCCTAACAGGGGCACCTACACAGACACAGAAACTTAGCATGCTGGGAGGGACCTCACACCTGCCCGTGGGATAAAGGGCATCTGTGGGTCCAGCTCGGAGGGGGAGGAGGGCTGCCATGTGCCCCCAGCCAGGGGCGTCAAGAAAGCCAGAACCACGTGGTACCATGCTGGGGTCCCCTCCCCAGCACGCGGGGGCTCCCCTGCACAGCCACTCTGGCCTTCTGTACAGCAGAGGGGCCAGCAACCAGAATGGGGCCCCTGGTCCTCCCCGTGGCCAGTCCTGGTAGCCCCTACCCTGCCCACTCCCTCCTGCCACCTGCAGGAACCACTCACAAATGGGCGATGTTACACCTGCCACTGTCTCTCCACTGGTCACCTCTTATGTCACTGTTCTGTGGTTTCAGGGTCCACCCAGCTCCCCGGCTTCTCAAGCGCTTCCCTCCCTCCTCAGCATCCTCTCTCTGATACCTCCACTCACCTGCCGGAGCATCAGGCCTCCACCATTGCCCCCAGCACTGAGCTCCAACCCACGGACCTTGACATCTCTCACTGTCTGATCACCTCACACCCCAATCCCACAGTGTGATCTCTGATCCATCGTTACAATCCCACACTCACACACACAATTCCCTTGACTGTGTGCTTTCTTGGCGAAGCCCCTGCCCCCCTCCAGCCTCCCTGACCCCACACCTGGTAAGTGAAGAGGGTGGTTGAGACCCTCCAGCCTTGGCCTCCATGGCCCGAGATCTCACAGAGCCGAGCCCACGGTGTCTGTTGCCCCTTATTCCCCTTAGCTGGGCTGATCCTAAGTCTCCTTTCCAGACTCCACAAGCCAGGAGGACGCCTGGTCCTTTCTTCATCTTTCCTTTCTTGCCTCTCCCCTGGGTGGGCTCAGCCCGTCCTCAGGCTCAGTACCCGCCACATGCTGGTGGTGTCCACACTGGCACCCACCAGGCCCCCTCTGAGCGGGCGGCCGGCCCGGCACTCCCAGGGGGCCAAGCCCCCCAGTCCCGGAGCCTCGAGGCAGAGCCCGCCCTCCCTCCACCCCTGACCCAGCTCTACACAGCTCGGAGTGCCCGCTGGGATTCAGGTCACTTCTGGGCCCTGGACACCAAGCAGTGAGCGAATAGGAGCCCTGCCTCGTGGGCATCCAAGCCCCTCAGCCACGTGGTCCTAGACCTGAGCCATCCTCCATTCGCCTCTTCCTGTCGTGACCCCGGCAGTCCAGTCCCTCCCAGGAGTCCCTGGCCATGGCCTGCCCGCCTGCTTCCCCTTCACGGACACAGCAGAGTCGGACCCCTCAGGAACCAGAGCCTCTCGCTACTGCTCCAACCACTTGCGAGGGTCCCGATGGACTCAGAACACAGCCTGGCCCTGGCCCCTCCGCCTGGAGAGGCCCTGCGGCCCCGCCTTTCCCTCAGCATGGCCGGCTCTCTGCGTAGGTCCATCGGGACTCGGCTGCCGGGCCCACACCATCTGAGCACGTCTTGTCTCAGCTGGATCCTTCCTGTCCTTAGGATCTCAGCCCTGAAGTCGTTCTCTTACAGACGCCAACCATGTCCACCACATAGATCGTTCCAATGGCCCGTCTGCCTGTCACGTGAGCCTGCTTCCTCCACAGTCTAGACTGCCTGCCTGTCCCCACACCACCCAGGGATGCACGTCCTGACAGCTGAGGCCACCTGAGGTCACTTACATCAGAGCCTGGCTCATAAAAACTCTCAGCTCTTGGCAGGATGAAAAACCAGTCTTTCTGGAAGGTTCCAGCCCACACCGTCCCAGGTGACTGATTCACATCCACGATCACGTCACACCTGAGCGTTTGCCTGAATCTGCTTGTTCGTGATTCACCACCAGACCAGCCACTGCTGGGCCCGAAAGGAGGCACTGGCTCTGCTCCGACCTGGACTCGCTGTGAGTGGGCATCGTGTCTCTGCTACGGGGCCCTGGCTTCACCCTGTCCGTGACCCCGGACTCAGAGGGGACCAGGACAGAGTGTCAGCTCAGCAGAAGTGACCAAGGAGGTCAGACCAACCGCAGCCCTGCATGGAGACTCTAGGGAAAGGCCGTCTGAAAACCTCCAGAGCTTATTTTAATATAAGAGATTACTGTTTCCAAAGGATATTTGATTTGGGGGAAAATCCAGTTAAAATAAATCCACTTAAACCGGGAACCAACCTTCACAGCAGTGTGTGCACACGTGGGTTTCATGCCCCAAAGGGAACTCGTTGTAGGAAGTGAGTTCATTTAACCTTTAACAAGGTTTACAGATAATTATGAATGTGCGAATTCTCAGAGCAGGGATGATCGCGTGGTCAGGTTTGCTGGTGTAATTAATTCTTCCAACAAAACTGATTTCACAGCAACTGGAAAGAGGATGATTTTTGCAAAATAGTCAGGGTTTCCCTAACTTTTGTGAGGACACCTCTGTGCTTCCATAGCCTTGTGTTACAAAGGGCTCCACCTGCCCTCTCCTGGCACCTGTCCTCGACGGCCACCCTCGTCTGCATGGCAGTCAGGCCCCGAGGAAGTCCAGGACCGCCTGCACTGGGCCCCCTCTGCTGGGCCAGGGAGGCGGTCCGGGATCCCCTGGGATTTCTCTGCTCCCTAGCTCTGCCCCACAGAGGGTCCAAGTTTACAGAGTGTCCGGTGGGGCTGCTGACTTGGCATCTGCCTCCCCCTCCTCTGTGCCCACCGGGACCCCGGCTGCCCAGCTTCCCAGCATCACCTGGCCGCCCCGTGCATAGCCCACTCTCGGTTAAGGCCCCATATGAGGCAGCGCCAGCCCCTGGGAGCTGGCCCGACTTCAGCTAACACTGCTGAGCGCTGCCCCCTCTCAGCTCAGGTAATCGTCAAGACAACACTGGGGGCAACTGGTGCTTCCTCTTCATTCATAGGGAGAACGAGGCACAGAGAGGTTGAATAACTTTGCCAAGAGCCAGGTGTAGGCCAGGGCTCAGACCCGGGCAGGCGGACCACGGAGTCCCCAGCACAGCCCCTTTGCACCACCACCTCCCTGCCACCGTCCCTCCGGCCCAGCCTCTCTCCATTTCCCAAAGGCCACAAGCAAACCCCATCCTGAGGGCTCATAGGCAAAGCATAACTGTTATTTTAGGTAAAATAACTCTATAAATAAAAATCAAGAAGCTGCAAAGACAAGCCTTATATAAACTCCTCCAGGAACGGTTCTCTTCCCCCCGTGTGGAAACAGACCAACCCACAGAAGGACCGAACACGGCAGAAGAAACCCCATTGCTTCCGCCTGCCACTGGACATCGCGGGAGCAGAACGGAAAGAATCCGCTTACCTAAAAGCCTGGGCCCCAGATTTGCCCACGTCCTCGCCCGACATGTGCTCTCAGGCTCCTGGCTGCCCACCTCCCACCCTGCTGCCCCTCTGCTGTTATCTGTGGGCACAGGGGCAGCGGACCCACCCCTGGGGACCACATTCAGATCTGCCAGCTGGACGAATCCGGGGCTCCGGGGCACTAGAGGGAGGGCCACCTAGCGAAGAAGAAAGCATTCCACGAGGTGTCTTCACACAGTCCAGGCACGTGGCTGTCTGTGTCCCCAGAAATGTCCTCTGGCTTGCTGTCCCCCCAGGTGCCCCCAGGAGCAGCTCCTTCCAGAAGTGACGTTCATGGCGGCAGAGTCTACTGTTCAGGGTGTGAGTGTGTGTGTTCCTGTAAGTGGATATACCCATGTGTGTGTTGGTATGTATGTGAGTGTTGTCTCTGTGAATACGTCTGCGTGTGCGTGCGTGTGTGTGAAGGAATGGGGAGGGAACGTGACATTTGTCTACCTACGATATTGTCTTCTAAGAGGAGCTGGATCTCCAGCTCTAGGTCAGGGCACCTGCAGGAGTCTCAGCCTCCACAGGCAGCTCCGACTTGCCAAAACCATGAACAGGGCTGAGTCACTGCAGGAGAAACGATGACTAACGTGCAAAGGCTTTTTACATGTAACCCGGGGATCAAACGCTGGCCCTTTCGTCCCAGAGCCGGCAGCGCCCTGGCGAGTCCCTGGCCAACGCAGGAGCCGTGCTTCTAGCTGAGAATCCTGGTGGAGAGCCTTCCTCCATATTTAACTCCTGTTCTGCAAACCCTCATATCTGGTCCCCTCAGCTGGTCGATAAGGCACCTGGGCCCAGAATACAGAGCCCTCAGCGACGGCCGACTCAGCGGGGATCCATCTCTCTAAGCAGAGTCAGTGTGTGCACGGGGTGGGCTCTCTGCACCCACGTCCACAGGTTGCAGCACAGAGGCCGCCGGGCCCCCCTCAGCTGGTCCCAGAGCCCGCGGGACGGTCTGGAGCCTGGATGATTATTGCCACCTTGCTCTGGTGCTCATCCATCTGGTCTACCTGTTCTCAACCCGCTCCAGGCAGTGGAGCCACAATTAGGTCACCAAGGGACACGGAGAGCGGATGACGGGGAGGTCGCTTGGCAAGGCACTGTTTTGAGCACTTTGTGTGAGTGAAGAAGGAGCGATGTCTGCCCGGCTGCCAGGTCTGGTGCCGAGAAGGCAGCAGCTCACGTGGGGCAGCGTCCCCCGCAGGGGCCCAGGGCTTCCGGCTGAGTCACTTCGCACCTTTCCTCTCTGCAGGGGAGCGATGGCCTGCTGAACTCCCATCTGACGTTTGCTCAAGGGCTGCAGTGTTGAATTCAGTACAAACATATATTTTTATGTGGAGGTATTTTCAGCCCGCTTTTCTAGCCACACGTGTCAGTTATTACTTGCTATGTAACAAACACCCCCAAAGTTAGCAGGTTACAATGGCAGCTGTTTTATTTGCTCACAATCCGCTGGGTCAGCAGGTGGGCGGAGCTCGGCTACTTGGCTCTTGGCTGGTCTGTCCTGGGGGTTACTCATGAGGCTACAGTCACTGGGGCTCCACTGGGGCTGGGGAGCCCAGGACAGCCTCACCGGCATGGCTGGTGGCTCCTGGTAGCTGTTGGCTGGACCATGTGCTGACCTGGGCTCCTTCACAAGCCTGGCAAGGTCCAGAAGAACGAGTCCAGAAGAAGCCTGGGCTTCTCAGAACCAGCACATCACTCTCCCACTTCACTGTGTTGGTCAAAGTCAGGCAGGTGGCCAGGCCACATCTAAGGGTGGAGAAATAGACTCCCCCTCCTGATGGGAGGGTGGGGTGTCACTGTACAAATGGGGGGGTGTGGGGAGATGAGAGGAACCTTGTCGCCCATGTTTGCAAACAAGCTACTGTACCTCCCACCGGGCAAGATATTATGGAAGGAAGGAGACAGGCATGATTCCTGCGTGTGCACACATGCATACATGGATACATGCACACTCTGTGTGTCTATACATGTGGACATGTATTCATGTGTTTATTATGCCCGCTGCCTGCCGAGAGGTGCGCTGGACCCTTTGTGAGACATTCTATCACTTTCTTTGAGAAAACAGCACTGGTCCGAATTTGGAAGTGGAGAGAGCAGAGCACAAATGTAAGAGATGGTAGGATGGCCTGGACGGCCCCTCTGAGCCTGGGTCACAGCTACGACCCCTGCCACACTCACCCCAGGAAACCCAGAGGCACAGCAGTCGCCAGCTCTAGCATTTGTTTCCTGCCTCTAAGTGTGTAAAGTAAAGGGACCCTAAGAACTTGGTTTTTAACAAATATTACATAAGACAAACTTTAAGCACGTTCTATTCCTTGACCCCAAATGCAGGCTCTGCAAGTTTACGTAAGGTGCGTAAGCTGACAGGTAATTGTCGGCAGGCTGGCATCTCCCACTAAGCAGCCGGGACCCTCCCTCGGCTCAGACCAGGGACAAGGGGTACCGTCCTCCTCTTCCACGCGCCCCCCTCTCCCACCACCTCAGCCCTTCATTACTTGCCCGCCCAAAGTGCGACCTGGGACCAGCGGCATCCTCATCACTGCACACTTGTTAGAAATGCAGAGCTCAGGCTCCGACCCAGACCTGCTGAGCCCGGGTCCGAACGTCTGCAAATCCCCGGGTGTTTTGCGTGCATTAGAGTTTGGCAAGCATGGCTTTAACAGGTGTTTCAGTAAGAAAAGCCAACTCGCTGCTCCTTTAACATTATTAAACTCAATTTGTATTCTTTACGTTATTTGTGTATAAACCAATGTTCAACGTCCCCTGGTGAACCTACTGTGCAGCCAACTTTGAGGAGCACCTGGACTTGGGCCGCTCAAAGTGAGGCAACATCAACATCTTGGTGCCTGGCGGGGACGCAGGGTCTCCTGCCCTGATCTGCTGTCCCAGAACCTGCATTTCCCAGCCCCCAGGAGATGCGTGTGGTCACTCAAGCTGAGCGGCTCTGCCTGGCCTCAGTCCTGGCTGCTTGGCTCAAGTCCAAGGTTTGCCACCTCCCTTGTACCCACCTGCCTGCCATCCATCCCACACACACTACACACAACTTATCACCAGCAAACCACCGTGTTCTCTTGTGTTCACAAGTACACATGATCTGGTCTTCCTATCCCATCCCTATCCCTGTCAACTCCTCTCATTGACAGGGGGGCAACAGTCACTGGCTGAGTGGAGAACCCACCACAGGATATCATCTTTGCCCATCTTCACCTGGAGGCTGGAAAAGTTAAATCCTCCTCCTTACACCAGGCTTTCTTGTAACCAAGAGTGGTCACACACACAGCTCTGGCCAAAGACTGCTGTGGGCAAATGTCTTCTGAGGGGCTCTGTCCACCTCTCCCACCTTTTGTCTTGATCTCAGATGTGATGTCCAGGGCTGCAGCAGCCTTCTGGGAACCAGGAGGTGGTAGAGATGCAGCCCTGACTCCACTGAGGTGCCGACTCAGCGCCTCCCACCTCCAGGCTCGTATCATGTCAGAAAAATAACCCCCATAGTTCAGCTCCTGTGCCCCTGGTTTTCTGTCATTGTTGCTGTTTCAGTTCTAGGTTCATAGGTTAGAACCTGTGTTCTAACCTAGACTTAAACAGGCCTTTTTATTTTGCACATAAATAAGGAAAAGAAGAAAATAAGAAGTGAAAAAGCAAAAAAGTTAGATCCAAATCAGCTTTGCCACTGATTTCTATGTAAATCTGGAGAAGTTAATAGACCTGCGAGGACATGAAACTTCTCCCTTTTTTTCCTCACCTGTCCCTTTTATCTCTTCAGTGAAAACACTGGAGAATGATGGAATTGAACAAAATTCCCAAGACCTAGAATTCACTCACGTAATAACTAATGTACACACGTGTTGTGCAAAACTGGTGCTATTAACCTATGCCCCAGTTTCTGACTATGAGCCTAAGATAGCATCACATTCTAGAATATACTTTTGAGAAACAATGTGACTTGTGACTCACACAGAGTTGATGGGATGTGGCAGGAGTTACTTCTGAGGCTACACCAGAAGAGTCCACGTCAACTATTTGCTAGTAATTAGAACCTTAGTGCTCCAAATAATATAGGTTTATTTTTTATTGTGGTAAAAATACACAACATAAAATTTACCACATGGACTATTTTCAAGTGTACGGTTCAGTATTGTTAAGTGGATTCACATTGTTGTGAAACAGATCTCCAGAACTTCTTTTTTTTTTTAGGACTGAACCTCCCCACTTCCCCTACCTAAGTTCTCTCTCTACTTCATCCTTCATTTGCATTTTCATAGTAATTCCAAGAAAGAGGTGGGTAGGCATCTTCTCCATTTTACAGATGGGAAAGCACCGGAGTCGGGTGGCCTCACCTGCATCCCCTGGGCTCTTGAATGGCAGGCTTCTGGGTCGTCTGGTACCCAACCCACAGCTCGTGCCCAGAGATGGGGTTCTCCTGAGCACCAGAAGCGGCCAAGCAATCCTTTCCACAGTTGTGTTTTTGTTTTATTGAGGTATAATTGACATATAACATTATGTTACTTTCAGGTGAGCAACAGATGATTCGTTATTTGTATATATTGTGAAATGATCACGATAGGTCTAACTAACATCTATCACGAGGCACAGTTACAACTTTTTTCCTGTGACGAGAACTTTTAAGATCTAGGCTCTTTCAAATATACAATACAGTATTGTTAACTTTAGTCACTATGCTGTACATTAAAACCCATGACACTCATTTTGTAACTGGAATTTGTACCTCTTGACCCCCTTCACTCATTTTCCCCACCCCAGCCCTACCTGTCTGTGGCAACCACCAATCTCTTCTCTGTATCTATGAGTTCAGAGTTTGTGTTTTTTTCAGATTCCACATACAAGTGGGATCCTATGGTATTTATCTTTCTGTCTTATTTCACTTACCATAATGTCCTCAAGTTCCAGCCATGTTGTTGCAAATGGCAGGATTTCCTTCTTTTTTATGGCTGAATAGTATTCCATTGTGTATATATGTGTCTATTTCTATAGCTATATATATCACATCTTCTTTGTCCATTTATCAGTGCTACCATATCTTGGCTATTGTAAATAATGCTGCAGTGAATACGGGGTACATATATCTTTTTGAGTTAATGTTTTCATTTTCTTTGGATAAACCCAAAAGTGAAATTGCTGGATCGTATGGTAGTTCTATTTTTTATGTTTTTAGGAATCTCCATACTGTTTTCCATAGCGACTGCACCAATTTACATTCCCACCAACAGTGCACGAGAGTTCCCTTTTCTCCACATCTTCAACAGCACCTGATTTATTGTCTTTTTGATAATAGCCATTATGACAGGTGTGAGGTGATATCTCATTGTGGTTTTGATTTGCATTTCCCTGATGATTTGTGAGTTGAGAACTTTTTCAGGTACTTGCTGGCCATCTGTATGTCTTCTTTGGAAAAATCTTTATTCAGACCCTCTGCTCATTTTTTAGAAAAACTTATTTATTTATTTATTTTTGGCTGCGTTGGGTCTTTGTTGCTGTGTGCGGGCTTTTTCTAGTTGCAGTGAGCAGGGGCTACTCTTCGTCATGGTCCGCGGGCTTCTCATTGCAGTGGCTTCTCTTGTTGTGGAGTGTGGGCCCTAGAGTGAGCAGGCTTCAGTAATTGTGGCACGTGGGCTCAGTAGTTGTGGCTTGCAGGCTCTAGAGCGCAGGCTCAGTAGTTGTGGCATATGGGACTAGTTGCTCCATGGCATGTGGGATCTTCCCGGACCAGGGCTTGAACCCATGTCCCCTGCATTGGCAGGTGGATTCTTAACCACTGCACCACCAGGGAAGCCCCTGAGATCTTCTGCCCATTTTTAATAGGATTTTTTTTTGTTATTGAGTTGTATGAGTTATTTATATATTTTGGGGTATTAACCCCTTATCAGATATATAATTTGCAAATATTTTTTCCCAGTGAGTAGGTTGGTTGCCTTTCATTTTGTTAATGGTTTGCTTTGCTGTGCAGAAGGTTTTTAGTTTGATGGAGTCTCACTTGTTTATTTTTGTTTTCGTTGCCTTTGCTTTTGGTGTCAAATCCAAAAAATCATTGCCAAGGCCAATGTCATGGAGTTTACCACCTATGTTTTCTTCCAGGAGTTTTGTGGTTTTGGGTCTTACATTCAAATCTTTGATTCATTTTGAGTTAAGTTTTGTGTGTGGTGTAATATAGTGGTCCAGTTTCATTCTTTTGTGTGTGACCATTTAGCTTTCCCAACACCACTGATTGAAAAGACTGTCCTTTTCCCCTTGCATTTTCTTGACTACTTTGTCATATGTTGATTGACCATATATGTATGGGTTTATTTCTGGACTTTTTATTCTGTCTCATCGATCTATGTGTCTGTTTTTATGCCGGTATCATACTGTTTTGATTACTATAGCTTTGTAATATAGTTTGAAGTCAAGAAACGTGATGCTTCCAGGACAGTTCAGCTGGTCAGAGTATGAGGAGGGTGAAAACTGTGGGCTCCTGCCAGGCTCACACATCCTGGCCAAGAGGGTGGGGAATACAAGGAGGTCAGGGTGGGGAAGAAGGATTCAGAGGAGAGAGAGGTGCAGGTCAGGACTGTACTCCCAAGATGTTTTCTAGGGCTGAGCTGAACTCCAGTGGAGACGGGGTACCTCTGATTTGTGCCCCCAAGAAACAACTTGAGTTCACCTGGACTTTACTCTCCAAGAAAGGCACCAGTTTAGTCTTAAGGAGAAAGGGAAGCAATGGGCAGAGTCTAACTCACTGAAATATGTTTTTGAAATATCTGAAGCTCTGAATACAAATTTCAGGAAGACCAGCATTTCTGGGCAGCATCTAAGGACATTTCTATCTTCTGGGGAAAGCCTTGTGCCCAGAGCGGGAAGGAGGTCTCACTGGGCAGCCTGCCATCCTGTTTAATATACCTGGATATTCTCTGTGCCATCCGGGGCCTGTGGCATTAGAGGAAACAGTTTCCCCTCTGACCGTGGTGTGTCGTGCAGGAGATTTCTATTCTCCTGGACAGCTGCAGGCACACATCCTCCCAGCTGGGCCACAGCTGGGCTTTCTGCTCACCCTGGGTCACTGTTTGGTGACCTGCATGGGCACTCTCCTCCCAGGAAACCACCACAAAGTACAGAAGGACAGATGACCCAGCTATGTTTGTCCCACTTCGCCTCCATCGTAGAATGGAACATCTGCATCTGTGTGTCTGCCCAGTGATGACACCGGACGGGCAGCTGTCCTGAGCTTCACACCAAGCGCAGTGCCAGGTTGGGGGTGGGCAAACGTGACCTTGAAACAAACACTAAACGAACAGATCCCTGAAGGGTCCACACACAGGGCCCTTCCTCTGGCAACATGAGGCTGCAGATCGGGCTGGGAACCCCTGAGTTTCACCCCATCAAGTTTGATCGGGACTCCAATCAAACGGGATGCTATACACATTTCCCACCATTATCCTCCCTTCCTGCCTGAGAGGGAGATGCAGTATGGGGCAAACAGGAGAAGCTCCTGTGGGTTTCCTGGAATAAGCACCGGAGAAGCTGCAGATGAGCTGTGAAAGCTTCAGTCCAGCCCTTCAGACTCAACTCCTCCAAGTTCATGAATTCGCCTCGTTTCACCTGGAAACTGGACAGTGGGGTCCCCTTGGTGCAGCCAGGCCAGTCCTGGGGTGAGGCACCAGCTCAGATGGGCACAGCAGCTCCACCTGAGAGAGGATGGAGAACTGGGCCACTGCCCAGGGAGGGGAAGCTGAGGACCGCGTCCCTGCAGGTGGGTCCAGACCCCAGGGTCCTGGAGCCCCTGCTACCCGCGGTGCAGGAGGGGCCCCTCTTGCCAGCTCTCAGCCTCCCTGGGCCCGGCCTCACTCATCTCTGATCCCACAGCCCCCGTTTCCATTGAAGAGCGGCCAGCTCCCCCGGCACCCAGGACCTACTGCGGCCATGAGGGCAGGAGCCCAAGGGACTCACCATCCCTGCCCTCCTGGCTGGTCAGGGCTCTGCCGTTGCCATGTCCATGGTCCAGAATCTCCCGGTCACCCCAAGAGCCCCTCTCCTCTTGTGCTCACCCACTCCTGAAGCAGGCCCACGTCACCCCCATGCTGCCCCCAGCCTCTGGCACGCACACATCCACATGCCCACGGGCCCTCGCCCCAAGGATGGAGAGATGCCCACAGGTCTGGGGACACGTTTCCGAGAGGTCATACGCTCTCTCCCGGACGCTGAGCAGATAAGCCAGGAGCACGGATCCTGAGGTCAGGGTGGCTGCAGGAGCAGAGGCCGCACTCCCATTCTGCAGACGGAGCGGGGACACTCAAGGCTGGTGGGGAGATCTGGGCTGGAGGCGGGAGCGGTGCCCTGGGAAGGTCCTGGGGAAGGATCTGCTGGTGCCTCTCTGACAGCAGAGAGGGGAACAACCAAAGCTCCAATGAGGAAAAGCTGTTGGCCCCTTTCCTCCTCCTCCCCCACCCCATGTCCCAGTGCCCGAGCAGAACAGAAGAGCTGATGACAGATAGACCAGGGTCCCTCCCACCAGGCAGCGTTTCTCCAGCCCATAGTGGGACGTGGCTGCACTTCTACATTGGACGAGGTAATGGACTATCTGAAGGCGACCAGACACCTGTGTGGGAGCCCAGGGCCCTAGAACAGCTGGAACACAAGACGTGGGTGGCTCTATATGGGCCGCAGCTCGGGAGCCCAACCTCATCAAGGTCACCGGGAAGCCCTTTTGCTCGCACGTCTGGGAGCCTGGCTGCCGCAGTCCTGGGTACACAGAGCAGCCGGAGAAGGCAGAGCGGCTCCGAGTGGGGATGAGCTCAGAGCCAGCGGGATGCAGCCTGCGCCCACCGAGGAGCTTCTGAGTCCGGGGGCAAAGAGGTGAACAAGAAGCGGGGGCGGAGGTCCCTCCAAAGCGGCCACTTTCCTGATGGAGCGCGGGTGCTGGGTACGGGAGCACGTGAAAACCTCCCTGCGCGGGACCACGATCAAACACCTGTGGGCAGAGGGCACAGCCACGCGTTCACAGCTGCACTGCGGCCACTCGCCCAGCGGGCGGGTCTGTCCTGCACACACACAGAGACGACTAGAATCTGGGAAGAAACTCATGTCTGTGACCCAAGAGCCTGAAGTATGTGTTCTTCCTGGAAAGGGACTTGGCAAATCACTGCTCAAGTCCAGCAACAGGGAAGGAAAGGGCATTATTCTGCACAGTTTGAGTCCACAATACATTTTCCTCTATGGTTTTAGAACCATTTGGGGACTGTGATGTCCCCAAATACACCCAAATGTCCCTATTGACAGGTAATGCACCTGTACCCCGAACATTCAGATTGGCAATCCTGCCAAGAATATTGTGCAGAGGACTCGACAAGTGGGGTTCAAGGGGACGACAGAAGGTCTGGGATGCGGTCACATCAGGGGCCCTCCTGTTCTGGGTCGCTCAGGAGGTACGTGCTGAGTCCAAAGGCTGTTAGGAGAGATACCGGCAAGAGTCTTGAGATCTCATTCTGAGCAAAGGGAACAAGGAAGTGGGCGCCCATGTGTCAGGTGGCACATTCCATCCACAGCTTTGAAAATAATAAGAGTGAAAGGCAGAGAATGAACTTAGAACTAACAGAAGGGATGACTTCCCTTTACTTAAAATTGGCTTTTAACAGAAATCCATCTTGGTGATGGAGTGGGGCTACGGCCCTGCATGGAGAACTGAGCCGGGTGTTCTGTGTCTCTGGGTTTAGTGTAGAAAAGCAAAGCCGTGAGGCAGTGAGCATGCTAGTTCATCCGCTCAGAGCCTGTGTTTTGAAGCTGCTTGTACGGAGGACACGAGGGGAGAGGAAGAGAGTAGGAGAGAGAAATGGGGATGGGGTCGTCTGCAGGCGAGAGGCCCTGGAAGGCGTTTCGGGGCTGGGCTGGGAAGGGTGGGCTTGCCCAGCACGGGGGCCTCTCCACCGTCTGCATGCACACAGGGCACAGTCTGGAGCAGACGCCTGGCTCTTAAAACACATCTACCAATGCCTGAGCCACAGGCACGGGCCAGACCCTGTGTTCAGACGGTGTCTCAGACCCAGAGCACACGGCTGACCTGCCTCATTTCACCTTTCCTGCTGCCCCACAGGACACAGCACCCTTACCCCAACTGGAACGGATATGTTCCCTCTAAGGGAAACACTTGGGAAAGGGCCGAGGCGGAAATTTCAGATACTAAGGTTGGCTGCAGAAATGCACATACTTTATTTAAAGGCAATCTGAGACACTGCAGAAACAGAAGTATTGGTAGCAATCTTTGGTGGCATGACCTGGGCAGCCGTGGAGTCCCTCTGATGCTAAACAGAGCCTAAGCCCAGCCCTCAGGGCTGTATTTCCCAGCCCTGACCTAGGACTTAATCGCGTTGTAATCCTCAAAAGCAAACCCTCTTATTTCAGACACTGCACAGCTGACAGCCCGTGGCACCAAGGTGGGAGGGCCAGGATCAGGAGAATCGGTTAAAAACTGCATCTTGTACCTGAGGCAGAACGGTAAGTTTACGTCACATGCTCGTTTTTCTGCTTCCCTGAGCAGGGGTGAAGCCTCAACATATTTGAGGTAAGACTAATTTGTCTCCTTCAGAAGTATCTTTGGTTTAAAGTTGAGGCAATGGAATAAAACTTCTGTGTTTCTAATTGTCTGAAACGTTTGTTTGCTTTTTGGTTTTGTTTTGGACACTGACACTTCCCAACAGAAAAGATTAAGAAAGGAACAGATGGGAGGCACTTTTGAAAAGTGGTTACTCAATGAGGTCAAATGTTTGAGAAGTAATACGTTTTAAAAATATGAATTTAGGGCTTCCCTGGTGGCGCAGTGGTTGAGAGTCCGCCTGCCGATGTAGAGGACGCGGGTTCGTGCCCCGGTCCGGGAAGATCCCACATGCCGCGGAGCGGCTGGGCCCGTGAGCCATGACCGCTGAGCCTGCGCGTCCGGAGCCTGTGCTCCGCAACGGGAGAGGCCACAACAGTGAGAGGCCCACGTACCGCAAAAAAAAAAAAAAAGAATTTAAACTAAGCAGGCCCTTCATGAAAGACTCAACCTGCAATCAATAAACACTCATGTTCTCTCCTTCAGAGTCACAGCCCCTAAATGTCACTATAGCATTATCAGGAACTATGTTTAAAAATGACTGTGATTAACATAAGATCCAACTGGGAACTAAAAACTCAAAATGTTTTACACTGAATATTGATTTGAACCGCAAGAGCAAAACCTCCACCTCTCTGGAATAATGTTAATAGAACTCCTTGGTAAATTCTTTTATGCAAGCCAATATGCAGAGTTGTCCCCTGGGTTGATCTTTAAGAAGCAACTTTTATTTTTATTATTTTCTACACATGTATATTGTTTCCTGGTTGTGTTATTCTTAGTTCTAACAGTGCTCTGATTTGTTTTTGTTTTCCTTAAGTATTTTATTTCATTTTGTGCAATTTAATAGGTTATTTATCATAACACGGTTTAAGAGGACTCAGAATTTTGATCGAAACAACGTTTGTAACTTAAAACATCATGCATTATAAGTGGTACTTTGTGGTTTGTTGAGAACCTGCTTTAAAACGTTTTATCCTAAAGAACACGCGTCATGTAACTTTTATAATGTGATGTGAGTCTAAATGAAGTTGTGCTAGAGATATCTTTCATAAACCTTTCCCACACTCGCCCTCTGAACCCACCCAAGGGGAATGTTGACACCACTCAGTCGGCTCCTACGTGAGGACACACCCACATGGACAGGTGCCCCTGACGTTACCCCGACGCTTGCCAACAAGAAGTTGGGGGATGCAGGGGCAAGGATGGGCCGGGGCCCACACTGTGTCCTGAGAACCATGGGGACACAAACTTCACCCAGGGAGACATCCAAAGACTCTGACTAAAGTGCTCCTAAACCAGAGTCAGCCCTATTTTAAAAACTGGGGCAACCATAAACATTTTGTTCTCAAAATCCTGGAAGGAACATGGATGGAAGGAAAGAGAATCTCAGAAAAGTTAAGTGATCTCAGATCATCCAACAGGCAAGCAGCAGAGCCTGGAGATGGAGGCCTGTCTTGGCACGGGAATGCCAGAGGATGTCCTGGGGCGGGGCAGCCACCTGTGTCTCCAGACTCCTCCCCTCCCTCCTCCTCCCTCCTCTCTCCCCCCTGCCCCCTCCCTCCCCCCTCCCAGCCTTAGTCCTCAGGCTGCCTGATCTAAACTAAGCCATGTTGAGGGCACTGAATTGTAGCCCAGTGCCTGAAAGAGTTACAGCTGTTCCTGTTTCAAACATGGGTATAAGCTCTCAGGAAAAATTTGAAATTGCACAGAGAACATAGAAGAATCACATTTGTTTAAACTACCGACTACTACCTACGTTACTCCAATTCTGCGGGCATGGGCAGGATCCGGGTCAGCCTACGGTCAATGTTCAGAATATTTAATATTTGAACACCTTTCACGTTTTGTTTGCCGACATGTTGGCACAATGCCTCCAGGGCAGGGATGCTGGGCCAAAGCTGTGGTCCCAGGGTCGCTCCCTATCAGTCCCTTTCCCCCCAGACAGCCTCATGTGACCTCCCACCGAAGGACCAGGCCTTTCTGCTTCTCAGTAGCCCCAGGCTGTGCTGATGCCCACACCCCAACACCCTGGGCCTCGATCTTTGCACCTTTGCCCCCTCAGTCCGAGGGTTTGCTGATGACGTGAGTCTGTTCAGACTACAGGTCGCAGCACTGCGATCGGCCCGTTTGGCCGTGAGGATCCCCAACGTGCACGGGCCCCACAAAGGCCAGAAGGAGGAGCTAGGGGTCATGCTGGTTTTATCTGGGGGAAGGAGGACATAAAGGTGCTGGCCTACAGGATGGTTATTCATATCACAAGAGGCTGGCCGAGGATGCCATTAAAGAGTGCACCGTATCCAGGTATTCAAAAGTTTGCCAACTCCTCCAAGCATGTCGTTGACAATTTTTAGGAAAAGCTTTTCTGTAAAAGAATGTGCGGAGGTGTGCAGAGTTGGGGGGGGGGCACGTAGGTATGGGGGTCCCCTCCCACGGCCTCTGGAGGCTGGTCCCAGGCTACCTTCTCCAGCCAACAGACTCCACACTCGGAACCCATCTGAGGGAGCAGAGTCTCCAGATGTGACCAGGTGACGAGCAAACGTTCTCTAATTGAGAGATGAAATGTCAGCACTCTCACGAGCCTCAGAATAGCACCAACTAGTGTCTCCCAGAGAAAACTTACATAAGAAAATATCTTTTTATTCTCTTATAACAGTAATAACTCCCGAGAAAATATGCGTTAGAGCTAATGAGAGAGGGAGGCAAGTCAGTGCAGCACTTTAAATTTCTGCCAATGCTAAATGTGGAAGAAATGAACTGCTTATAACTTATGAATTGAGTTTTAAAGTTTTTTTTTTTTTTTTTTTACCAAAAAAGTAATGTTCTTTTGCTTGTATCGGTTCAGCTGGAATCTGTTTCTTCCCCGCACGTCCGCTGGCAGGAGTCAAATGTAATTGTTTCAGATGTCTCTTTTCTCAGGGTCTGAATTTCCCTCTCCTCCTTCAACGCCCCCTCTTTGTGCCTCCAGGAATGTTAGCAGGTTTCTTTTCTACCCCCAGATGGACAGGGGGGCACCTTCATTTCTATTTAACATCATCTATTTCTAATGGAATCATTCAAAGAAGTTGTTTCTGCTGATGGTTATGTGAAAACGAAATGAAACGTCATCAGCTGGACATTCATGGGCCGCATTTAGCAGTGAAGTGAGCTGGGAATAAGTTTCCAAATCCTTCCTCAGACACGGGCCTCCCAAACTCGCAGGAGGGTGGTAAACAGGAGGGAAAGGCAGTAGGGTGGATGAGGGGCACGCTGCAGGGTCAGTGCGCTGTTCTTCCCACCTCTGCGAACCACTGACATTTTCCACTGTAAAAAACTTTAGACATAGATTTCCCCAGTTTTTCCTTTATTGAACAAGGCCCTCTTGATTATGACGATTCCATTTTCATGCAGTAGGTGGGGGCAGGGTGGGGGAGGGCACCAGATCAGTGACAAACTAACGTTTGCTCTAGGCAAAGGGACCCTGGGGTGTTGGAGAGAGGGTGGGAGGGAGGTGGAAGGCTCACCCTCAAACGTCTCACAGGCTCACACCTGTGGTCTGATCTCCAGAAAGACATTCCACACAACCACCAGGCACACAGCAGGCAATAATTCACCCCCAAATCTGCTCCAGCCACTTCCTGTCTTAGCCAGAACGGACATCAGCCCCAGCGCCGGGCTGGCTCTCCACTCTGGCTGCTGTGAGCCTTTAGGGAGCCAGACCCCCTCAGGAGACCACATCCCAGACACCAGCGCTGACTGCCCAGCAATCTCTCCTCAGCATAAAAAGTTGGCTGGCTCTGGGGTTTGTTACAGGCCGCTCGCCCCACAGGCTGCAGTTCTGCTCAGGGCAGAAGCCGCTCCCTTTGGGCTCTGACCAAACACGCCGGCCAGCAGGAGGGGGACCCACAGATACACTGACCCAGGTGCTCGCCCCACTGCCTAAGCCTGATTCTAACTGCAGATCGGAGCCACCTACCCCCAGCCCCCAA
The DNA here is from genome assembly GCF_949987515.2 of Delphinus delphis. Classification (NCBI taxonomy): domain Eukaryota; kingdom Metazoa; phylum Chordata; class Mammalia; order Artiodactyla; family Delphinidae; genus Delphinus; species Delphinus delphis. Next base: position 43,619,993 of record NC_082697.1, read on the forward strand.
ATCTGCCAAGCCCTCAGCCAGTGTCCGCTGCACCAAACCCGAACCCGGGAGGTGGCCCGGGAAGGCGCAGACGGGAGTCTGGCCAGGAGCCTGGCGGCGCCAGCGCATCTGACGCCGCAGAAGGGCTGCACGCACCTGAAGTCTGGGTGATAGGCGCCCACGCCCCTGCGTGCAAGGGGCACCCAAGGAGACGAAGGCGACGAGAAGACCCCTTTCTCTAGTCCTTCAGGAAAGCCAAGCGACCCCACCGGCAGCCTCCCCAAAGCAGGACTGTAAGCGCCCACTCCACTGGAGTCTCGCAGAAAACGCATCGCGATCAAAGCCCCTTCCTCCGGAAAAATGCCCCATTCTGCCTGTAATCCAATTCCCTCTCCCCGCACCTGGAGAGCGCGCACGAAGAGGCAGAAATCATACCCAGGGAAATTGTGACCAGAACTTGAACCCCAAACGCATCCACTCATTCCCCGCTCCGCGCTGTGGCTGGCGGCTCCCAGGGCTCCGGGCTGTTGCGGCTGCCAGGGATCAGACAGCGCGCGGAACCGAGGGGCTCCCAGAGTCCCGGTCTCCGTCCCGGTCGTCGGTCAGGAGTCACCATCCCCAGCGCGCTCGCACCCTCGCCTTCCTTTTTCCCTCCGCTCGGCAAATCGAAGCCCGCTTCCCTTGCCTGTCCCAGATGGACCTCGGACCCCAGCTCCGCGGCGGCCCCGCTCACCAGCCCCAGTCGGTCTCCTTTGGGTCGCTGGAGGGGGTCTCCCGGACCCTCAGAGCCAATGCCCGCCGCGCGCCTCCACCGCCCCGGGCAGCCCCGCTCCGCCGCGCTCCCGGGTTTTGGTCTCAGCAGCTCCCTCCGACTTTGCACAGCGGCGCCTCCGCGCCGCCGGGGCTCCTGGGGTGGCGAGGCGCCAAGCTGCAGCCCGGGCTGCCGGCGCCCGGCCCCTTCCTCCACATTTTCCTCGTCCGCTCCGCTCTCCCTGGCGCCTGGCGACCCCGCGCCTCCCCGGCCCCGCCGCCCCGACCACCCGAACTCACCCCGGAGCCGCGACGCCGCAGGTCTGCGCGCTCCGAGGCGGAGCCAGGACGCCCTCCCGCGCGGGGGCAGCCTCTCTGCCGCCTGCCCGCGGCCCCCGCCCCGCTCCCGCCGGCCCCTCTGCTGCCCGCTCTGCCGTGGCGGTCGGTACTCACCTCCCGGACAAGGTGACCCGCTAGTGCGCCCGGTGGCGGCCCGCGCGTCTCCGGAGGCAGCAAGCGCGCGGGGCGCGGGGCGCGGGGCGCGGGGTTTGCGGCGCCCGCCTCTGCTCCCGCCTCTCTCCCACGCCGCCCGGCTTTTTCCCTTCCGTCCACTCCCTGCCGCTCGGCCCTGCGCTCGCCGCCCGCGCCCCCGGCTGCCCCGCGCGTACTGGAGCGCCGGGCGCGGGGCAGCGGCGGCGGCCCGGGCTGCTGGAGCGAGCTAGCGGCAGCGGCGGGGCGGAGCCCGGCCCTCCGGCCACCGGGAGAGGAGGGTGAGAGGAGACTCCCGCGGCGCGCACCCGGCCGGCGGGTGGGCGAGGGGCGCCCGGGGCGCGCCGCTCGGCTCGGCTCCCGAGCCTGGAGACACGCGTGCCGGAGGCGGCGGCCACGGGCTCTAGGGATGGCAGGAAGGAGGAGGAGTAGGGAACGGCTCCGCGCGAAGGCGCCGCCAACTTTGCCCCAGGCCGCCGGGCCCCGCGGGGGATCGCGTCTGGCAGGTGGCCCGGGCCCGGTGTCTGGGAATGTGGGTGACAGAGGCTGGGGGAAGGGGGCATCCACTGGGGACTAGGAGGGCGGATTTGTCGCCTGGTTCGGAGAAGAGATGGCTCCCCTCGGTCCTAAAGGCCTCTCCAGGCTCTGGTTCGTTCTTTCTGAGATTCCTAAGGACCCACTTTATAGGCCTGAATCTCCTCGGGTCCTGACCAGCCAATCAACCCCGTGAAACCAGGCGCGGGGCCCAGACTCCAGGACCTCGACCCAGGGTCAAACCGGTCTGATGTGCGTGCAGGGCTGGCCCCGGGCAGTGGGAATTGAGAGGAAAACTAGGTTGTCGGGAGAAGGGGGCTGGGCATAAGCCTGGTGAGGAGAGTGGGCAGTGGGGAGGGAGCGAGGGAGGGCACCTCCCAAGATAGTCTGCATTTCCAGCGTTGAGGGAGGCGGGGGAAGTGGTGTTTGCAGTTGGGATTTCAGAGAGAAAGAAGTGAGGAGGAAAGACGTGCCAGAAGGGAGTCAAAAGTGATTTAGGAAAAGAATCTGTGAGCCCACTTGTGTCACAGGCACAGAAGCGCCCGGTGCCCCAGCCCGGCTGGCACTGGCTGCACCCTGGTGTTCCTTGTCTGTTATGCCCCAGGAAACCCTCCTTGGTGCAGAGACCTCTCCCTGCCTGGTCACCGACCCCTTGGCCCTGAGAAGGCACCTCTTCCTCTGCCAGGGCTCCTGGGGTGGAGTTTCCAAAGGGCTGGGGTCGGAGGTGGGACCAGAACACCAGGTCCCTCCCCGTGTTCCCTTTGTGGGACTGGCCTCCTGTGGGTCCTCAGCAGCCCAGAGAGAAAACTCAAGTCCCAGTGCACCTGTAAGGGGGCAGGTGGGTGGAGGTGCAGGTCAGTGGAACCGGCACCATCTGTGCTCTGTCTTTATCCACCTGAATGCCATCCCCCCTCCATCTCTGTAGCGTGGCAAAGCACAGCCAGGCTTCTGGCTCCAGATGCCAGAGCTCCAAGGCTGTGGTCTGGAACGCTCAGAAAAGGCCACGGTCCACTCCTCCCGGCTTGAAGAACTTCTCAGATGGGAGGAAGATGCCATCTTATCCTAGTAAACTTGCCACTGTCCCTGGATCCTTTCCGGATCAGAACATCACATTCTCTCATCTGAACCACTGAGCTGAGCAGATGTCATTGGACTCATTTGAGGTGGAGAATCCTTACTCCTGTTTATCAGATGAAGAAGCTGATGCTGTTTGAAAAATATCATCTGGGGTTTTCGCAGCCACCAGAGCTCGGGGGCGGCCTGACCTGGGTTCTCACCTCTCAGAGCACTTGTGTATCTAGACTTTGGGTTCGCTTCGGGGCCAGTTTTGTTTTCTTGGTGAGAGAACACCAGCCTGGGGCGCAGCTGGCCCTGCCTGTGCCTCCAGGGCATGGTTTGCAGTTTCACTTGGACTTTTCATGAAATACCAGGTGGGCCCTCATGAGAGCAGCGTAACACGTGACCCCTGACTGTCACTGGCTACCCGTGCACTGCTCCCTCCAAAAGTGAGGGTTGCAGAGTGAAAGGAAGGGGATGCCTTCACCGTGGCCTCCCGTGTGGAGTTCTGTGGGCTGCCTCTCTGTCGTGTCCTTGGTACTTTGAAACGTTCCAGGCTGCTGCTTTGGAACTTAGTACCCCGGCTCTTCCAGGTGAAGTGTGGAGCGTGGGTACATATGGGGGGGTGGGGGAGGGTACATTTCCTGACATTTTCTAAGGCTTTGTTTTCATAACACACCTCGCTCAATCTAGCATTTAAACATTCCCATGGCCTTCTATTGTGGAATGAATATGGTGGGCCCCTTAAGTCACTGTGTTTTATTCTCATACAGCTCTTGGGCACATCCCAGGTACTGAACAAATAGTGATTGACTGCATTAGATGGGGGGAAGGGGTACAATTAAATGTCTTTGAGGAAAGAGGGTAGTTTGGAGGAAAAGGGAAAAGTTCATGATGTGGAAGGTCGTTTAATATTATTATTATTAATTTCTCCCATGCCACTCGCATAGCTTCAAGGTCTCCAGAAGTATGTTATCTTTTCTAGACCCTGACCCTGAACGTGCACACACAACTTTTAGTGTTTCCGCAATCCCAGTGGGTGTTACCGATCGTTGCGTAAGAAACTCTCCAGGGCCAGGAATCTCAGATGAAGAGAGGGGCGTCCCCTGCTCCTGGCAGATGTGGCAGTTCAGGGAAGGCACCCACGGCTCCTGGTGGGCACCTGGCTGGTCTGGGATGGTAGGTAGCTGCACGTATAGGGTGGTTTCTCTTGAGTCTGGATCCCCGGTTGTTGCTTGGAAGGTTATCATCAGTGTCGTGCTGTGATGCCACACTGAAATAGGAAAGCAAACAAGGGGCGGTCGCGTACTGAGCAGAGGGAGACAGCGGAAGTCGCCGAATCTCCTGGGTATTGGGTAACCTTCTCGACAAGGCTTATCTCTTAGGAGAGATTACAGAGGAGCTAAGAGAGGTCTCTGGGGCCAATTCCTGCGCTGTGAACTGTCGCTCAGTCACCAGCCAGCCGTCAGGCTTCTGGACAGCTTTCGGGAGAAGCTGTTAGTTCCCAGAGGCAGGTGCCCAGATGAGAGGAAGCGCGGACTGGAGGTCTTCAGGCAGGAGGCGTTCCTCAACACGTTGTGAACTGAAAGGTTCCAGACACCAGGCAGAGCTTATGAAGTACCTTGCCGTGCCCTGCGTGGTGCCGGCAGCTCAGTAAGGCTCCTTCTAAACCAGCTTTAGGTCAAACGTGTGAAATGCTCAGCCTCGTTACGCGTTGATTGTAATACTAACAGTGGAGAGGGTGTCCCCAATTTTAAGGCAATGTCATTCATCCAGTTTTTTCTTGTCTCCTCCCCAGATCTGTTATTAAATCGTCTTGATTGATGACATCCAGGAATTGAAAAGCTGCAATGTCTTATCACAGGAGAATCCTGTGGACTTAGAAGGACAGAAAGATGACCAGATGTTCAGTGTAGACATGATAGGTGAGGCTCTAAGAAAACTGTGAATTGGTATCAGAAATAAAAGGAGAGAGATTCAAAACCTACACAAAATTTTGAGGCAATGTTGAAGTGAGAGTTTAGAACAGGAAAAGATACACCAGCACACCAGAACGTCAGAGCTGGAAGAGTTCTCGGTGCTCTCCTGACGGCCCTCTGATTCTCAGGTGGCTTGAGTGGGGAGTGAAGCCCAGGTCTGGGCTACAGACTGCAGTCTGGCTCTGCGTTTGTCACACCACTTTGGAATGAATCAAGGAGAGCAGTAAGTTAACAAATTGTAAGCCACCCCTGTGGTGCCGTGGGTCAGTTACCCACCGCTGCAGACAAGCCAGCCCGAACGTTGCGGCTGAAAACGGCAGCCCTCTATTGGCTCACGGCCCTGAGGGTGGCGATGAGGGCTGAGCCGCTGGGTGGTGTCACCTGTGCTCCCTTGGGCATCCGTGGTCAGCTGCCCACCAAAGCCCGCCTCATGTGTCTGGGGCGGTTGGCTGCGGACTGGGGGGGGATGGGCCGCTGCTCCCCCAGGGCTGGCCCGGGGCTCCTCACAGAGCTGGTGGTGCCCAGCGCTGTGGGCCCAGTGCACACGGTTTTCCAAGCCCACGTCACATGGCTGAGGTCTCCTTTACCAAAGCTGTCGCATGGCCCAAGTTCAGGAGGTGGGAGACAGCCTCCGGCTTTTGATGGGTGGGGCCGTGAGGTCCCGGCTTTTGATGGGTGGGGCCATGAGGTCCCGGCTTTTGATGGGTGGGGCCATGAGGTCCCGCTGGAGACGGGATGCTTGGGGGTGCGAGGCGTTTGGAGCTGTTTTTGCAATCAGCTGCTGCTCAGAGTAAGATTTGTTCTCAATGCACATGACTTCCCTGAATCTGGACCTGAGCTCAGTGGGGAGGCAGGAGTGACCCCAGGAGATGAAGAGGTTGAGTGTTCGGCCCGGTGGTCTCGCAGCCAGTGAGCGAGGAAGGGGCTCAGATCTGGCTTGTCTTCAGCTCGGCGAGCAGCCATCCTTCACGGAGGGTGTGCGTCAGGGGCGAGCTGAAGGCTTACCACGGTGAGGGGCTCAGCGAGCCTGGGAGTAGGTGTCTGCCACTCCCGTGGCCCGTCCTCACACAGGGAGCCTGGTTTCCTCCTGTCTAATGAGCATGGTTATAGTATCTGCTGCCTGGCCGTGTACAGATAAAGACGTGCTCCACGCGCACAGCGTGTTTCCTGAGCAGGGATGGCGGGTTATTGTTTTAAAGACAGTTGGCAAGACTGAGGGGCTGCTGGGGACTTTTTGCAGGGGAGTTGAGGGGCATGGCACAAAGCATGCTGGTGCTACAAGGCCTTCAGATGCCACACGAGAGGGGAGATTGATGTTACCCTTCATCCAAGTGCTTCTTGTTTCAAGGGGGCCGAGGCTGAGTGAGGCCAAGTCTGTTGTCAGATCCTCCAGGTCCTTCTGTCTGGTTCCCTCTGCCCCAGCTCCCATGGGCCTTGCTGCTTAGGACCCACCCCTGCCTATTTCTTGGCTTCTCATCCTGGAACAGCCTTCATCTCTCTCATCAGAGCGTGAACACGTGGGCTCGTGCTCCACCCTGCCCCAGACTTTAAAGTCAGAGTCCGGAGAGACAGCTCAGCGAGTGTAGGACCACGGGACACACGTGGGACACATACAGGACACACGGGACTCACTTGCGACAGTGAAGCGGGCAGGTGTGGTGATGCTGTCCCGCTGGGATCGATCCTACACCTTTCCCAAGAAACAGCCCCCACACACCAGGAAGTCAGGGACCAACCAGGAAAGAGATCAAGTGCAAGGGGCCCCCTGTTCTCCATGCTATCGTGAACCCTTTCCGCTGGGGGTCTCCCACCCTCACCCATTCCCTCTCCTGATTTTGACAATTTATTTCTTCTTCCCGGACCTGAACACAGATTTGGCCTCACGTTCTCCTGGATACGTGATGTCAGGTGACCACACAGACTGTCACACCAGAGCCTCCAGCACCAGCCCCTCTGTTGCCAGCAGGGCTGGTCCTCTGTTCTCCCCCTGACCTGCCTCGGCAGGTGACTAATTTCCATGACCCATATCTATTATCATGACAGAGGACAGTGTCAGAATAATCAGTGTCTTTAAGAAATTGTATTTTAGCTGGAAGCAGGAAAATACGTTTATTTCCAGGACTGTTGGAGAGAAAAATAATTAGGAAAAGCTTAGCTTTACAAAACCTTGCTTTCAGGATGGACTGTGAAGCCAGAATGTGCACCATGTGTTCAGAAACACTAGCCTCAAAAAATGGATTCATAAATCCACTTTGATCCATGCACCAAAGTGGACAGTGCACCTCCTTCGCTCAAACGAAAGAAGACCGTGTTTTTCTTGCTGAACAAAAGAACTGTGTGTACCGGTGTGGCTCTAACATAATGAGAAACTGAGAGGTTGGGGGTCCATGAAAACATTGCTGGTGCAACACTAAGCGTTCAAACACCACCATTAACTATTAGCATCATTTCTGGCATTTCCCCAAAAGCCTACAAACTCATTTTTGGCTCAAGAAAATATACTTTTTGCGGCATGCACTTTTTTTCTGCAAAAAAAGAGAGAATTCTATGGCAAAAATAACCACTTCTGTAATTTTGCAGGATGTGGAACTGGAGGGAAAACCCCACGAAATTAAGCAACTTCATCTTTATGATTCCCAGTTTATCACTCACATTTCAAGAAAAGGATGCCTTTGAATAAAGGAATTCCCTCGGGCAAGTGCCGGAACCTGCCCTCTGTGCCCGGCTGTGCTCCCTGGGCGACCGTCATGCACATCAGCGGCTGGTCCTGCCCGGGGTGCCTTAGGTATGGTTTGCTGGATGTCAGGACACCAGGGGACAGGATGATCTCCTCCTACAGCAGGCGCCAAGTGTGGCCACAGCGATAACCCACCTTGGGGCTGACAGCACAAGGAGAGAGTCCTCTCTGGACCAGGTGCCATGACCCACTGGTTCAGGGCAGCATCTCAAGTTCCCGTGGCTTTTCCTGTGCTCTGGATCAGGCGTGCATCTCCACCTGCCCCTGGCCCGGCCCACGCAGGCTGCACTGCGTCTGCCCACAGGCAGGCCCGTCTCCAACATCCCCACTCCCGGGACAGCACCTTGGGGGCCCATCCTCCCTTCAGCCTGGTGGTGGGAGCGGTGCCGGCCGGTCTACAGCTCCTTCTCTCGCCTCCCCGGGCTCTGCATTGTTGTGGGGCGCAGGTGAACCTCAGCACGGGGCACATGCAGGAGCGGGTCTACTGTCCACGGCGGGAGAAGGCGCTGGGCTGCACTGGGTACTGGGCAGGTCTCTGGACTCCAGGGCTGCGCACTCAGACCGGCTCCTTCACAGGCATCACAACCCGCGTGCAGAGACGCGGTTCCTGGGCTGTCGTGTGTGAGGGAAGATGAGGGGGCCTGGCTCTGAACCACACCCCCAGGCCCGGTTTTGCCCCTATTCATTTGGCTTTTCACCCTCCTGGCAACTCATCCACTACTTACCTCCCTTTGCCTTGGTCTTTGGCCTTGAGCCATGTTCCGGTTTCAGACCTCAGCCTTTCCCACCTGCAGGTCTGGGGCCAGACCCCGACCGGCCTGCCCGCAAAGCCCTCTCAGCTGGGAGCATGGCCTTATTCCTAGAAGTGGGGATGGGCAGCCCTTGGAGCTCCCCATGGCCTTGAGGATCCCAAGGTCACATTTGCCAAGTGGCAGAACGGATGCTTGCATCCGGGTCTCCCGAGTCTGGGTTTTCTCCAGACCACGGCCTGTACCTGGGCTCGCTGACCTTGGAGGACTCCGTCTGAGGGGAAAAGATTGGAGCAGGGAGAGGAATGAAGGGCCTTGAAGGCTTTGCTCATAGAGCAGAAATGTGAGATGGGAGGCGAGGGCAGGCACAAAACCTGCTCGTGCTCCAGATTCAGGAAGCAGTGACTCTGTCTTCTCTCGGTTTTTGTGTCTGTAAAATGGGGCTGCTTGTCCCCAGGTTGTGTCTCATGCCCCGGGGCATTGGAAGACGGATGGGCCCGAGTCCCACACAGCCCTGATGTGATGCAAGGTGCCGCGTGAATGACTGGAAGAAATAGAAACAGTGGAGCTGATACCCGGGAGGCTTCAGGTGTCCCCTAATGCCACTGTGTTGACTCAACATGAATTCTGCTCAAGCGAACGAGTGTTGAAATTCCTCTGAGCAGGAGCGAGTGCCACCTTCCCTGGGCACAGGTCTGTGCTTCTCATTTATTTATTTATTTTTTACTTTTCGGTACTCGGGCCTCTCACTGTTGTGGCCTCTCCCGTTGCAGAGCACAGGCTCCGGACGCGCAGGCTCAGTGGCCATGGCTCACGGGCCCAGCCGCTCTGCGGCATGTGGGATCTTCCTGGACCAGGGCACGAACCCGCGTCCCCTGCATCGGCAGGCGGACTCTCAACCACTGCGCCACCAGGGAAGCCCTGTGCTTCTCATTTAAAGTCATCCTGGTGGATCCTCCATTGCTTGCTCTTGGCTCTGACAGTGTCTGTGCTGCTGACCGCACACGGCAGGGCCTGGCGCCACTGCCACTGTTCCCACGGAGGGGAGGGGGGCTAAGTGATGCGCTGAGGGCCCTCCACTGAGACAGCTGTGACAAGTTTCCAAAGCCAGCAACTGTACTTTCTTCAGCGGACTCAGGCCACAGGGGCTGCTTGCCCTGCAAACTCAGAGAGCTGGACGTGCCTGAGGGTGGTGTCCTGCCTGGAGGCCGGTGAGGACAGAACAAGGCCTGAAAGTCCAGCTCCTCTGCTTCCATGCCAGACAAAGTCAGAGGTGTCGCCCGCCCTCCAGAGCCTTGGGGGTCCGGCTGAGGCTCCCCTCTGTGGGACCCCCTGAGATCCTGCCTCCCTTCCCGTCCCTTGTCCGGCTTCCTTCCTGACCCCCAACTAGGACTTGTTCTGTAATCAGCCACTTGCCTGTGGGTCCCCATCTCGGGGCCGATTCAGGGAGACCCTGCCCGAGACGCTGGGTTTCAGGATTTGCTCATGTTCCCGATAGTTTCTCTGGCAAACCTTCCCTGAGTGACCTCCAGTGCGCTGTCCCCCAGCTCCTGGGCTTGATTTCTCCCTTGAACTAGAGTTTCTACCAGTTTTAACTTTCCGAGACTCTGCAACCAAGATCATGAAAGGAGGCTGCTGTGAGGAGTGTGTGTGCACGTGCCTGTGTGTGCCTGTGTGTGCGTGTGTGTGTGTGTGTGTGCCTGTGTGTGTGTCTGCATGTCTGTGTGCACACGTGTGTCTGTAAAAGAGGAAGAAAGACAAACCCTGGGCAAGCACTTAATCTCTCCAGGCCTCAGGTCTAATCTGTAAAATGGGGTTGGTGACAGGGTCTCTTCACTGTGTTGGGAGGATTAAATGCCATATCATGTAACGTGTTTGGCATGGGACCTCCCAGTGGCATCCAACACACTTTAACCCTCTGTCCTTCATACCTGTCCTGCCTAGGTCATAGCCCTGAGGGTACCCGTGACTGGGAGGAGCGCCCTCCAGCTGCCTGGGGCTAGGAGCAGGTGGAGAGACCCACCCATCAGGGGACACCGTCTGACGTTTTGCAAAGGGTCACCGGGAGCGGGAGATGCAGGGCCCCTTCCAGGCCCCCAACTCAGGGGCTGTGGGCTGAGCGCAGGCACCAGGCACTGGCCTGCGAAGGGTGGGGGAGGGAGGACTCTGCTCTGCACGAATGAGAAGACTGTCATTCCCGGAGTCGGGGAGGGAATGTCAGAAACTTATGACCAGTGCCTGCTCCCTGGGTGCCTGAATATGAGAGAGAAAAGGACAAGACACTTAGGGAAATTAGAAGCCATTTAGAAAATGAATCCCCAGGGGATCTGTTGAATTTCAATTGGCCGGACAACTGCTCTTTTCTACTACATTTTCCTGTCTCTTTCTTCATCCCCCGCCAGGCCATCCTCCTGAAGGGCTAGCTGAGTCCTCAGCCTTGACCAGCAGGAGCTCCTGAGCGGCCACGGAACCGTGACTGGAGGAGGTGGGTCTGAATCCACAGAACTGTCCCTCCTCCAGGTCAACGGGCAGAGGGTGGACGCGGTTCCCTCACGCACACAGTGGTTCAGGGCGTCTCCTTAGATGCCGCACAGGATACAGAGATGGTTCCAACACAGCCTTTGCCTGGCGAGGGCTCATAATCTAGGAGGCTGGGGGCGGGGAGACAGAGCCAAGAATGTGCAAAGCAAAGAAAGGCGAGCTGTGAAGGACCAGCCAAGCAAGAGCACTGGGGGCCGAGACAGGGATGCTGTCTGATGCTCCTCCCACCGGTGGGGTGGCCCCAGGCCCAGCCAGCGCTTTCAGACCCCTGCGGCCAGACGATGGTCTCCCCACAAGAGTTATTTTATTAAACGTTTGGTCCAAAATAATTGAAAACCAAGCCTGCAGACATTATGTTTTAGTTTATTCCCAGGTAGCTTTGTGATCAATGTCAATATTTTCATGATATAAAAGTTTTTCCCAGAAAGAAGATTCTATTTTATTACATCACAAATATGCAGAGTAAGGGACTGAATCAAGACTTGACTTGGGGCCCAGACTCAGTGAGAAGGTTAGTTAGCTGTCGTTGTGGCTGCATTTGGAGAAAGCATTTACTAAAAATCTTGCCAGTCAGCCTCGGCGCTGTGGCATCACAGCTGAGCTTTCTGGTGGCAGCACAGGCGATGCCCACAGGTGATGCCCACAGGCGATGCCCACAGGTGATGCCCACCACCGCCTCAGGTTCACCTCTGCTTCTTCTGCTCCCTTGGCGAAGCACTATTCTAAACAGTCAGTGTGGATTCTCCTAGCCCACCACCTTCTGCATATTTAACAAAATCAACATACTTTTATGATTGTCTCTAATCAGTTTCCTGATTTTAATTTCTAATTAGATGCACCACCAACATGTTGCATTATTTAGAACAAGTCATTTGATTCACCAATACATTCATATTCTTTTTTTTTCTTTTTTGCGGTACACGGGCCTCTCACTGGTGCGGCCTCTACCGTTGCGGAGCACAGGCTCCGGACGTGCAGGCTCAGCGGCCATGGCTCACGGGCCCAGCCGCTCCGCGGCATGTGGGATCCTCCCAGACCGGGGCACGAACCCGCGTCCCCTGCATCGGCAGGCGGACTCTCAACCACTGCGCCACCAGGGAAGCCCCATATTCTTAATATGTCTCACTTGTTGCAAAAATATCTGATTAATTCATTAAACTGTGCTTAATAGATTGAGTTATATTATAAATCATGCAATGGTTTAACATTAAAATAAAAATTAGTAGCTAACCCGGAGGGGCAAGGATGCTGCTTCTGCCTGATCCCTTCTTTCATCGTGAGCATACGGATTGTCATCGACCCCTTCCTAAGCAGACACACTTCCTTTTGCATGGATTCAAGCTTGCCTTCCTTCTGATGAATACTGAGCACTGAAACCAACAGGATTTCCTGTGCCCGTGTTACATGGTGCTGGGACCAAGTACACAAACCAGCAGACAAAACGAGAGCCAGGTTGCCTGCTTCTGGGGCCCTGGTCCTGGAAGATGAGCTGCAGCAGAGACTCTGCTTTTGGAACTCCTTCGAGACCCTCCCTTTGCTGCACCCACCAATGCAAGGCTGCTTCATCATACACTCTGCCCAATTCCAACAATTCTTCACTTTTCAGGACTTGCCAAGAATCTCTGCACTCAGGCCCCATCACCAATGAGCACTGTCTGCTGACTTTGCTCTCTGATGCCAGCCAGGTAGGTGCCCCTTCCCGCAGCGGGTCTCTGTCTACGTTCTTAACTGTGGGTTCCGGGTGGGGGTGGGGCAGGGAGTGAACCGAGCACGGGCTCTATGGAAACCAGGGCATCTCCTGAGAGCCGCTGGGGCTCGCCCTATATAACAGCAATTATTCCCTCCTAGACCTGCCCTTGGAAAGTGGGTTACGTGTTGGACATTTTTCAAGATAAATCTGAGTGGGGCTGGCAGAGGATCTGGAACGGCAGGCAGAGCAGAGGTGGCCGAGAGGGTTGAGGAGCAGGGGCGTCGAGGAGGGGCAGTGGGTGGGGGGACGGCGCCGCGAGTGGTGTGGATATGGGTGAGTGTGAGCGCGAGTGTGCAAGCAGCAGGGGGGACGGCCGGGGGGGCGGGAGGGTCTTAGTCCTTGTGCCGCAGGTTCGTTCCTCACTCTGCTGAGTCCACTGTCTCCACTGACACCTGGCCCGACGCAAATGTATACTTAGACACAAACACACATTCTGGGTGTGGAAGGACAGAAATGCACGGCTGATTTTCTGTACAAACTTTCAGGATTCAAAATGGCCTTGAAAAGCCAGAAGTTGACCCCAAATTGAGAAGAATACATTTAGCAGGATGGCCCTGGCTGCCACAGTTTGAAAGGGACACTGAGAAGTGAGACCAGACAGGTGAGGGTTGTCAAGACAGGCAGGATGTGTACGTGTGCGCTCTGGGGAAGGGGTGTGACTGGGTCGGCGAGGGTTGTCAAGACGGGCAGGGTGTGTACGTGTGCGCTCTGGGGAAGGGGTGTGACTGGGTCGGCGAGGGTTGTCAAGACGGGCAGGATGTGTACGTGTGCGCTCTGGGGAAGGGGTGTTCAGCCCAAGTAGGAGCTGACAGAGAGCAGGACAGCGGGTCCACACGACACGTCTGCGTGTCTCCAGCAAGGTCAGAAGTGCCCCGAGTGAGGGGAGAACTGCTCCTGAGGGAGGGGCTGCCCCAGCACCTCTGGTCTGGAAGTGCCCTGGGCAAGGCAGAGAGAGGGCCCTGTCTGCTGCTTCCCTTCCAGGCAGAGGATTTACTTCACCCGGACACAGGGAGAAAGCCAGAATTCTGGAAAGGGAACCTGTGAAAGCACCCTCAGCCACAGGCAGTAGGGGACTTTGGTTCAAATCCAAGCTGTGTGACTCCGGACAAGTCGCTTAACCTCTCTGTGCCTCCATTTCTTCATCCTAGGATGTGGCTATGATTTCCAGTACTTTTACCGGGGAAGATCGGCCAGTCAGCGGACACAGTTGGTGACTGAGAGAAGGAAAACCTCGGTGACAGCAAGCCTGTGAAGAGTCCAGATGGGGTCTCTGCTCCCCGCCTGGCACAATAGTAAACAAGCGAAGGGGGTAGTCAGACTTTCTCCTCTCCGCAGGTAAGGCTTCCTTGCTGGGCTTGCAGCCTGTCCGACGACCCTGATTCACACTGCTGGTTGGAAGACCCAGTCTTCTGATTTCTGGACCATTTTGACAAATACCCTCAAAGGGCAGGTGGATAGCATCTCAGTGTTTTGTGGGTCAAAGCTGACCCAGAGAACGTGGCTGAGTTGAGGACTCATATTTTTGCCCAGTGAAGGGAACTGATCTGGCCAGTTAGAGAGAGCTGGTAGTAGCCCTGGTCCTCAGCTCCCTTTTAGGAGAAATAACTAACCCCCCTCTTCCCTTCCAAAATGAAGCTTATAGATGGTATAACTCACATGCATACATTGTTTCAATAATTCAAATTTCAAATCAATTTAATGCCCTAATCATAGTATGAAGGAGAGGTAACAGGTGTTAAATTATGATGATCACATGCATATTTCAATACGTAAATTCTTGGGCCTGAACACACTGTAGGGAAATAAAGACCCGAGAGGTGATAGGCTCCGGAATGAAAACCAGCCTCTGAGAAAAGTAATGAGGCCAGAATGGTTTGCATTTCCTGGGAGGATAAGGGACTCACCTTCCCTGAGGTGAGGACCACAAGCTGGGAGGACACAGGCGTCCAGCACGGAGGAAGTGAGGCTATGTGGCCCCGTGGACGTGCTGGTCTGTGCACACGTGCAGGGTCAGTGGAAGCCCCCTCGTCATGGTTGTTGAGACCCAGGATGGGCGGGAGAGTGACATGGGCCAAGGGCATGGATTTCTCATCTGAAAACCCCACATGTCTGGACATTTATTCAGCCTCCAGTAGTTAAAGGGAACTTGGATGCCATATCCTTTGACAGGTGATGAAAAAGAAAATGTAGGTAACCTTTCTGGTAGACCCCGAGGAAATAACTGGCCCCCAAAGAAAGAAATATATTTAGTATCTTATTCTCACAACCTAGATTTTCTTGCTGTGGTTGAGTGCATGTGTACACACACACACACACACACACACACACACACACACATCTTATGGCAATTATATAAAATGTTTTTTAAAACTACTCCTTGGTGAAATCAGGTGAGATCCCTGCATTTCCTGTGTCTCTGCCAACGTGGCAGCACCTGCTTCTAGGGCTGCTAAAGGGTCCTCCGTCTCCTCCTTACAGGGTGGCTGCCAAGGTCAGGAGGTTCTATGCAGAGTCATAGCCTGCAGAGGAGGGGGAGGGGGAGGGGAGGGGGAGGGGGAGGGGGAGGAGGAAGGGAGGAGCGGCTGTGTTCTTATAACAAACATTTTCTATTTCTAATGTAAAAACTGTGCCTATCCATTCAAAATTTCTCTAGAAACATGGAAAATTATAAGAAAATAAAATTCACTTCAAATTCCAATACAGTTAAGTCCCCTACATATGAACGAGTTCCATTCTGAGATCGCATTCATAAGTCCAATTTGTTCGTAAGTCCAACAAAGTTAGCCTAGGTACCCAACTAACACAACTGGCTGTATAGTACTGTACTGTAATAGGTTTATAATACTTTTCACACAAAAAATACATAAAAACAAACAAGAAATAAAGAAAACATTTTAAATCTTACAGTACAGTACCTTGAAAAGTACAGTAGTACAGTATAACAGCTGGCATACAGGGGCTGGCATCGAGTGAACAGGCAAGAAGAGTTACTGCCTGGAGGAGGGAGAGGAGGTGGGAGATGGTAGAGCTGAAGGATCGTCAGCAACAGGAGATGAGGGCAAGCTGCAATTTCACCCACGCCTGACGTTAATGGCACAGGTTCTGCTTCCTTGCCGGATTCAATTCTACCTACCGTCTTGAAAAAAAGATCCAGTGATGTCTGGGTAGTAGCTCTTTTTACCTCATCATAGATGACATGGTAGCACTGGATTGAATTCTGAATGGCTGTTGAAACTTCATGTACCATTCTATGTTTGGGTCCTGTGCCTCAAAAACTAACAGTGCCTCCTCAGATAAAGAAAATCCCATTGCCATTTCCTGCGTCGTGAATCTCTTTGGTTCTTCAGTTACTTCTTCCTCTTGTCTCTCTTTGTCCTTTCTCTGGGCCTCCAATTCCATCAGGTCTTCATTAGTAAGCTCGTCATGTTGCATAGCAAGGAGTTCAATGAAGTCGTCCTCTTGCAGATCTAGCTCCAGCTTCTCGCTGAGGGTCACTACGTCGCTGAAGACCTCTTTGGACTCCTCATCCACATTCTCAAATTCATGAAAATCATGAACAAACTGCGGGCAAAGTTTCTTCCAAACCCCATTCATGGTGACGGCCATACCCTCACACCAAGCAAAGTCAATGTTTTTATGGCCTTGTAGATGTTATAGTCCTTCCAAAATTGTCTCGTTGTTCCTGATTCGTTACTCACCTTTACTGCCTGGCAAAAAGTGTGATGTAAATAATATTTCTTGAAAATCGCTGTAACTCCCTGGTCCATTGGTTGGATGAGCGATGTAATATTCAGTGGCAGATGCACTACTTTGACGTTGGGATGAAAGTTGTCCATGAATGGGAGGTGGCCTGGATCATTGTTGAGCAGCAAAAGAATGTTGAATGGGGTGTCCTTCTCCAAGAAATATTTCTCTCTCTCTGGAATAAAGTGGTGGAAAAACCAGTCCTGGAAAATGGCCCGTGTAACTCAGGCTTTGGGGTTACTCTTCCACACAACAGGAAGAGAGCCCTTGGCTATGTTTTTAAGGGCTCTTGGGTTCTCCGAGTGATAAACTAAGACAGCCTTCAGCTTCCTATCACCAGAAGCATTGTCACCAAACAACAGAGTTAGCCTATCCTTTGCTGCTTTATATCCTGGCATCAGCTTTTCCTCCTTACTGATGTAACTTCGGTCTGGCATCCTCTTCCAGTACAGTCCTGTCTCATCCACGTTAAAAACCTGCTCGGGTAAATACATGCCTTCATCAATAATTTCTCGAAACATTTCAGGAAATTCCCAGGCAGCTACTGGTCTGCACTCGCTACCTCGCCACTTGCTTTTAGGTTGTGAAGGTTGGCTCTAGCCTTGAACCAATGAAACCAGCCATGGCTGGCATTAAAAGACGTGCCCTCTGATTCTTCACCATGTTTCTCCTTCAGGTCGTCTTAAGGGCTTTTAGCTTTCTCTTGAATCACCACTAAGCTGAGCGGGACTCGACACTGATGCTGATCCTGCATCCGCACACTGAGGAGTGTCTCCATCTCCTCCGTCACTTTTCCACGCTTCTTCAATATCATTGCCTACATCATCCGCACAGCAGACATCACATGTTCCATGATCTTGTCCTTGTTCTTTAGAATTGTAACGATGGTTGAACAAGTCATGTTACAAGATCGAGCGACGTCTACCATGGAGCCTCCAGATGCCAAAACTGCCGTTATTAAATGTTGATCCATTCCACTCTTGTACCTCCTTGCCGAGTGTTTTCTAAGGGCATTGTGTGCATCTGTATTTTATCCCACCACTTTTTTTTTTTTTTTTGCGGTACGCGGGCCTCTCACTGTTGTGGCCCCTCCCGTTGCGGAGCACAGGCTCCAGACGCACAGGCTCAGTGGCCATGGCTCACGGGCCCAGCCGCTCCGCAGCATGTGGGGTCTTCCCGGACTGGGGCACGAACCCGTGTCCCCTGCATCGGCAGGTGGACTCTCAACCACTGCGCTACCAGGGAAGCCCCCCACTACTTTTTTATTCAACATTTGAACCAAAGCATTTTTTCATGATGTATAGTAAGAATAATAATTCTTATTATTAAAGAATAATTTGCCTGAAATTACTACAGAGTTTGTTTGGTTTCGCACACCATGAGGTGCTGATTCCAAATCTCTTCTCTTTGGAGTTGAGGCCACTGATTTGGAACAAGCTTAAGGGGAGGCTTAGACCTTCCAGGTGGATGCACAGCTCCCCTGTTTTGTCAGTCAAGGCTTCCAGTCTTCTGAGATGGGACGTAAAGCCACACCTTGAAAAATCACTGTCCTAGATTATTCAATTAGCCATTTTTCTGTTTATTTTTGATCTTCAAAACTCTCCTTTATTTTGAATAATCAGTATTTAATGATTTGTTGGTGAAGTGATACCAGCAGAATACAGTAACACAGATGCTCTTTAGCCATCCCAGTTTGGACAGGAAGCAGGCAGGACAGAACTTATCAGGAAGTGTTGCCCACGTACAGGAAGAAACACTGTTTGGGAAGCCCATTCCTGGAGAAAAAAATTCTGAGCCTGACCACATTTGGAATGAAATTAAGGTAAAAACTAGAGTCTTGCTGTATTCCATGATCCAAAAGAAACTACATCTGCCTGAGAGCAGAAGCCTCTGCTTTTCCAGGGGCAACTGTATCACAAGAGCTGCAGAAGCAAAACTCCATCTTGCACATGTCAGGCAGGTGAGCGTGATATGAGGAACTGCATGCTGAGGGGAAGTGGGGCCCCGGACCTCAAGGTTTCCTTTCATGAGCCGATGTCACCTCTGCAATACAGGACTTCCTGGCTCTGAAATTTGCTCCAGCTCTGAAGAGTGCACAAGCCTGTTGCTACTTGAGAAATCTTGCAGCAGGACTTTGGCCAAAAGTAATAAAGCCTCACTTACAGAAGAGACCAATGCTCAGAGGGAAGGGGAAACATCTGTCCACTGCAATTACGAGGAGATGCTGGGCTTGGTGAGGAGGGGACAGAGCACTGTGGCTTCCATCTGAGGCCCCATCGTTGGGAGAGGAGTCCCATCATCCCAGGGGACAGAGAGGAAAAGCCAGAGCTGGGGCACAAAGCACAACCAGGAGCTCCCATCCCTGAGCACCCGGACGGACCATCATGGTTGGAAAACCACCATTGAATGTGCTCCTTGCCAATAATTGCACGTGGATGACACAGGGGAGTGGAGGGCAAGGACCCACCCAGAGGAGGGTTAGCGAGCTCGTAGCCCAGGATGTGTGTCTACCTGCACAGCGATGTCAAGTCACAGGCCAGCCTCCCAGCAGACATGGACCAACCTCTTCTCATTCGCTCAGAGGGGCATCTGTACCTCCCTAAACCCAGATGGTCATCCAAATTCAAATACCTCTCTAAATAGGTAAATCCTTGTCTAAATAGACAAGTACCTGTCTCAACCCTGACACCCATTTCCAGCATCCTTGACAGCCAGGAGGGATCAGGTGACCTGGTTCTGACCAATGAGAGGTAAGGTGAAGGGCTGCTGCAGAATTTCTGGGGAAGGAGACTTCTTGCTAACACTTCCCTCATCCCACCCCAGCCCTATTTCCTGCTTTGGATGTGGGTGTCCAGAGCTGACCGTGAGGCACAAAGGTATTTGGGTGACAATCCAAAGGCCCGAGGATGGCAGAGCAGAAGGATGAAAAGAACTGGGACCACTGATGATGAAACTGAGCAAAACCCTGGGGCCCTCCCAGGCCCCAAAGGCCCTCCAGGTCCCCAGTTTCTTGTTTGCAAGAGAAAGGTTTCAGCCTCCTTGACCTTTCCTGAGTTCCAAAGGGCAGATTCAAACAGTGACTAGTTAAGGGAGTGAGAGAATACAGAAAGAAAGAGTAGTGCAGTATGGGGCCTGGTCCTGTTTCCTCCTCCAGGTACATACATAACAGTTTGATACATCTCTCTGAGTTCATCTACAGGAGCCAATCAGAGGATGGTCACACACCCTGCAGCCCTCCCACCAAATTTTGCCTAGAAAAACTTTTGCCCCAGAACCATCAGGGAGTTTGTACTTTTTGAGCACGAGCTGCCCGTTCTCCTTGTATGGCCCTACAATAACCCTTTCTCTGCTCCAGACTCTGACATTTTGGTTTGTTTGGCCTCACTGTGTGTCAGGCTCATGAACTTGGGTTTGATAACAGTGAGACCACAGAACCCCTGGACACGCGGACAGCCCTGACCCCTGGGCGTCCTAGGTTGTGAGGTGAATCAGCTCCATATCCTTAAATCACTTTGAGTTCTGTGCTCTGTTCCTTGCAGCCAAGCATATGCTACTTGACAAGATGTGCTTTAACTAGAGCTGCCTTTTTGAGACTATATTGAAAGAGTTTACAGTCTTCTTTCAATAAAGGATGCAGGAAATTTAACACATAAGGAAATTCAGCTCGTTATTGTATAGACAAGCTCTAAGAAAATGACTTAGACAAAGTGAAAAGTATAATTACCAATAAAATTATGAAGAAAGCCCTTATTCATAAGGCGACACTTCTCATTAGTAACAATATTTTCATACACATGCCATCATTTTGTGATACTCATGTTAAGAAAGACAGGGAGATGGCAAAAACATCTGATAGTCCAGGGACTTTTGCTTAGAGCCAGAAGTGCATATTTTTGGCTTGTGTTTGTGGGCCAAACATTTTTTTGAAACTTTAAATTTATTTTCTTTTATGAGTAGGTAATATATGACTCACAATCAAAACATGCAAAGGGATATTCAGGTAAAAATCTCTCCATGTTCCCCAACCAGCCAATTCTCCTCCCTGGAAGCAAACAGCATCACTAATTTCTCTTAGATCTTTCCAGACACAGGGACAGATTTTAAGAAGTGGTGGGCCAGCCCATCAATGGAAGAATGGATAAAGAAGATGTGATATATATATATATATATATATATATATATATATATATATATACACAATGGAATATTACTCAGCCATAAAAAAGAATGAAATAATGCCATTTGCAGTGACATGGATGGACCTGGATATTGTCATATTGAGTGAAGTAAGTCAGACAGAGAAAGACAAATATCATATGATATCGTTTATATGCGGAGTCTAAAAATATGGTACAAATGAGCCTATTTACACTACAGAAATGGAGTCACAGATGTAGAAAACAAACTTATGGTTACCAAGGGGGAAAGGTGGGGATAAACTGGGAGATTGGGATTGACATATACACACCACTATGTATAAAACAGATAATAGGAACCTACTGTATAGCACAGGGAACTCTACTCAATACTCTGTAATGACATATATGGGAATAGAATCTAAAAAAGAGTGGATGTATGTATATGTGTAACTGAGTCACTTTGCTGTACTGCAGAAACTAGCACAGCATTGCAAATCAACTCTACTCCAATAAAAATTAATTAAAAAAAGAAGTGGTGGGCCAGACGTTCTCTGATGTGAGCTCTCATCTCTGCCTTTGTAGTTCAAAAATAGCCACAGACAACACCTAACAAGGGGATCTGCTGTGTTCCGATGAAATATCTACAGAAACAGGTGGCAGGTGGGGTTTGGCCCCTGGCTGACTCCGGAGATAGACTCCAGGATAGAAAAGGCAAGAGCCCTTTGTCTAGTATTCTGCACCATCGATTTTTCACATATATTTACCTACTTTAGTCCTCACAGCACTTCTGTAAAATAGACAGCCAGTTAAGAATAAAATACATCGTCCAGTGCTGCCCGCTTAGCGAAAGACAGAGCCACGGTTCAAACCCAAAGCTTGAAGCTTCACACCATGTTTATACTCATTTCGGAGAATTCCTGTTCCCCACCCTTGGAAGTGACAGAATGCTGCAGACACCTTCATGATTTATTGTAAGAGGGACTCTGCTGTCTGCCCTTCCCACACACCTGCTGACACATTGCTTTGCCTGAGGAGGAAGGAGAACCTGCAGGCAGGTGAGGGATCCCTAGGCTGGCACCTGCCAAAGCACCTGCCATCTGCCCTGAGTGTGTTTAAAGGCTGTGGTGGAGGCCGCCTCCCTCAGTCCCCACACAGCGGACCGACGGCCCATGGAAGGAGGCCGAGGTGCACGCGCACAACATAGTATCTAACGGTGAAGCATCATTTATTCAGCCATAACGGCATCCGTGAATGTCTGCCTTATTCCCAATTCCCTCCTCCTTAGTATAAGCCAAGCTGCAGTGACAGCTTTCTTCTCCTTCAGGAGCAGCTAGGGCCCCGTCACTCTCCCAAATGCCGCACCAAATACACACTGCCAACAGGAGTCCGATTTCTCCCTCTTTTGGGTGTGGGGAGGGTAGAGCCCGGGCTCTCATGTTCTACTTTGAGTCCTTTTATTAGACTCAGACACGGTGCCCTGGGCAGAGAATCTCACAAGAAATGTCTCTAATTAATAAACTTCAAGTTGTATTTTCTCCCACCTATGAAGTCCCTTCAAAGCTCCCTCAAGAAAGGAAAAGGGAAAAAGCAAAATGTTACCACCAGCGGCTGGGAGAACCCACCAGCCACAAGGCAAGGGCAGGAGGGGCAGCAAGAATCAAAGCAGGTCTCCCCTCTGATGTGGTCCGGGGTCTGTCCAGGGGGTGGTTTACACAGCTTTACAGAAATGGCAGAATTAAGCCACCGGCATCTGACTACTTATCACCTCTGGGATTTTAGCTCTTTCAGACTCGGCTCAGTTGCCCTGACCCTTGTGTGTGTGCCTGTGCATGTGTGCCAGTGCATGTGTGTGTGTGCGTGTGTGTGTGCATGGACATGCATGTGTGTGCACACGTGTGTTTGGGTTGACTCAACCATAGCGTAAGCTGGATACAAAAATGTTTTACTTTATTTTATTTCATTTTCATATATTTCAAATATTTACACACCATGATAGAAAAAAGAAAAATCTTTACATAATGTTCAATCAATAACTGCTATCAATATTTGAAAGTTTTGTCAATCTGATAGATTATCATCATTAGTTTCATTACGATTTCCTCCTTTTCTATACATTGACTAGCCATATGAATTGCTTATTCTGGGAATTACCTAGTCTCATATTATATACTTATTTCCCCATCCAGTTACTATTATTTTTCTTGAATATTGTAGTGTCTTTCTTTTCTACAATAAAGAAGCTATCCCTTTGCCAATTACATGTGCTAGAAATCACTTTGCCAACTATATACGCCAGGCTGCTTTTGTTAATTGTGTTTTATTTTGTCCATGAGCACATTTTAATGTTTTTGAAGTCAAATTTATCCATCTTTGCTTTTTCTTGCTTCTGGACTTTCTGTGTCGCTAAGAGGGTTTTCCTGCACCTCAAGGGTATACACACATTCTACTGAAGCTGCTTCCATTCTCTCCTGGCCCCGCCCACACACATCTCACTGACCTGTGTGTTTGTAACTCTCAAACCAGACGTTTTGTTGTATTTGGCTCATTAATCAATCCAAAATTTATTTTTATATGTAGAATGGTAGAAGTCTTACTTTTTCAAAGTTGTATTAGTTTACTGTTGCTGCTGTGATAAGTTACCAAAGACTTTGTGGCTTACATCACCAGAGTTACTGTGTTCCAACTCTGTAGACCAGAAGTCCAATGAGGCTCATGGACAAAGACCAGGATGTGGGTGGGCCCTTTCCCTCCTGGAGGCTTGGGGAGGATAGGCTCTCACATTTTCAGTCCCTGGAGGTGCCCATGTTCCTCCATCTCAGGACCTTTCCTCCGTCTTCAAAGCAGCACTGCCTCATCCTCGACCCTCGACACCAGCCGGGACAGCTCAGCTTTCGAAGGCTCTCGGGATTGGTTTGGGCCCCCCAGGTGGTCCGGGGTCAGCTCCCCATTTCAAGGTCTATGAACTTAAGTCTGTGAAGTTTCTTCTGCCACGGTAAGTCTAGGGGGTAGGTTGGGGGCTTTGGGGGTTATTATTCTGTTTACCACAAAATGGAGTGGATTTGCCAAAATTCAACGTGTTGAAGGATCCATCTTTTCCCCACTGTTGCACATCCTGTGTGTATCACATACGGATCTCTTCCTGGATTATCTGTTCTCTCCGGCTCATCTGTTTGCTTAGCCCTGTGTCAACACCACACAGATTTCACTACTCTGACTGCCTAGGCTGCTTTCATATCTGGTAGGGCAAGTATCTCATTAATACTGATACTTTAAAAAATTCTTACTATTCTTTTATATTCTCTTTTCCATATGAATTTTATAGACACCTTGCCCAGGTTCATTAAAAATTACCACAGGATTTTGATAGCGAGTTTTACGTTTACTGATAGATTTAAGCGTACTTCCATTTTTGCGGCACAGGGCATATCGGCATCTCTTTCTCATTTTCACATCCTCCCGTAAACGTAGACCAAGTCATGTGGGTATGGATATTTTTAACCTGCTGTGTATGCATTTCTTAATTGGCTTATTCCTGGGCATTTCATTATGTTTTCACTCTTTTGAATGCCATCTCTTCTTCTCCCGGTCGTTGCCGGTGAGCAGCTCGGCTGGCTTTTCTACAGAGTTGTTACCAAGTCACCTTCGGTACCCTTACTGGTTCCACTACTCGGTCGGTTGATTCTATCGGAGTTCTTAAGTAGACAAATATTTGGAGTTAGAATTTCAGAAACACAAATTAAGGTTGTTAATCATTTCCTTTTCATTGTTTTGCCCTAAGGCTTTTCCACAGTCAAGAAAAAAGGCAGAGTTAAATAATTTCTTTAAGAGGATGTGCATTCACCTCACTCTCAATTTATTCAGGAGAAAAACAGAATGAAAGCCAGGAGGGGAGGGAGTGTTTTGGCTGGAAGGCCGGGGCCTCCCAGTGGGGAGGTGAGTTTGGTGAGTGAGCACAGAGGGGAGTGGACGGAAGGGACACTCCTCTCTCTGTTCAGGGATCCCAGCCCCCTTTGCCACTCCACTATCCCGCTGCCTCCTAATACATCTTTTTCCTCTGGATACTTTTAAGATGTACCTCAGGTCTGATGGTTTTCCTTGTATTCATTCTGATTGGGATTTGCCAAGATTCATTCATCTGTAAATTGAGGTTTTTCTCCATTTGGGGGGAAACTTTTGGTCATTATTTTTTCAAATATTTTTCTACCTCATGCTCATTATTCTCTCCTTCTGGAATTCCAATGACCCAAATGATATTATGGCAAAGATCATAATATATTTTTTCAAACTTTTTTTTCTCTCTATTCTTCAGACTGCACAATTTCTATTGATCTGTGCTTGAGGTCAGCGACCCCTTTCTTTTGCAATCTATAATCTGCTTCTATAACCCATGGGAATTTATAATTTATATGTTGTAATGATCAGTTCTAGAATTTCCATTTGGTTCTTTTTTTACCATTTCTATTTCTACTGAGATTCTCTGTTCAATCACTACCATTCAACTTTTCCTTTAAATCTTTCGACACATTTATAAGCATTGCTTCAATGCTTTTATTGCTAATTTTTACATCTGTGTTAGCTTTAGGTGTGTTTCTACTGACTGCTTTTTTTTTTCTAGATTACAGATCATGGTTTCCTGCTTTTCTGTATGTCTAGTAATTTTACATTGTATGCTAGGCCATTGTCTTCAGCTCTCTCAGCTGCTGGAGGGGAAGCCAGGCATCCGTTGGGGGGTTGGCAGCCCTCCAGTCCCTCCTGTGACGTCCCCACTGCTCGTGCTCAGGTGCTGTTTGTTGTCTATGAGGAGCTCTTCCAAGGAAGAAGAGTCAGAGTGCAGCTCCAGGGTCAGAAATGGCCCAGGTCTGTCTGCTGCTCCCCTGCCAACGTCCGTCTTCACCCTCCACTTGGCATGAAACTCCTGAAAGTGCCTTCCTCTGGCTGCCCCTGGAGAGCGTTCTTGCTTCTCCCTCGAGGAGGTGGGCTTTACTTGGCCAGTGAAGCGCTCTCTGCCATCCCCAACCCAGGAAGCCCAGGATGCTAGGATCAGTGGTCTGGCTGCTGGCAGCGTTATCCGGCTGTGCCTTAAACTCTCAAAAGGACCATCAGGATTGAGGACTGGTCACTTATGCCAGGGGTCCCTCAAGTGGGAGGGAGCAACAGAGGGTTTCCCAAGGACACTGCGGCTGCAGCCTTGGGGTCACCCAGAGCAGTCACTGTCCCTGTGGTCACTCTGATCGAGCGTGGGCTCCATCCAGCTACTGGAATCACTTCTGGAAGATCTGGGGACAATCCGTGATTACTGAAGCCAGGAGGATTGGGTGCAAAACTTGCAGACTTGGCCTGGGAATTCCGGAGAAAGGAAGAGACCCTTCTCTGAATCCTAGGATGGGTGCCTAGTTTAGGAGCCCAAGGAAAAGGAAACAGTGACTCTGTTACCATTCACTTGAATGGAGAGCTCAGAAGTCCATTTCTGTAGCTTGCAAAGCCTAAAGTGCAGGCTTCAGGTATTTGAGAGGAGGTGTTCTGTTCTGTCTGGTCTGATCCCCGCAGGCAGGCAGCAGGCGTCGTGGTACCAACAGCTGCAGGAAGGCTGAGAAGGTTCACGGGTTCCCACAAGAGCAGAGTCAGAAAAGGGGCAGGTGGGAGCCCAGGGCCCAGCCTCCTGCACACTCTCTGCTTCTGCGGGACCATTTCCAGCCAATCTCCACGCTGTACACTGCAGGGAAGAGGCAGGATGCTTTTTCAATCTAAAATTAAAGATTCCATATTAAAAAAAAATATATATATATATGGACTTGACAGGATGTTTTCTAGGATGTCTTCCAGCTCTGACAGCCTATGATTTTATCTGATCAAATGAAATAAAATTCATTAAATGCTAATAAACTAAACTAAACTAAACTAAAATTCAAGATTCTTAGCTCTGTAACAGGCATCAGTGAAGCCTATTTTAAATATCAAAGCTCTCCTCCAGATCAGTGATGCTTCCACTTAAGCCACACCAGTATCACCAGGAGAGCGGGTAGGGATGCAGCATCCTTGGCCCCATCCCGACATCGGCTGAGGGAAGGCCCACCTGCAGATGAGTGTTTGTGATGAACAGAGCTGCACTGCCATCTCTGGGGCATGGACCAGTGCAGAGCGCTGCTCTGGAGACCCTCAGCACGGCCGCGCTGGGTCTGAAGGTTAATAAATGTGCTTGGGCTCCAACACCTGAGAGGAAAATAAAAGACCGGAGCCCTTAGCACTCTGGTTTCCGATCGTTCTGAGTTGGCCAAAGACATCAGTGTTTTATGGGTGGAAACCCCCCCAGCCGCACAGATGGCTTCTTGGTCCCATCTGCACGTGTGTCAATGAGCAAGCACCTGCTTTGCGGACCTGACCTCCAGGGGTGGATGAAAGTCTCAACTTTGCCCTCTGCGCTCAGCACACTTGAATTATTTGAGGGCTGGACTGTTCTCAGGTTTACACGCAGCAGCATCATTTTAATTTTTCTGTTAATATTAGAAGGAGTGGTGAGCAATGGATACTTGAAAATAGGACCCATTTTGATGCAGAACCAGCTTCCCCCCTAAAGACCTAATGGTGAAAACGGAGGCTGTAAGTCACGTGGTGTGCTGAATGCAGGTTCCAGCTCTGACACTTGCTAGTTGCAGGAGTTTGGGAAAACTACCTCATCTGCAGTAATAATGTGCACCTTATGTACTTGCATGCATTTCACTGTCATGATGAAGGGAGGTCTTCCAGTAAAGGGTTTTAGAATCCTCTGAGGTCAGTTCCCTAGAAGCAGAGCATGAGCACATGATTTATGGAGGGCGGGCTCTAAGGAGAAGCCTGCAGGGGAGTGAGGGAAGCAGGGCGGTGCAGGGCTGGGGGTGGCGGTGGACTCTGGGCAAAGATATCATTCAGGAGGCTTGCGAGCTCAGCCCGGTCCTGCAGGGCACGGGGCTGTGAGTTTGTTCCAGGGCGGCTGTCCACCCAGAAGCAAGGGGCTGAGCTGCTAACCGCGCGTCGCCGGTCGGGGGCTGTGAGCCCTCCTGGGTGGGGGCGAGGGCAGCCTCCCAGCATCCCCAGGTGAAGGTGTGGCTGAGCCCAGGGCAGCCCCACAGAGAAGCTCACGCAGCTGGGGCCTGGATGCCCCAGCCCAGTTAAAGGTCACCAGCAGCATCTGCTAATGGTGTTTAGTGACCGTTTGCTTGAGAATGAAAACAACAGCAACAAAAGAATTATTCACCCTAGGATGCTGAGATAATCCCAGGTCCTAAATTAACTGTATCGGCAAGAACATGTGCAAATTTTTCCGAATGTGTTTCGATCTGCGTTACCTGCTGATAAATACAAAGAGTCCGTGTTACGTGCAGGTAAATAAAAATAGCTCCGCTTTGCATCTGCATCATATTTCCAAGTTTTCCAAGTACTTTCACACCTCATTTTTTATAAAAGCAAAGCACAACGAGTCATCATTTTTTCCCTAGAAATATGAACCCTGGAAGGCGGGAGGACAGAACTCAGACCTGAAAGACAGATGGAATGGAATGTTTTGTGTCCTCTTCTCTGGCAGAATCCCCCCATCCTTCACCCCCTCACTTGTAAAGTCCTCCCCACGTCCTGGTCCTGGTGGGTTTAGCCACCTCATGCCTGAGCCTCCGAGGAGCCTTGTGCAGAACTCCACTTGACCTCT
Source organism: Delphinus delphis (assembly GCF_949987515.2). Classification (NCBI taxonomy): domain Eukaryota; kingdom Metazoa; phylum Chordata; class Mammalia; order Artiodactyla; family Delphinidae; genus Delphinus; species Delphinus delphis. The sequence continues at coordinate 43,648,118 of NC_082697.1, forward strand.
GACCTCTGACCCTGTCCTGCCAATGCAACTGTTGATGCATTTTCTTAGTGGAGAGGCCTTTCCTGGCCCTGCTTCCCTGGCTAAGCAGATGAGCACCATCCAGAGACATAGTGGAGAAATCCACGGCTCCCTCTAGACGGACGCTCCCCTCCCAAGCCCGACCTGGGTCTCTGCTATGAGATTCCCAGTGCCCCGGGCTGGCAGGGTCTGCAGTAAATCCTGAGGGTCTGGGTCACTCTGAGGGCCGGATGCCACTCCAATTGGTCCTTATTTCTGAGCTGACCTCTAAATTCAGCTAAGGTTTTAAAAATACTACAACCACTCAAGTTTGTAGGGTCTTCCTGGGATCTTGCGTCCAAGGACTTCCCAGTTAAGTCCTCACCATAAATAGGGCCTCACCTGTATTGGATCTTGGGGTCCTGGGACACTGTGGTCTCCAGACCTGCCTCAGGGGCAACATCTGGGGGCTTATCGGGAAAGCAGACCCTCAGCTCCACCCTGGACCTGCATCTGAAGCAGAACCTACACTTTAAAAAGACTCCCTTCCCCTGTGAGTCACGTGCACATCACCTCAGAAGCGCTGCCCTGTGTCAGAGCTCTTCCGTTTTATTTATTAATGAACACATTTGGGTGAGAACCACTTCCTTCTGCGTGGAAGAACATGACCCTGCCTCCCTTGAGGTCCCATGCCTGCTCACCAGGATGTTTTGGGTTCCAGGAAGACTTGGTTTTCTTTCCCTGGAATCCCTGGAGCGCCTGCTGTCCAGGCCACAGCCCGGCAGGTGGGACCCAGGGTTAGAGGGGGTGGAGTCCTCTTCTCCGGAGCTGGTCATCAACCCGACAGAGAACAGAAGTGGACTTGGCTCGTCCTCCTGAGGTCAGCCTAGCCCAGGAGGGGCTGGATGGCAGCTAAACGACATGGTCAGGCCACCTGGCCCTCTCCTTGATGGCCAGGGTCCCAGCAGGCAGCCCTGTGCTGTGAAGACAGCAGGAACAGATCCCAAGCCTGGTGGCTGCTTGGGAAAATATGATGACGCTGCAGATGTGCCTGGGCCTCTGTCACCAGCCTTCCAGGCTGCCTTCCGTCGAATCCTCACAACAACTCATAGACGTAAATCCTATTGTTCCCTCCATTTGCCAATGAGGACACTGCGGCTTGGAGAGGACTTGTCACCTGCCCGGGATCATGCCGCTGGCCGGTGTCGGGTCAGCCTTCGCACTTAGGGCCGACTCCAGAGCCATCTTCCACATGAGGTGTTTTAGGTGTGGTTACAGCCAAAGATCTGTAAATAGGCAGTTTAGGGGTAGACGCTGCATCCCTGGGCTGTGATGGCACAGAGCTGGAGGAGTTCCAGACCCGCACTGGCTGGAAACAGACAATGAAAGAGCCTCAGAACCCAGCCCCCTTCAGGACGCCTGGGAGTCAACAGGGAGGGGTGTTCTCTGGGCTGGGGGGTGGGTGGGCCTTGAGGGCAATGACCTGAGCTCCCCAGGTGGCATGGCAGTGGGGCAGGAGCTCGGCCAGGGCCTGGACATCTCCGCTGCCCTTCATCCTCCGTCAATGAACACAGGTCTAGTTCTCCTATCACTTCCTTCCGACTTCAAGGTCCCTGTAGGCCAGTTGAGCCTGAGGTAGATTTAGCGGAAAGGGCTTGGGCTCCTCGTGCACACATTTATCCCCCAAAACAGACAGCTAACGTCTCGGTTTTAAAAATGAGAAAAGCAGCCAAGGAGAGCTGCCCCAAATCATGAATAATCTGGTTCTAAGACTAGTGGGAAAATCCCACTCTGTACAGAAAGGGACTCAGATGGATCATTTTGGCATAAACATCACTTTTCAGCTCCAGAGAGCGTGGCTCAGGGCGGAATTCTTGCCGTCCCCTGTCTCCTATAAACCAAGGAATGGGCTGGCTTCCTAGCGCAGAGCTGAAGGCTCACGTTCTTCTGGGTGTGATGTTTAATGCTGATAACTGGGTAGACTCGGTGAGTTGGGGGCCCAGATGTTTTCTGAGCAAATGCACACACGATGCGTAAAGCCCGGGGACGGGTCCGCCCGCTGGTGTTATTTGTTCCCGCGTAATTGGCTCGTTCAGTGGGATGTGTGAGGCGGCTACCATATGCTTTCTGCAGCCCCAACGGTGCTTTCTACTCCAGGCCGTGCACGTGGGTGGGTGTGGACGTGTATGTGGATGTCACATGGGCTGTGCTCAGCTGAGGAGATGTGGCCGACGTGTCCAGGGCCCACTTGTACCCCGAGTTCACCTGGAGCTGTGGTGGTCGGTTCCACGTGTCCTGAGCACCTCTCCTTGTACACCTGCGGGGGTCTGCGTCCCTGCCTGTGGCTCCCGGCAGCTTTAGGGCAGCTGGCTGGGCACTTGCATGGCATCCTGGAAGGGTCAACCAGGAACAACCCTTGGCCAATGAGGCAAAGGAGTCATTGGATAGATACTCAGGTTCTCTGTTCCCCAGAAAGAAAATTCCGAGGGTTTCGTAGCAGCTGTCCCGGAGGATGCAGGCCAAAGGCAAGAGATCTCACAGTTCAGTTTAAGAATATCCTTCTTCCATTGAGTTCAGTCTCCCACATGATATGATAGAAAAAGAGCTGGAGGATGCTTATAGGATTAACACGGTACTTTATTCCCAAACCTGCTGTGTGTTCCAGGCTGCTGGTCCCAAGGTGCTGGGGCGTTTGTGCCATTTGTCCCCGAAAAGCCTCCCACCAGGAGTTTGCCTGATCGTCTCCATCGGTCATTGTTGTTATATCGCAGACGCTGTTAGGGGGACTCAGAAATTCACCATAATACGGCCCTTTTGGTGACTTTTCCCACATCATGAAGTGGACGGAGGAAAGAAAGGGTTATGCTTCTAAGGCCAAACAAAACAACAAAATCAATCAAATTCAGGCAAAGAAAAACTAGGACAAAAATCGAGAAATAAAAATGAAAGCAGAAGCTGTGATTTGGGAGCAATTGTGATCTTTAAAATCACCATCATTTGGGACTTTCCTGGTGGTCCAGTGGTTAGGACTTGGTGCTTTCACTGACGGGGCCTGGGTTCAATCCCTGGTCTGGGAACTAAGATCCCGCAAGCCGTGTGGCTAGGTGAAAAATAAATAAATAAATAGATAGATAGATAAAATCATTGTAACTTATAAAGTTCCAAATAATTGGCTGTTGTGCCTGTCTTTGCCCATGAATGTGTGAGGACCAGGATGGGCAGTGGGGTGGTGAGCTGCTTGCTTCGTGAACTGCAGCAAACGTCACACCCCCTGGGCTTTCTAGAACAGTTAGTTTACGTTAAAAAAAAAAGATTTTTAAACTCATGGTTAAGGACTTCTCTGGTGGTGCAGTGGTTAAGAATCCGTCTGCCAATGCAGGGGACACGGATTCGATTCCTGGTCCGGGGAGATCCCACGTGCCGTGGAGCACCTAAGCCTGTGCGCCACAACTACTGAGCCCGTGTGCCATGACTACTGAAGCCCTCGCGCCTAGAGCCCGTGCTCTGCAAAAGAGAATCCACCACAAGGAGAAGCTCGGGCACTGCAACGAAGAGTAGCCCCTGCTCAGCACAATAAGAGAAAGCCTGCGTGCAGCAATGGAGACCCAACACAGCCAAAAATAAATTTTAAAAAATAATAATAAAACAAAAAAACAAAGAAACAAAAACTCATGGCTAAATGGGATTTAATTGATATAATTTCACAAATATTTTACTAATACACATATTTAATGCATTACTAATATACCAATATGCCTACTAATTACAAATGATCAAAGCACACATCCTTTTTCAACATTTTATTGATATGTAAAGTATATATAGAAAGTGCACAGATTGTACATGTAAGGCTTGATGTATCTTCACAAGCAGGACACAGATGTGTGACCAGCGCCCAAACCAAGAAACAGAACGTCAGCAGCACCCAGGAGCCCTTTGTGTCCCCCTCCCCCGGCTACTTCCCTGCCTCCTGGAGGGGGCCACTGCCCTGACTGCATAATATAGATTAGTTTTTATATAAATGGAATCATACAGCACATCCTCTGGAATCTTACCCTGTGTACTCGTGTTCATTTAACTTTTGCTTAACAGGTATTATTTTTTGGCTTAGAAAGTGTGTTTACTGCCCCTACATCTTGCTGCTTCTCACCAAGTTTGGTCTGATTTCTGCCCTCTGTAACCTGCCGCTGGGGTCTTCTCTGGGTCAGCAGCGATGTCGAGGGGGCCTGGGGAGAGTCTTGAGCTTGTAACGAGGGAAGGAGCAAAGCCCCTGCAGCTTTGGAGGAGAGTCGCTGTGCAGATACCCTCTGGACCTCCAATGGCAGAGCCCAAGTTGGTCTGGGAGCATTTATCAAGCACTTCCCATAAACCGTGCTGGGTGTGGGACCCCAGAACTACGTGACCATCAGGACTCATAATTATGGCTCTACTAAGGACCTGTTTGTCATAAATCTTTAACAGCAATGCTGTTAATAAAAATAACAATAATAAAATAAATCATCATATAACCGCTGTGCCCTGAGCACATGCAGGACGCTGTGCTAAGAACTTGCCAGAGTTTGCCTTATTCAGTCTTGATAAGAGCTCTGTGAGTAAAGGGTTCTCATACACATTGCAGGAGTCAGGCCACATGGGCTGCTGTGACAAACAGCCCCACCCTCGGGGCATGTGTTATACTCGAATGCAGTCAGCAGGAAGGCCTGTGGCGCTCCTCTCTTCAATGCTTGCTCCGCAGAGCTGTGGTAGATTGCAGAAATGGACGTGGTTCTTCCCAACTGGCCCATTAGCAGCTGGACACTACTCCCCACGCCTCGAATCCGGGTTGGCCTTGGGACGTGCTTTGGCCACTGAGTTTGGGGTGATTTGTTATTCAGTGAAAGCTGACTGATGCAGTTGTTATGGGGGTTGGGGGAGAGTGCCGAGATCTTGGAGGGGGGTGTATGGCCAGGGAGCGGCATACACAGCTTCCCAGGACCCTGTCCTGAGGCCCCAACATCATGGCAAGGGAGACTGGGAATGCAGCTTTGTCTTGAGTCTAGGTTTGCTGAATTACAGCCTTGTCACCACCACACCCATTTTATAGATGAATAAATTGACGATCAGGTAAGTCAAACAACCTTGCAAGATCACACACCCAGAAGTGGCAGATTTAGGATCTGAACCATCTTATGACCCCGGAACCTAAGCCCTTTGTCGTGGTGCATGTGCTCATTGCTGAGTGGAGAGAGACACGTGTTCCTTGCAGAACTAGCTTCTACAGATGGGATGAGAAGACTTGATACAGAGGTGATGAAGCACAGGCCTCCAGTGCCCTTTGTCTACAATGTAACAGGGGACCTAACGATGCCCACATCTGTGTTTCACACTGTAGCTCCTACAGATCTTTTACGGGCATCATCTTCTCTGATCTTAACAATAATCCTGTGAAGTTTTTATAGTTTTCTAATCCAACGGATGAGAAAACCGAAGCCCAGAAAAGCTGCCAGCCAGTAAGGGGGGAGGTGGGCTTGAGACACAGGTCTTTCAAGTAAAAGTTCAGCCTTCTTCCCTGTAAAAGTTTTAATGAAATTAAAGTGAAATTAAATTAAGTTAAATTAAGTATTAATGAAATGAGAGCTTTGAGAGGAAAGAGGAAACTGTCCAAAATGTTTTATGTAGAAGACACAGTGGATGACATTGGCGTGAGGATCTTGGGATCCACTGTCTGTGGGTGGGGAGAGGATGTTGTGGAATCATGTCGTTGTTGTTTTCTTTTGCTTTTTTGGCCTGTAAATGTTATACAAGTTGAGCTCGAAATTCCAGAGAAGCCGCGGAGAAGACTTCCTGGGCAAGAGGCGCTTGAGGTGTGTCTTACGGGAGGTGTCAGATCAGAAGGTAGGGGGTCAAGCCGGAGTCGCAGGCAGGGACTGAAGGACGAGCATGAGGGGCAGGTGTGTGGGGTCACAGGCCGAGCGGGGGCCTGGCGAGTGGCCCCCCGAGACACCCTCTTGTCCCGCCACAGACCCTGGCTCACCTGTGAGCAGTGGGAGACCTCACCACTGTCACTACATTTTATCACAGTGAGAACCGATGTGATAAAAGCAAGTCAGTTCAACCACCAGACAGAAGTAATATGGAAAATAAGCAGGGAATTGCTTGGCGGTTCAGTGGTTAGGACTCCACGCTTTCACTGCCGTGGCCCGGATCTGATCCCTGGTCAGAGAACTAAGATCCTGCAAGTTGCATAGCGTGGCCAAAAAAAAAAAAAAAAAAAGCAAATCAGACCCGTAAGTGTGATAAATGAACAATGGATGGCTTAATAAACCTCCAGCTGCCTGTTGTTGAAACTTCAAATGTGTCATAAAATGAATGATTTTTCCACCGAAGCTTGGTTATAGAATTATGTTCGTGATATATTTCCATATGTCAGTGGACATATTTGACAAAGGAAAAGAAAGCAAACCCGCCACAAACAGAAACAGGTACCGATACTAAGAAAGAGGCATTAATCAAAGAAATTTTGCAATAATCTGGAGAATTCTTACACACACACCCTGTGGTGAGCTCATCTATCTGTACAAGAGCCCAAGGAAGCAGTGGTTGGTTTAATGAAAGTTTGAAAGGAAAAAATTATCATGTTTCCCATGAACCATAACATCAATCTCATGCTGTCCCTGAAAGTATAACCTTCCAAAAGTCAATTTACGACTGGGAATTTAATTACTTTTTGACATCCTTCCCTGGACATTTGGTTGAAGCTTATTGCTTTGAATTGATAGAGATTCCAGGTACCTTGTCCTGTTGTCCTTTCTTATGGCACAGGGTTTTTAAATGTTTTGCCATGCTGTCACCTTGCAGTTAATTGAGATTAAATTATCTCATAGGAGATCCACAGGGAGAGGACAGAAAGAATGGAGGGGAGAGAAGTTTCAAAAATAAACATTTTCAGAGCCGGACAAGGTAGGACTTAGATCAAAATGGCTCACTGAGTGCTGTGTGTGGGACATGAAATAAGATACAGCGAAGAGGCTTTTAGAAAACTAAGAATAGAGAGATACCCTAAGTGCTCTGGGTGGTAGTGGTTGCCATGGTAAGATAGAGAGACAAGTGGGAATCTGATTGCCGTTGCCGTCAGGATTCTTCTCATTGACAAGCAACAATGGAGAAATACACCCAAATGATCTCTGAGGTGGAAAAAGAAGAAGACCACGAACCTGAAATTCTATAGCTCAATGTGGTCTTATTCCAATGGGAGGGTTAATAAAGGTTGTCTAAAATAAAAAAATTCAGAAAATTTACCACCTCTTTAAAAGATCTCTTTTAAAAAAGATTCATTCTTTAAAATGATTACAGGGAGCACTCCAGAAAGAGGAAAATTAAACTCAACACTTTTAAAAGGGATATAAGAGACAAATAAGAAACAGAAACCTCAATTTTTTTGGTACAATTAAAGTTAATTTTTTAATAAAAAAATAAAGGAAAGCAAACAATAAATCTATGATTAAAATCAACAGGCAAAACATAGAGGGAATTTTCTCAATTTGATAGAGGAAACCAACAAAAACCTGCAGTTGGCATCGTGTTTAATGGTGAAACAGAGCTTTCTCCTCTGAGCTGTTTCTACTCCCAATACTTCTGACACCAAATGTGTGAATTTTTCCCCACAAAGACCAATTCACCAACTCTCTGGACATCAATTAAGTGTCCTACCATCCAATTCAATTCTGCCAGCAACTACCCAGAGTCTGTGTAGACCCCAAAGGGCCAGGGCTCAGATCTACTTCAGACCACAGCTTCAGGTCAGGTTCTGTAATTTGCTAGAACAGATCACAGAACTTGGAAGCCAGAAGGAGGGGTACACCCTCGTGATACATGAATGCCTTCACTAACCTGGAACTTTTCTGAAACCCGGTTGTTTAAGGGTTTTTATGGAGATGACATTTGATGATTGATTAAATCATTAACCATTGGTGATTGAACTCAATCTCTAGGCTCCCTCCCCTGGAGTTGAGTGGGGCTGAATCCAGCCTTCTCATCGTGCCATGTCTTTCTGGTGACCCTATCCCGAAGCTGTCAAGGGGACTGCCAAGGGTCACCTAGAACGAGAGCCATTCCTATTACTCTAATCACTCCAGAAATTCCAAGGGGTTTAGGAGCTCTGTGTCAGGAAACAGGGACAAAGGCCACACATATATTTCTTATTGTATCACCCCTAAGATCAGGAATGAGGCAAAGAGGTCCACTCTTACTACTTTTTTCAACATTATACTGGGGAGTTTAGGTAGTGCAAGCAGAGAAGAAAAAGACATAGAAGACCCACAGAATAGAAAAGAAGGAAAACCATCTTCATTCACAGACAGGCTCATCACATGATCCTCTGTACAGCAAGTCCTCAGGAATTCACACACATTTAAAAATCTACTAGAACTGATAAGTGAGTTTAGCAAATTTGTAAGATACAAGATCAATATACAAAACTAGATTGTATTTCCATGGACAATCCACAATGAAGTTAAGTGAACAATTCCATTGACAATAGCATCAAAAAAATAAAATACTTAGAAATAAATTTAGCACAAGACTTGTATACTGGAAACTATAAAATATATATTAAAATTTTAAGAAAAAATTAAGAATCGCTAAATAAATGGAGATACAATTCATGTTCATGGATAGGATGACTCAATATTGTTACAATGGCAAGTCTCATCCAATTGATCCATAGAGTCAATATAATTGCTATCAAAATACCAGCAGACTTTTGTAGCAATTGACAAACTGATCCTAAAATGTATATGGAAATGTAAAGCATCTGGAATAGCCAAATGGTTTTTTAAAAAGTGAATAAAATTGGAAGACTTAAGTTTCTCAATTTCAAAACTTCCTGTAAAGCTGAAGTCTTTAAGACAGTAGAAGCTGGCATAAAGATAGACATATAAATCGATGGAGCAGACCGAAAGTCTACCAATTCATTCTTACGTTCACAATCAACTGATTCTAACTAACATATCAAGGCAATTCAATGGGGAAAAGGATAGTCTTCAACAAATCATGTGGGAAATATCTTAAAAAGATCATTTTGGATCCTTTTATTTTTCCATACAAAAAACGTAAGACAGATCATAGACAAAAAATGAGTTAAAACTATAGAGCTCTTAGAAGAAAATGTAGAAAAAGTCCTTAAGACATTTTATTTGGCAATAAATTCTTAGCTATGACACAAAAAGACTGATCCATAAAGAAAACTTGGATGAATTGAACTTCTACAAAATTAAAAACTGTTTCACTTCAAAAGACACTTTTAAGAAAATAAAAAAAAACAAGAGCAGATTGTTTTTCTGGCAAATCATATATCTTGTAAAGGATTTGTATCAGTATATATAAAGAATTCTTTACAACTCACTTCTAAGAGTACAAATAGCATAATAAAAGCGGGCAAAACATTTGAACAGACACTCCACTAAAGATGTGTAGATGGCCAGTGGGCACATGAGATGATCTTCAGTCATGGGGGAAACACACACTAAACCACAATTAGATGTCTCTAGTGTAAGACTGACAGTAACAAGTGTTACAAGGCTGGTGGCGGTGGGGGGCGACTGGAAACCTTATGCATTGCTGGTGGGAGTATAAAATGGCACAGCCACTTTGGAAAACGGATTGGCGGTTTCTTATGAAGTCACACATCAATTTGACATATGACCCAGCAATTCTATAACTAGGCATCTATTCAAGAAAGATGAAAAGATATGTCCACACAAAGCCAAGTGTGCAACTGTTTATAGCAGCACTGTTTGTGATAGACAAAATAGAGATGACCCAAATGCCCATTAACCGGTGACTAGATAAAAATGTTGGATATCCGTACACTGGAATATTCTTTGACAATGAAAAGGGATGAAATACTGACACGTGCTACAACACAGATAAACCTGGACACATTTTGCTGCGTGAAAGGAGTCAGACTTCAAAGACTGCATGTTGAATGACTCCATCATATGAAATGTCCAGAAGAGGCGGGTTAGCGTTTTGCTGGGGCAGGGAGTGGGGTGGAATGGATAGAAACAGTCGTGTGGGTTCTTCTCATGGTGATGGACATGTTCTTGACTGGATGGTGGTAAGGGTTGCACATCCCTGTAAGTTTATTAAAAATCATTGACTTTTAGTTTTACCAAGGAAACATTTTATGGTGTGTAAATTATACCTCCAGAGATCTGTTAAAAATAGAGACAAAATGCCATGTGAAAAAAGTATTTGCAGTACCTACAGTAGACAATAGTATTCGTAAAATATAAGTATCTAAAAATTGGTAAGAGAAAAAAATCAACACAATGAAACATGTGCAAAGAGCGTCAACAGGAGAAACAAAGAAGGGTAAACACCAAGAGGCTGAGAAACAGGTGGAAACATCCTCAAATTCACAGTCGCCGGAAAATGATGGCAGCCACGAGGTGTCGTGAGATTGGTTAAAAAAAAAAAAAAAAAGTAATGAGGATTTATGTTGGCAATTGGTTCTGAGAATTAGGTGCCCTTATTCACTGCCAGTGGGACTGTGCTTATGTTTACACACACACACACACACACACACACACACACACACACACACACGATATAAGAGGGGGCATTTCAGAGGGAAGCAGGCACCAGAAGACAGATGGGAGGGAACCTCCTGTCCCAGGTGTCCCGTCCCTGTCGCTGTGTTCCCAGAGTGTGACCCTGAGCACCTGCAGCGCCCCCATGCCTCGGCTCTGAGCTCAAAGCAAACCTGCTGCGACTGTGTGTGGAGCCCAAGCGTGCAGGCTGTCAGCACAATCATGTTTATACTTTTGTAACAGATGTTGAAACAGGACTCTTCCTGCACCAGAGCTGACTGAAGGGCCAAGTCGATAGACAGGAATAGAAAACTGCTGGTTAACTGGCTCACTGAATTATGATTATTAGAGAATCCTATATGTGAGTAAAGGTACTCATGCAGGAAGTGCACTGCCCACCCCACTCCCTCGGGAGGGAGTTTGTCTAGGGGCCCCAGGGTACATGTATTAGTTGTATTTGTATTGTTCTACTTATTATAGGAACTGCACATTTCTTCCCTTCACCACTGTGAATTACTTTATTGTTAAAAACAATCTAATAGAAAAAATATTAAAAGACAATATAATAAAAAGATTGCATTCATAAGAGTAGCCAAATTATAAAATGCTAGTACTAAAGCTAGAAACCATATGCAATTATTATATCTCTGGAACTACTAAACTTTTGGACAATCTCCAAGAAGGCCTGAAAAAAATGAAGTTATTTAGCATGTACTTGAATAAAAAGACTCAATATTTTCACAAGGTCATTTCTCCCAAGATTAGTTTATAGATTCACTGCCATCCTAATTAAAACCACAACAGTAATTGTCATGACCTGGACAAGCTAATTCTAGAATTCATATGGAATTCTAGAATAATCAGAATAGATTTCAAATCATATATAACGAATGTGGACTTGACCTACTAAACTACATAATGGTTGTGGACTTGACCTAATAAATTATATAATGATTGTGGGCTTGACCTACCATCTATCATGAAAAGCATGTTGGGATATTTGGGTTCTGTTTCGTTAGAATCCTACTTAACACCACTCATAAACACAAATTCAAGGTGTATTCAATATGAAAACTAACAAATCCAGCACTATCTCTAAATAAAAATAAATTAGTAAATACAAAGTAAGAGAACATATATATCACTGGGGATAAAGAAAGCTTTCTTTAAAAGTGCATTTAACATAATTGTTATAAAAGAAAATTAATACATTTGACAAGATCAAAATTAATGTCTTCTCCATACCTAAAATCAACATAAAATATCCTAAAAGATGAGACAGAGAGAAAATACTTGTGGCGTATATAACAGTGTTAATGTCCAGGATGTACAGTAAAATTCTAATTAGATTCATATAAAAATAATTCAATAGAGAAAGACACTAACAGGCAATTCAGGGTAAAGAAAATGGGAAACAAATCAATCTCTTGTGTCCCTGTAAATTGACGTACAGTTATTCTAGGAAGGAATAGGCAATACTTTAAAAGGATGTGGTCGATCTTTATATAATGATGTGGACAGTACCTCTATGATAAATAGTTAAATACACAGTTAAATGAAAAAGACACAATGGAAAATAGTAAGTTGGTTATGATACCAATTACCAAAACCCAGTAAACAAAACCCCCAGATGAACACACCCTCCAATTCCCCCAAAGAATCTGTGTAAACGCATAAAAAAGTCTAGCAGAATGCTCAACAAATTGGTTACAATAATGAATTCCAAGTGTTTCCTTCTGTAATTTTACAAACTCGAAAACACGGCTGTTTTGGGCTCCTGGGTGTGATGAGCCAGCTGTCGGTTGTCGGCAACCAGCCCGTCTTCCCACTTGTTCTAGGCGGGACCACACTTGGTCCTCATCAGGGAAGTGGTCGGGAAGCAAAGTTGCTGGGGAGGCAGTGCCCGTGACCGTCGCAACAGCAGGTGCGGAGTCCGTGAGCGCTTCGTTCACCCGTCAGGAATGAGAAACCAAAGCGCCGCCCACCTTCCCCGGGTGGAGCAGCTTTGCTGCGATGCTCACCATCTTATCAACCCCACAGCCTCTTTGTTCCCATTTCCAGCTCGTCTCGGTTGTCAAAAATACAAGAAGGTTCACAGCACACTCTCCTCACAGGCAGCTGGGTGTGTTCCCAGCAGGAATTGGCTGGACGTGCAGAGAACAGCTTCCCCTGAACAAGAGTCATTCTTTCCACTATTCCTGAACCCACGAGAACATAAACGACAACACAGTTTAACCCCCTGACTCACAGCAAATATAACACCTCCTCAGATGTCAGGAACAAAGCCATCACCAGGCTGCTGACCACACCAACAAACAAAAGATAACGGTGCACTTTGGCCCAAATTGAGTGAAGACATTCTTCCAGATTTTAGTAAGGCATTTGCTTTAAGAAGGTGGAAAACCTGCTTTTTCTTTTCAGTTACCTTCCATCAACTAAAACAAAGCAGTAGAAACAGGTTTGGGCTCAGGGCACAAACTCACCTCCCTTTGTAAAGCCCTGAAGAGTTCACTAGGCACATGGGCCACGCACCTCGCCTTCGGACCTGAACACGTTCCCGAGAGGTGGAAAGCTCTAGAGGAAGAAACTACAATTTACAAACCTTTGGCGGTTTGCCCAATCATAGTCCTTGGAAGCACCAAATCAGGAGGCTAAACCCTGGCCTGTGGCATCATTCCCTTGCAGGGCCCTCCTGTTGCACTTGAACTGTCGTTCACTCGCTCCTTTCGGGTGATGGCAGGAAAAAGAGGAGCCATCAGCCTGGTCACACCGGCCCTGTGTCTTCCCGGGCCACACGCATGACTTCCCGGGCTCCCAGGTGGCATGAAGTCGAGGGGCTGAGACCTGGCAGGGCAGCGGCTGCAACACCCCATCCACGTCCCCTCCGCCACCTCTCTGCACCCCTGAAAGGACATGGGCATCCCTGGTACGCAACAGATTCCATCCAGGCACCAGGTTCTTTGCTTTCTCTGACACCAAAGAAGTTTGTGCAGCATCCTGCAGAGATCAGTGCCCCAGGCAGCCTCCAACTAATGAGGGTTCAGGGTCAGAGAATAAAAGCCTCACTGCCCCCCCCCACCCCTAGTGCACAGTCCTGCAGTGGGTGGGGGGCTCTACGTGCTCCTCATAGGGTCCCGGGGGAAGCGAGCCCTATGGCCCATCACAGTGGCTGCCCTTTGAAGCATCCTTCGTGTGACTCTTATCCTTTCTCTGTCTCACTCCTGCTGCCTGTGGTCATTTTCCAGATAAAGTATCAACACCCAAATCCTGTCTCTAGCTCTGCTTTGGAAGAACTAAAACAATACGATGCATATGCTTTTATCTTGTTCATATTTGTTCTCCAAGGGCCTGGAGTAGAGTGGATGTTTGTCGAATGACCTTTAGTTTTATTTTTTTTAATTTATTTATTATTTATTTTTGGCCGCGTTGGGTCTTTGTTGCTGCACGTGGGCTTTCTCTAGTTGCGATGAGTGGGGGGCTACTCTTCATTGCAGTGCAGGGGCTTCTCATTGCGGTGGCTTCTCTTGTTGCGGAGCACGGGCTCTAGGCGCACGGGCTTCAGTAGTTGTGGCACATGGGCTCAGTAGTTGTGGCTCACGGGCTCTAGAGCACAGGCTCAGTAATTGTGGCGCACGGGCTTAGTTGCTCCGCAGCATGTGGGATCTTCCCGGACCAGGGTTTGAACCCGTGTCCCCTGCATTGGTAGGCGGATTCTTAACCACTGCGCCACCAGGGAAGTCCCTCGAATGACTTTTAGTTACAGCAACTCCCCTTGAATCGTGTGTTTCTAAGCAGTGGGTGACGTCAAGTTAAATGACAGCAACAATAAAAACAAAAATTAATGATAAATCCACCTATTTCCCCTCTTGTGGGCTGGTTGCACGAGAGTACGGGAGAGAGTCAGATCTTGATATTTTTGTTTCAATTTCTGTGGTTAAATATCTAAGCCACATCCATACCTGTGCCCAAATGCAGTACATGAAAATCGGTGCCTAGGCTGTGATTTCTATTTCACAGACTGTTGGGGGGGTGGGGTGGGGGTAGGTTTGACCACCTGAGGCATCATCATAAAGATCGTTGTGTCGGGTCCTTCCCCGGGGGACAGCCCAGGTCCCATGGCTGCAGGGTCCTGTCCAGGGTGCAGGGAAGCCAGGGGCCAAAGCCAGCTTCCTGTCTCCCTCTCTCCTCCCCGTCCCGTGGTCCCTCCTTCTTTCCTCCTCCCTCTCCCCTGGCCTTCCCCTCATGCCCATGGGGGTGTCTGGGGAGCTCTGGTTTTCAGCTGCTACCCGAGGACAAGAACATCTTGAGTGACTGGGGTTTGGTCTCAGGCACAGCCTGAGTGCCGCTGTGTCTGAGACTGGGCTTGAGGTCTGGGGCACGAGCTCGGCCTGACAAGAGAGGGACACTCTGTCTCCAGATGCCGTTGGCCCTGCACATCCGTCCCCCGGACCTTACTGCAGGTGTGGCCTGGGGCTGCGCTCAGGACAGAACGGAGCCTCAGGGATGCCTCTCTCCCATCAGAGCTGGATGGTCTCCAACGTGGGGCCTCAGGAGGAAATGGAAGCAGAGCTGCAAATTGCTCCCTGATTTCCCATGAGCCCCAGTGTGTGGGGGTCTCTAATGAGGTGGGGTCCAGACGGCCAGAAGGGCTCCTGTCTTCCCTGGGATCTGGGATGCTGTGGGCACTGGGGGGGGGTGGTGGTTCCTGGGATCCAGGGGTGACCAGCCCTGAGCTTACTGCACGTGGTGGAGGGTTTGTTGCTTCCAGGTCTCTGTCCCTGGGCAGGGATGCTGGGCACACTTGGGTCCCTGTCGCACCCACCACGCTGACATCTGGCCCGAAGGGACCTTCCCGGGAAGAAAGCCGGGCGTGAGCCGTGGCTAAGAGACCCTCGCGGGCCAGGACCAGCCGAGACTCGCAAAGCCCACTGAGACGGGCCGTAAAGCCATAGCTGCAGGACAGGTCCTCGTCCTCGTGTTTCCTCCACACTTGATAGGTGAGCGAAAGAGACGACACTGATCAGAAAAGAGCATTAAAACCAGCCACCAAATCCATGACTAATGAGAAAGCAGCTAAGGGCAAAATTCCATCAGCAGTGGCCCTGCTGCACATCCCCTTGTCCCCTGGTCCCCGTGGAGAAGGAGGAGGAAGCAGAGACGCTCGAGCATCCTGGCAGACGCTCTGCACTTCTGGGCAGGGCGCGGGCACCCTTCTGCTAATGGGAGGTGCTTGTCTGGGTGGAAATGCTCTGCACTTCTTGTTCTTTTCCTCAAAACACACAGTGAAGTAGAAGTTAGAGGCCGGGTATCTGAGTGCTGAGGTTGATTGGAAGCCCCCACAGTTCATATCAGCTGCTTCAGCCACAAGCAAGGCCCAGAGAACAAAGGAGAGTCCCTGGGGTGGCCCCCCACTAGCTGCCCTGTTCAGAGAAGGTTGGCTGTCCAGGGTGACACTCAGCCTTGATTCTGGGTTAAGGGAACAGTGACAGTGATGTACTTGTCACCCCTCAACTGTGAGACACATCTTTATTTTTTTTTGCGGTACATGGGCCTCTCGCTGCTGTGGCCTCTCCCGTTGCGGAGCACAGGCTCCGGACGCACAGGCTCAGCGGCCATGGCTCACGGGCCCAGCCGCTCCGTGGCATGTGGGATCCTCCTGGACCGGGGCACGAACCCGTGTCCCCTGCATCGGCAGGCGGACTCTCAACCACTGCGCCACCAGGGAAGCCCCAAGAGTTAGTTTCTAAATTAAGAATGTTTTCTTCCATCAATTATTCTTTCAGTATCTATATCGAATATGGTCCACAAGAATCTGATGGCTCTGAGCACCTGGAGAGGACTGGACTGGCCCATCTGGGTCTGAGTCAGCAGCATGTCACTTCCCACGCTCAGGAGGCAAGGGACAGAGTTGAAGATGCAGGCAGAGAGGCCAGAAGAAGGCAAAGCCTGTGGCTGGGCATCAGGAACCCAGGGCTTGATTCCGGCTTCATCCTTCTGACCCAGGTCACGTCACAGCCTCGCTGAGACTCGAAGGTCGACATCTGTAAAATGAGAGTGAGGCTACATTACAGCAACGGGAGTGACCACGTGGACAACTGTTGAGGGCCTGAGTCACACCAGACACTGCTCTGGCTGCGGGATGTGGCAGAGGGCACGGCCGCCTGCGTCCCTGCCTCGTGGTCCTTTCCACACTGTACATTTCCTAAGTTTTCACAGCAGGTGGAAAAGTGAGAACACGCGGGACAGTTTCTGGCATAAAGCGCCCAAACTGTGGTTGGATCTGGGGTCACTGGCAGACCGAGGGCCTTGGCCAGGGGTGTGCTCAGGTCAAGGGCTTCAGGATGGTCCAGCCCGGGAGCTGGCTGGTGGCCAGTGTACACAGGGATGTGGGAGGGGCTTTGTAGCTCAGCATCCTTGTCCCAGGAGCTGCTCAGACACTGTCAGCGGAAGCAGCTCCCTCCCCAGCATCCTCGGCGCGGTCTCGGGGCCGCCATCATCCTAATTCTCAGCCCCGTTTTGGCACTAACCCTGACCCTGGCCCACTTCTGAGGATAACTAGAAGGGGGCTTGGCTACTCTGTCAGTGCATCAAAGGCCCCAAAGAACCAAGCAGCTGGATGGGTTTGGGTTGGTTGGATCCTATCTCCTCGTGTGATGGAGCCTGAGTTCCAGAGACCTGAGGCCTGGAGCCCTCTGCAGGTAAGAACACCCAGTGTCCCCGCCTGGGGGTGATGACGTGCTGACTCGGTGTGGACCACCTGCCAGAGGAGAACTGAGAAGGAGCTGGGGTCCTTCCAGGAGCAAGCGTTCATGGACCCCACGGTCATGCTGCCTCACCTGGATCTCCTCCCTTGACCTCTCAGGACTTGGTGGCCGCTGCACGACAGCTCTCATTTGCCTATTTTGCTCCCAAGGGCTTTGCGTCAGGGAAGTCATCAAGGTAGCAGAAATCCGGGCACAGACCCTAGACCAATATGACCATGTTCTCTTGCCTGCTGTGCTGGAACAAATGACTTATACTTAGTGGCTTAAAAAACCAATGCCGTTGCTTCCTCTGGATGTTTTGGGTCAGGAATCCAGGCAGGGCTTGGGCAGGTGAGTCTTCTGCTCCCTGTGGAGTCGGGGTCTCATGGGTGGCGCTCAGCTAATGGCAGGGCTGGATGACCCTAGAGCGCTCCATCCACAAGCCTGATGTTGGGTGGCCATGTCTGGAAGTTGTGGCCTGGCTGGCCCCCTCCATCTCCATGTGGTCTCCGGGCCTCTCCCTGTGTCTCTCCAGCAGGGTTGTTGGCCTTCTTACTCCAGGACTAAGTGTTCCCAGGTGCAGGGGCTCAGGTGGAATCTGCAGGGCTTCTTAGGACCTTGCCCCAAAGTCCCAGAACGTCATTTCCACCACTTTCTGTTGGTCGAATAAGCTGCTAGGGTCACCCGGATTCAAGGAGAAGGGAGGAGATGCATCTCTCGAAAGGAGAAAGACCTGCAGGCATTGTGGGGTGGGGTGGGGGATGGCTTGGACCAGCTTGGGGGCAAGCCACCATTGCAGAGTTCTAGAATGTGGGGTACAACCCTCATGAGACAGTTTCATCAAACTGAGAGTGAGGGTTCTACATCCTACAAGGGGTTGCTGACAAGGCTTCTCAGCTGAACTGCTGGATGTTTGCGACTCTGACTCATGGGGTCCCAGGATGGTCCTTTGAGGGGCTAGAGGAGCAGTCCTGGGACAGGCGCTGGGCTCCACCCTGGCTCCACTGCCTTCACCGCTCTGTGCCTCAGTTTTCTCAGCTGTAAAATGTGCATAATGGTGTTGGCTTCACAGGAACATCGTGAGGTATGAGATAAATGAGATAAAGTCTAAGTACTTTCGCATTGCTGGAATATCATGGCCGCTCCATCGATGTTAGTAGCCATTATTATCCACATGAATCATCTCTAACCCACACAATAGAAATGGAGGCATTTTCTCCTCGTTTTATGCATAAAGAAGCTGAGGCTCAGGGGAAAATAAAAGTCTCTTCCCCAAGGTCCCAATGCTTATAATCTGAGAACTTAAACTCAGGTCAAGATGACAAGAGAGAGTGAGAGAGAATGATTTGGGGGCAGAAAATAGACTGAGAATCTGTCGGTGAAAGAAAGAAAGCAGAGAGTTTGGAAAGAGATGGAACGGAAGCTGGTAAGTTTGGGGGAAGGTTGGTGGACAGTGCAGAGGTCCTGAGGGAGCTGTGGGCAGAGGGAAGGGAGGTGGCCACACAGCCCAGAGAGGTTCATGAGAGAGGAAACGGGTACAAAGCCGAAAGTGAGATCACAGGAGGATGAGTGTGGAAAGAACGCTAGAAGATGGTGGAAATGGTTAAAATGGGGAGAAGTATTCATCATTCAACTTTTCTGTAGAACGGATCCTTGGCCTCGGCTCCTTGGGGATGTGTATCCTGTTGTAACTCACATAGCTTCAGTTAAAATTCGTTCATTTCCAAATGTTACAGTTTGTGGATGAATACAATTTCTTTATAGGACTCAAGCAGTAAAGAGTTGGGCTCTCCAGGAAATAATTAGGACAATAATAAAAATTTTAAAAGGGTCACGCACCCAAATGGACTCAGAATTAGACTCATGATGCGGCATCAGATGGTGCCACAGCTGGGACACGACTTCAGTCTCATCTGTTTATCTGTTGTCCTGAAGCAGCTGACGGCACCTGGGGCTCGGAGCTCAGGGCACTCACCTGAGGAGGACCCCAGCTCAGGGGAGATTGGTCCATACACGACTGAGTGTGGGTGAGGGGGGGTGATCTTCCGATGCCCAGAAAGGTAGATAAGATAGATTGCCTTGCTCCTGGGCCAGAGAGTTGCCAACTCAAACACGCACATGCACACGCACACGCGCGCACACACATTTGATATATACCTTATGTCCAAATTACGGACTAAAAATTATTAAGATAAACACAGGTTTCATCAAAATTAAAACCTTTTGCTCTACAAAAGAACTTGTTAGGAGGATTAAAAGACAAGCTAAAGACTGGGAGAAAATATTTGAAAACCACATATCTGACAAAGGTCTCATATCTAGAATATATGATGCTCTTTCAGAACTCAACATTAATTTATTTGGAAAATGGGCAAAAGACACAAAGAGATATTTCACCGAAGATGGCCTACAGGTGTGAAGTAAGCACATGAAAATATGTCCAGCATCACTAGCTATCAGAGAGAGACAAATTAGGACCACGGTGAGCCATCATTACACACCCATTAGAACGAGTTAAAAAAAAACTGACAATACTAAATGCTGTTGCAGATGTAGAGAAACTGGGTCGTCCATATATTGTTTGTGGAAATGTAAAGTGGTCCAAACACTCTGGGAAATGGTTTGGCGGTTTCTCAAAAACAAACAAACAATCTAACTAAACTAAACATACACTTATCATGTAACCCATTAATTTCATTCCTGGGCGTTTATCCCAGCGACATGAAAACTTAGGTCAACATAAATTCTGTACACGATTGTTCACAGCAGTCTTATTTGTAGTAGCTAAAAGCTGAAAATACCAAAACTATCCCTAATAGATGGTGGTTAAATAAATGATGGTACATCCATACAGAAGAATAAAACTCAGCAATAAAAAGGAATGAGGGGGCTTCCCTGGTGGCGCAGTGGTTGAGAGTCCGCCTGCCGATGCAGGGGACATGGGTTCGTGCCCTGGTCCAGGAAGATCCCACATGCCGCGGAGCAGCTGGGCCCATGAGCCATGGCCGCTGAGCCTGCGCGTCCGGAGCCTGTGCTCCGCAACGGGAGAGGCCACAACAGTGAGAGGCCCGCGTACCGCAAAAAAAAAAAAAAAAAAAAAAAAAAAAAGGAATGAGTATATGGTACACGGGGCATCTTGAATCAATCTGCAGAGAATTATACTGAATAAGAAGACTGTTCCGCTTCTGATTTTGATTTTGTTTTATAATTATATAAGATGTAACCCTTGGGGATAGCTGGGTAAATGGTACATGGGACCTCTCTGTACCAGCTTTGCAACTTCCTGTAAATCTATAGTTATTTCAAATAAAAAGTGTTTTTTAAAAAAGATAAAGACAGGCAACTGAATAAAAAATATAGAAACCTTGAAAAATTACCTCAAAAAGGAGACTATTTTACTGGCTAATAAACATATGAAAAGATAAACTGTCACTTTAGTCATCAAGGAAATATATATATATATATATATATATATATATATATAACATTTCTATAAATATATCTCGTTTCTATATATACACATTTCTATATATACATTACATTTCATATATATCTGCACTTCCTTGAGGACCAATGTGGTGGTCTCTCAGCCAGTTGTTGAAAAGGATGTGAGGGAAATAGAATTCTGACACATTCCTAATGTGAATTTTAATTTGTGAAACCATTTGGAAAGGTGTTTGGGAGTCTTCACCAGGACAGAACATACCCATCAGAAATCCATTCCAGAATTATGCCATATTTACACCGAAGACATGTATGAGAATGTTTATAGTGGCAATTTTGTACCAGCAAAGTCAATAGCAGAATGGGTAACTGCACTCTTACCTCCCAGGTTGTCTTTCCTGCTGGACTCAGTCTGGGACTTGGGCTCACTCTGCATGTTGATACTGACTCAGAGGCCTTCCCAGGTGGTTCTTATCTGATGCTCTCATCACCACAGCCTGGAGGAGCTGATACAGAGCGTTTGTCTCTGGATTATTCTCTGCTCCTTCCTTCCAAGTGCCTTCTCGGTTCGCTAATCCTCTAGATGAAAACGGACAAGGAAGCCACTCCCCAGCCACTCTCTACACCCCCTTCCTCCACAGAGGTAATCAATTTTCCGACTTCCTTCCCTGTAGACCGGTGTTTGTACACTTCCTGTAAATGGAGTCATTTGAAGTGTGTTCTTTGGAATCCAGCTTCACTGTGTCTGTGAAGTTGATCTCGTTGTCACGTAGAGCAGTGGTGTATTTTTTCTACGTGCTGGGACAGCTTCCCACTGTATGAATAAACCATACTTTTCATCCATTCTAGTGTCAATGATGTACATGTGGGTTTTTCTTGCAATTATAACAGGGCTATTATGAACATTCTTGTACGTGCCGTAAATGTCTGGACAATAAGCTGCTATATCATGAGGTATATGCGTGTTTAGATTAATAAACGCTGTTCAACAGTTTTCCAAAACGTTCACCAATGTACAGAGATGGCAGTGTGAGTTTGAGTCTCTACCTGCTCACAAACACTGGTCTTACAGGACTTGCTCTGTTCTATTTTGGCCATTCTGACGCGTGTCTAATGGCCCCTCTCCTCTGTGATCATCTGCACCTCCCTGAGGACTAAGCTATCAAGCCCCTTTCATGCGTGATGAGCCCTCTGGCTGAGCCCTTTCACCCAGTGCCTGTTCAGCCTTCCACTCATTTTCCTTCCCGTTGCCTGTCTTTTATTGATTTGTAGATGTTAACAGTCCACTCCACTGGCCTTATTCTCTGTCTCTATTGTCTGCCTTTTACTCATTCAATGATGTTTTCTGATGAACGAACAGTTAAAGGGACAGTCTGACTCAGCAGTCTTTTCCTTTATTGCTGGATGTGCTTTTGTTCATGTTCAAGAAATCCTTCCCTCACTTGAAAGTGATCAAAATACTCTCCTACATTATTTTCCAGAAGCTTGCTGTCTTTCAAGGTTATGTTTTTAAGGAGAGGGAATGTTACTTTTTTTCCTTTCTGTAAATACGTACACACATCTTGAAACACAGAAGGCAGAAGAATGAAAAGAAATGTCTGTGGTCTACACACACTGGACACGAACGGTGAAGATCAGAGTGTGGTCGAAGCTATTGCATAAGCTACAGTTCAGGCACATTTGAAAAGCAAAGTGGAAATATGGGAAGAAGTAGAGAGCTCTCAGTATTTTACAAAAAGAGCAGTGGAATAAGTTCCTTTAGAAATAGAAAAACCAGTCAGCTATCACCAAGATAATCTCTAGGCAACCAAAATCTTGTCAACTTAAAGCTTGCCTTACTTTAGAAAAGCTGAGTGCTTTGCTTATCGAAATTGAACAGAGCCCTGACAAGTGTGCCTGTACTTGTGGGAAAAAATGCTTTTCAAAACATATGTATATGTGTATATATAGATATATATATATTTATGTACACATACACACACACACACACACACACACACACACACACACACTTTGGTCTATTATCAAAGCTTCTACTAAGATATTTTTTGCCCTTGTTATACAAAAGAGGGAGGTGGACCAGAAAAAGAAGCTGGCACTGGTTCCCATGATTTCTGTCCACATCCACATCCACATTGTGTCTGAAGGCGTCCAAGTTGGCTTCGTCCTCATGTGAACCCTGAGGCAAGGATTTGTTTGCAAACAGGTCACCTGGTCAAGGATCCCAAGAAGTTCCTGAAGGGGGGAGCAGATGTGAGATGGGACAGGGGACCCAGCTGATAAGAGGATGCCTTAACCAGAAAGTCAGATGGGCCACTGGAGCTGCTTCTCCAGGGATTTGGGAATCGGTGTGGGACATGCATCTCGGGGTCATCTGCTCCAAGGGACAAGGGGGCTGGGGCATCCACCCACCAGGGCCGTCGGCCTGCGAGGGAGGGCTGCGGGCGAGGCGTGATCCTCCTGCACTTTCTGCTTCCTGGGACAGCGCTGACTCTGCTGCCAGGGAACGTCCTCCGACACTGGCATCCTTGGTGGGGATGGTGGTTCCTGAGCGTCTACTAGAGGAAAGACTCCGTGCGAGGACTGTCCATCCCCTGGAGCTCCTCTGTGGTGGACAGACAGGAAAAGGTCAGAAACTTCCCCACCAAGAGAGGATCACGGGTGCTGTGCTTTTCAGAGAGATTTCTGCTGGGCTGTAACTTTTGTCGGATCTCATGAGACAAAGGACCCCTCAGAGCAGCCTCCAGACAGACTCCCCGGCTGGGCTTCTGTGGTCTCAGCTGGGTGATCACAGGTAAAACCCGAGAGATCCAGGGTGTCCCCTGGGTGCACGCCTCCAGCAGAACCCTACGTGATGACAGCAAAACAAAGTACCATCCACGTGCCAACGGGATTAACGTGAGACACAGAATGTTTGAGTGAAAGAAAAGGGACAGTAAATGACTCAATTTATATTAGGTTCATAGACACCAGTCTATGGGGATGGAAGTCAGTATCACTTTAAGAGAGAAGGGCTGTGGAGAGGACCGTGGCCCTTCATTGATTTGTTGAATACATATATTTAGCAAGAAAACAAAGGAGTAAGAATAAAGCAAAAAACCCAAGTGTTTCTGTAGCAAGGTCACGACTTTCCGCCCCCCACCCCAACCCAGCGCCTGCTGCTGTTCCAAGAAAAAGCTGCTGGCGGGGAGGGCACGACCCAGGGACCCAGACCCAAAGACCTCACGGCTCTGTCCTCCTAGAACAGGACCACTCACGCCCCGGGAGTCCGCTGTGAATCGGGTAAAATGAGAGGATCCCACCAGCGGATCCTCACGACTCAGTTCCTATCCTGGATCCGGCTGGGTCCTCTCCATCTGCAGGGGGAACACTTTCAGCCCAGAATCGAGGCCGGTCTTGCGATTTGCTTTGACCAACAGAGTCTCTGGGCATCAGCCTTAGGCCTGGCAGCAATCACATCCACTCTGTGGGGAACCCAACCCCCGTGCCGTCAGGAAGCCTTGACTGGACGACTGGACCATGGGGCCTTTGGAGAAGCAGACCCAGGAAGGACAGGGAAGGGGGAGGCATGGAGTCTTCTCGGGCCTTCAGCCAACTGAATGCAGCCGAGGGAGTGGTCCCAGCCTGTGCCGCGAGGAGGGGCACCACCCTGCCCCGCTCGAAGCCCTGACCCACAGAATTGGGAGGAATAACCAGCTTTTGCCGTGCTGAGCCACTGAGCTCTGTGGTAGATGGTGGTACAGACCCAGGTAAGGGAAACGCTGGCAAAACCTAGAGGCAGAGCATACGCCCACGTCCTTCATCACACACGTCACTGTGGTTTGTACTCTTCCCAGTTTGTTCTTGGTGCCAAGAACCCCTGTCAGGCCCGCCCTTTCCCGGCACCGTCCCTCTGGCTCTCAGCTAACTCACCCCGGGTTCTGCCTCAGCTCTGAATGGGACAGACTGAGCCTGGCGAGTGGTCGGCCAGTGTCCTCAGATTTCCTCTGCTGAGTGCGTCTGGCCCTCCACGACTGCCCACCACCACCCTGAAAGGAGGGCCCGGGGAGGGCAGGGTGAAGCCCTGTTTCCTAACCCCCTGCCTCTCTAGGGCCACACGCTGCTAGCCCGGTGATGCCAGTGCAGGCTCACAGTGGGTGTGGTGGGCTAGATGTGTGTCCAACTAAAACCTAGATGCTGTTTCAACAAAGACACACAGAAGAGTTCCTTGCATGTAGTTTTCAGTATATAAACATGGAAAGCGTCAAAATTAAACTTTTCCCTCAACTACACCAAATAATCCGCCCTGATCTGCCTGGCTCTCTCTATGAAGCTATGTTTATGCTTCCAGAATTTTCATCCTCATCACGGGCCGTTCCTGTGACGCTTGCAGACGCAGTGCTCATGGGGTCGGCGGGCCAGTAGTTGCCGCTGGTGGTCGGAGGATCGCCCCTACGACCTTCCCTCTCAGTGGGGCCTGGAGCCTCTGACAGTCCCTGGCCTTGGTTTTCATTGACATATTGACTTTCGTATTTTCTTCTTGCTGCCTTTAACTTCTCTCTCTTTAGATCAAATCTAGACCCAGTGCACAGTTGCTTGGAGACGGTATTTCATAATGTTGACTTGCTTACTGGATGCAGACACCCCACTGCTGGGATTGACTTCATGGCTGTTTGTGGGATGCGGGGTGTGGGGCGAGAAGAGACTGGACCCTCTGCATCTGTGCTTTGTCGTCGGTAAGATGCGGGACGTGACAGTACCTGTGTTTTCAGGGTTAAATGAGCTAATGGGATGAGGTGCCTCGCGCAGAATGAGACCGCACCGATTGTTCTGCATCATGACCGATACCACCGTAGCTTCCTTTTCTGTCTACACATTACAACTCAGCTTATGGCGGTGAGGGTCCACCCACCGAGCTTTGATCCGCGGGGACAGAGGGGACCACGATATTGGAAATGTCAGCTACTTTTTTTCAGGAAGAGAGAAAGATAGTGTTCAGGAGCGTTTAATCAAAATCAGGACCTTTCAGAGCTCCTGACTCCCCCATCCCTAGGATGAAGCGATGTTCAGAGTTGCTCTTCTGTGGTGCGGGCTTCTGGCACTGGGAGATGCTGTGATTGATACCCACGGGGGCCGCAGGAACTATGGCTGTTTCTGTGGACGAGGCAGTGATGTCCTGGGGACGATGCGAGCTCCTGTCCCCCTTGGCGTCAAGACACACCACGAGGAGGTGTGATCGGTGGGCATCTGAGGTCTTGAGTCACAGGAAAATGCCCTGTGCCATTGCGTACCTCCCTCTGTTCGATCCTAAGCACTTTAGCTGGAAATCTACCCAGAGACACCACAGGCTAAACCTGACCCACATCTGAGCCGTGTGACCTGAGCCATGATCACCTTGCACAAGTCATAGCTACCCAGGAAAATCAGACTGTTGAACCAAATTATGTTCAGTCTCCAAACAGTTGTTTAACTATTAGAATCAAGTGTTCACACGTTGGTAACAAAGATTTGGAAACAAGGGACTGTAATTTCATCTCTTCCTCAAGCACGATTCATGAGGATTTTTTTTTAGAATAAGATACCCCCCTTGACTCCTGCAAAACAAATTAGAAGACAAACACCACATCAGCCTCATCACACTTGATCTAAACTCTGCCTCTTCTCTGAGTGGATGTTTGCAGATTAATGAGGTGATGTTCTTTAAAGAACACAGAGTCCCGTGCATTAAAGATGCAACCAAAATGTAGAGTTTTTTCAAATCAATCTTGGAGGATACGCTGTAGGGCCAGCATATTACAGCGGTGCTGTACAGTAGAAATCTAAAACAAGCTACATACGTAACTTTAAATTTTCCAGCAGCTACATTAAAAGGAGTAAAAAAAAAAAAAGTGAAATTAATTTTAATAATATTGACACAACATATCCCAAACCTTTTTATTTCAACCTGTAACAGATGTACAAATGTTAGCAAGGTATTGTGCATCCTTTTTTCATAATAAGTCTTTGAAGTCCAGTGTGTGTCTACACGGCAGACCCTCTAATTGTGGACTCTCCACGTTCTGGGAGCTCCATAATCACGTGTGGCTCGTGGCTGTGTGGTGGGCAGAGCAGATTCACAGGAGGAAAGTGAGGGTGGGGGTCTCAGCCCCTCCCCAGTGACTTCTAGGGGTACTGTGCCCTCAGCTTCTCCAGCCACTGCATCTCTGCTCCCCCTTCTGGAGCATTCTGCCTTCCACTCGCACCCCCAGTCCCCTGACAAGCCCCTCTTCTCCCCCCAAGTCCTAATCAAGTGTCAGCAGCCCTGGGTAGAGCTTCACACCCCGGCCTCCTCCAGACACAGTTAATTCAGAATTCTGTTTGTGCGCTCAGCACTCCTTTTATAATAATTTGTCTTCAGGGTTTTCCCCCCCCGTGCAGTGCATGTCCTGAAGGCTGGGCTGTGTATTCTGTGAGTAGAAACGCTGACGTAGCCCAGGTGCTGAATCAATGGCTCCAGATCTCAATTTTAAGCTCAGGCCTTGGGAGGCTCCCAGGGCTGCCCTCTGCCCTCCTGCTCTCTGTCTGCAAAGGCGCTGGAAGGGCTGCGTGAGATGCCCGTGGTCTCCGATGTGACATAACCATGTCGATAAATCCTAATGATTAGTGATAAAATATTAATACACCTTTGCTTTCTTATGTATTATCCTTTCCCACCTTGGAAATGACCTGCTAATTAGAGCCCGATGGCCAATTAACTAGGAAACGGCATGAATTTGTCTGAAAACAAATGCATCTTTCAGAAAGCATGAGCAGATTCTGTCCAAAAAGAAGAAAAGACAGGACGTGCATAGAAGGTTGTCTTATTTTGGATACGGGAGAGTCAAGGAGGTAAAACATGATGGAGTTGGTACAGGATATTATCAGGGTACTAGCGCTCATGTCCAGCAGTAGGTTCCCAGGATTTATTATGTTACTTAGAATAAGTAACAAATGGTTCATTGAATAAATAAACATAAAACAGCCTGTATCCAAATCCACTCACCAGGGAACTCACAGTGCTGGCCTGTTGGCTTTGATACTTTTCCACACTGACACCTTGTTGGTGGACCACCTTGTCCTTGTGTTGAATTAGTTCTGCCTGTGCCCTGCTGCTTTTCTTCTCATCGCAAGTATTTTTTCTCTTTATTCATTGTTTTTCCTTCTGTGTCCTAGCTTTCCAGTACCATTCCTTCTCCAGTTTTCACAATTCTTAAATCCTCCATCCTTCTTGAGTTCTTGTGGCTGGACTAATAATAAAATTGACACAAGACTAATGTGTCCCATTAATATGGGGAAAAAAAGAAGCAAAAATTGTTTATTGGAGTATAATTGCTTTACAATGTTGTGTTAATTTCTGCTGTACAATGAAGTGAATCAGCTCTATGTATACCTATACCTCCCTCTTGGACCACCCTCCCATCCCTCTAGGCGGTCACAGAGCCCCGAGCTGAGATCCCTGTGCTACAGCAGCTTCCCACTAGCTAGCTATTTTACTCATGGTAGTGTATTTATGTCAAACCTAATCTCCCAATTCATGCCGCCCCACCTTCCCCCCGTCAGAGTCCACATGTCCGTTCTCTACATCTACGTCTCTATTCCTCCCTTGCAGATAGGTTATCGGTACCATTTTTCTAGATTCCACATATATGCGTTAATATACAATGTTTGTTTTTCTCTTTCTGGCTTACTTCACTCTGTATGACAGACTCTAGGTCCATCCACATCTCTACAAGTGACCCAATTTCGTTCCTTTTTATGTCTGAGTAATATTCCATTCTATATATGTACCATTCATGTGCAGAAAGCTCTCATAGAAATGGAACCTAAGAAGTGGCCAAAGCAGGCAGCTTTTATACTTTTTAGGCAAAGAAATAATACATTTGTGAGGAATTGACAGGACAAAGACACAGGTTGTGGTGTCCAAATAGTGAAGAATTGAAACAGAGTTTGGGTTTGGGGCAGTGAATGAACAAGGTTATTTATACAGCTTCTCTGCCTGGGGCCCCTGTCTCTGGGGATAAGGGTGTCCTTCCACCTCCTTGTAGAGGGAGGACACCTTTCACACGAGAGATCCATTTCCTGCTTCAAGGGGACAGAGAAGAGATCAAAGCATCCCTCTTGCATTGGCCGTTTCTTAAATAACTTTAACTTAAAATATTCAATATGCCGTCGAGGTATAGTTGGGGGTGACCTCGCCAGGGCCCCACCAGCATCAATGGGCCCATTTTACTGCCTGGGGATCTGAGGCCCAGACCTGCAGTGGGCAAGGGCCACAGACTGAGCACCGGGCGCTGGGACCCCTCAGTCCCACCCGGTCACCTCCCTGAGAGGCTGAGGCTGGGCTGGGTTGCAGGCAGCGGTGGCCGCCCAGCATCATCAGCATCATTGGCGGGCATCGTGGCCCATCTGTTGGAGGAAGCCTGCACTGCTGACACCACACAGGCCATCTTGGAGTAATGAAGGGGTGGGTGACATCTCAGGGCAGAGGTCACAGCCCAAGAAGAGGCAGAAAGAAAAGGCCCTAGCTTTGCATCTGCTTTCAGTTTTCCCCAGAAGAAATAGTTGCTTTATTTTTTAAATGTATCCCCTGTGCATTAAAACTTTCTCTTCGGGGGTCATGTTTTTCCCATTAATCTTCTTCAGTGATTTTTGGCTTTTAGCTGTATGAAGGCTCTGCAGCTCATGGTGGGGGCATCCTGCAGCCTGGCCTGTGGCCCCCCTCCTGAACTGCATCCTGCCCCCTCCTGAGTCCAAGGGCCTGGTACCCGACTGGCCCCTGGCAGTACTGCTGGGAGGTCTGCTCAGAACCTCACCACCCCCAGGAGCCTGCCTCTCCCAGGGGCTCCCTGGGAGACATGGGCTCTGAGCAGAAAGGTTGTTTGCTTTCAACTGAGAGAGTAAAGCACTGGTTGGAAACAATCTCATCACCTCTTTAAAACCAAGGACGCAACACTGAAGCTATTTACCATGTGCGCAAAACTAACCCAGAACGCTCCCAGCGGTCCACTTGGAAAGCACACTTTCTAAACTGCTTTAATGGGAAAAAGTACACCTGTTCCAAGACTACTTAGAACTTTCACTTAAATAATGATTTACAGAGCTTTTAAGTTAACCTTACAAAATACTTCTAAGGTTCGGGGAACTTTTTTCCTTTCAAGATAGCTTTTGGTACCCATGGGGTTCAGGGCAGGTCACCCTCACATATGCCACATTGGCATGTTGATTATTTTGAATTAAAGTTACTTTAGAAGCAGCCGGTACAAGAAGGGCACACTGACCCTCCTCTGTCCCCCTGAAAGTGGGAAATAAATGTCCCAGGTGAAAGGTGGTCTCCCTGTACCAGAGAAACATCTTTGTCACCAGAGAAGGGGAACACAGGGCTGAAAAGGGTGCGTAAACAAACCAATACTTCTTCATTCATTTACTGCCCCAGCCCAAACTTCTTTGTCTTGTCAATCCCTCACAAATTTATTGTTTCTTGGTCTAAAAGGTATTAAAACGGTCTGCTTTGGTCATGTCTTTGAGTCTCATGTTTTTATGAATTCCCATACATACAAAATTAAAATTTGATCCTCTCCTGCTTATCTGTCTCATGTCAATTTAGTTATTAGAGCAGCCAGAAGAGCCTAGAAGGGTAGAGGAAAAAAAGGTCTCCCCCGCCCCCACACACAGTACCTTATGTCTTGAAAGTTCCATTAGTCCTCACTTTATGTAGCCCTTCAATATTAATCCCCCTCTTTTCTAACATCTTTATTGGAGTATAATTGCTTTACAACGGTATGTTAGTTTCTGCTTTATAACAAAGTGAATCAGCTATATGTATACATATATCCCCATATCCTCTCCCTCTTGCGTCTCCCTCGCACCCTCCCTAACCCACCCCTCTAGGTGGTCACAAAGCACCGAGCTGATCTCTGTGTGCGATGAAGCTGCTTCCCACTAGCTATCTATTTTACAATAACCAGGACATGGAAGCAACTTAAGTGTCCATTGACAGATGAATGGATAAAGAAGATGTGGCACATATATACTCAGCCATAAAAAGAAACGAAATTGAGTTACTCGTAGTGAGGTGGATGGACCTAGAGTCTGTCATACAGAGTGAAGTAAGTCAGAGAGAGAAAAACAAATACCATATGCTAACATGTATATATGGAATCCCCCTTTTTAATTAATAAACTCTTAATTTTGAACTAGTTTTAAATTTACAAAAAAATTGCAAAGGTAGTACAGAGGGTTCCCTAAACCTCTCATCTAGTTTCTCCTGTTATGAGCAACTTATATTAGCGTGTTATATTTGTTCATTAATGGACCAATATTGATATATCAATATTAGTCACTAAAGTCCATCCTTCCTTCAGACGCCTTTTGTGTTTCAGGATCCCATCAAGGACAGCGTTGCGTGTGGTCCTCATGTCTCCTTATGCCCCTCTTGTCCATGACAGTTTCTCAGAATTTACTTGCTTTTGATGACCTTGACAGTTTTGACGCCCACTGGCTGGATATTTTCTGGAATGCCTCTATTGGGACTTACCTGTTTTTCTCATGGTTGGACGAGGGTTCCGGGTTTTGGGCGGGAGGACCACATTGCATCATATCAAGGGTACATGCCATCGTGGAGAATCCATTCTTCTTGCCTTTTCCAGCTTTTATAGGATGACTGCACCCTTGGCTGTGGCCCCTTCTGTCTTCAAAGCCCCCGATGGCTGGTTGAGTCTTTCTCATACTGAGTCTCTCTGACACTGACTCTTCCCCCTTCTGCCTCCATCTTCTATTTGTAAGGACTTGTCATTGCCTTGGGCCCACCTGGATAATCCACAATAATCCCCTCATCTCAAGGTCATCTGATTAGCGAATTTAATTCCACCTGCAGCCTTAACTCGCCCAGGCGTACAATTACACACTCACAGGTTCCTGGGATCAGGACGTGGACATCTTTGGGGGACCATTTATCTGCCTACTGCAAACCCCCAAATCTGGGTGCTATGTGTGCTCATTACTGTTGGAGTATCTCAGGCCATCTCTGCAGAAAGAGCAAGGAAATATACGTGTGTATGTATCAACATGCACATGGACATATATCTATAAAGTTTTATACATAAATATATGTATATCCATCTGTAACTACGCTAAGTTAAACATAAATTCCTATTGATGTTTCTAACTCCAATCCATTTTCATGTGGATCCTTCCAGACCTAGATTGTCTGTAACCTTCCCCTCCAATAGTGAGATACCTGGCTCCCATCCTCTGCTTTCATTTTGCCTAATTGTTCGTTTCTGGTGTAGGTGGATGATGGGTTCAGACCTGCTTACCTGTGCCCCTGCTGGAAACAGTTTTATAAGTTAGAGTATGATGCTCATGTGCGTGTCGTTTTGCCTTTAGTCCTACAGGCTACACTCACTTCTAAAATTACTTAGGTCAACACTTTGATACCCTACTCCTTTCAGTAAGGTTATTTCATATATTTGCAATAAAGTTTGTTTGTTTGTTTGTTTGGTCATTGTCAGAATTCCATTCTGGGATTCCAGCCCCTTTGAATATAAAGGATTTAAATAGGAGGGTAGGATGAAGAAGGAGAGTACAAGCGTCCATGAGCATAGAGGACAGGGTATTAGTGAAAATAATCCAACTGCCCAGAAATTCTCGCGCCAGGAGTGCCCAGTGTCATCTTGATAGCTCAACTCACTCCTAGCCATCCTTCAACGCCCCCTGTGAAACTGTGTGTTTCCCTAAATGCCTTAATCTTCTTTTCCTTTCCAGGCTGAACAAAATCATGGTGTTCCAGCAGTGAGACTGCTCTATTTTTAAATCTGTGATAAATAGGTATCCAACCTGCTGGTCTCCATAAATGAATCCCATGTGTTTCCTTAGTGCTTCAAGTTTGTTTGTCTTGCAGATCTTAACAGAACTCTTCACATGCCTGTGTGTCCTGTTCTCCCAAGCGCAACCGGAGGTCATCTTCTTTCTTGCAGATGTATA
This sequence comes from Delphinus delphis, assembly GCF_949987515.2. Classification (NCBI taxonomy): domain Eukaryota; kingdom Metazoa; phylum Chordata; class Mammalia; order Artiodactyla; family Delphinidae; genus Delphinus; species Delphinus delphis. The sequence continues at coordinate 43,680,852 of NC_082697.1, forward strand.
TAGGTCTGCAGGTCTTGCAAAAATTCGTGCCCAAGAAAAGGATGCTGAAAAATAATGAATCAAAGAAAGAACGCCTGCTGTTCCCTCTGTAGGTCCACCAAGTCCCCCCTCCTCCCACTTTAGCATTTGTGGGGTCAGTCCTGGTCCTTACCTAGTACAGGTGTCTGGTCCATCCACCTGTGCACCCTGGAAGAGGTGACTTCCAGAGGAAATGGCCAGTTTCTAGCCATTTGTTTTGGGTCAAGGTGGGGAACATTCTTCTCTTCCCATAAACAGAATCATGGTATCGCTTTCCTGTTGGCTAGAAACCTATTCATTTTTCAGAGCAAAGTTCAAGGTTCATGGGTTTTGTGATGTTTCCTCACATGCTAGTTTCCATTCATATTGCCCATCTCTTGATTCTTACACCATGGGCTGGCTGTCTGGGCTGATACCTGGATCTTTTAAATGTATTTCATCGTGCTGGTCACATTTCCATGTGCTCACCTCCTCAAAAATACAGTAACTACCAGAGGTGGGATCCATTTATCCACCTTCTTGTGCTCATCATGACACCTTACATGCAGTAAGTGGTCAGCGGATTCAGGAAGACTGAGAATTGAAAGTGACCTCCTACATGCAGTAAGTGGTCAGCGGATTCAGGAAGATTGAGAAATGAAAGTGACCTCCTACATGCAGTAAGTGGTCAGCAGATTCAGGAAGATTGAGAATTGAAAGTGACCTCCTGAGATTAATTCATCATCCAGGGTAAGAGTCTCCTTGTATGAAGGGCACACGCCTGTGGTCTCCCCCAACGTGAGAGAGACTTACTGCTATTCATCACTCCACAGCAGAGAAAACCAAACACGTGAATGCTCACACCTTCAGAGGTATTAGGTAAGCCAGGGTCTCCTCTGGGCTTTCCCAACAGCAGACCTGCTATATATTTCTTGGTGCAAGTACTTTATGTGAGAGGTGATCCCAGGAAGCACAGTGAGGAAGGGGAGGGAAGAACAGACAGGAAGTCAATGAAGGTGCATCACTGAGCTGGTGATGCTGCAGGCAATGGCATCTCCGTCTCACTGGAGACCTCAGAGGAACGTCGTGGAGTTCACCTGGGAGCCGTCACTGTAAGGGGATTCATCCACTGACTCCTGACCCTCACGGGCATACTTATCCCTGGGGACATTAACCACTGCTATCCCAGCACCACTCCACATGCACTCCCACTGCACTCCCAGCTGCACCTGTGGGTGGGCTGAGGGGCTTCTCGGTTTTGGAGAGGACCCTGAGGCTGGAGAGCAGAGAGCCCTGAGCCCCTTGAGGTGGGACCCAGCATGTGCACAGAGCTGCCCGGAGCAGCCACACTGACTCAGGTGGTCTAAGGGGTGGGGCGGGGGAGGCATGAACGTGCTTATTTCACGAAGTATTGCTTGAGCTTCAGAAAAACAGGGTAAGACACAAAACGATGACTTACGCCATTCACCTAAGTCTCAACTGAGAGGAGTCTTAGATTAGACTTTTGTTCTTGACATTTTATCCTAAGCATGAGTCTGCTGTGTGTGTTTTTCTGACTGAGTTTTGTAGAATTGGATTACTGCAGCTCCGCTCAACAGGCCGCTCTGGCTGCAGTCAACACAGGGATATAAACTCAGGAGTTAGAGCATCTGCCAAAGCCCATTTTTGTAGCTGGTGAGGGTTTCTGTCTGAACCAGCAGAGCACTAATTCGCAGATTCCAGCAAAAGGAGTGTTGGAGGATCTGTCATTTAAGACCTACTCACCCATGCTGGGAGGGCCCCGGGGCACATCTCTCACCATGACCATGAGAAATAAACTTGTGTGGGCCCCGCATCCTTGAAGAGCTCTGTGATCATTCTTCTTCTCTGTAGGTCAGAACTCACAGTGGGAAAGGCAGGCACTGGACTGTGATACCTACATGCAACGGGATTAACTGGATCCTGGGTGGAAGGGCCCAGTGGGGGGACCAACCACCAGAGGCCAGGTGTGGTCACCATGACGACACCATGAGGACAGTCTGACTCAACTGACCTCTAGTGCTAGTGAGTTAATCTTTGTGTTCACTGAATAAATATTCTCGGCGGCTGGCAGAATCCCCGTACTTATGCCCTGACATATGGAGTGAGGGCTATTATGGTGGAAAAGACCAAGAGGAACCTACTAGAACTTCCTCTACCCAGAAAATGATCAAATAAAAGCCATCCTGCATTCCTGGAGGGACCCCAGGGATTTGCACCACCATCAAGAACTTGACAGATGCAGGGCGGTGCTTCCCACCACACCACCCTTCAATTCACCTGCTCAGTCTGTGTAGGAGAGAGACGGGCCTTGGAGAACGACAGTGGATTACTTGAATCTTAACCAGGTGGTGACCCCAGTGGCACCTCACTGATGGAGCAAATCAACACTTCCTGGTAACTAAGGCACAGCTGTTGATCTGGGAAGTGCTGACGCCCTGCAGGCTCCGGGGGCGTAGGTGAGGGCTCCTCTGTCCTCACCCCACCTTGTCGCCGATCCCTGATGTCCCCTCTGGTCCAATGGCACAGAAACACCGCCTGGGGAAGTGGAGGAGTTGGGAGGCACGGTGGCGGTCAGCCAGGCTCTGCACCAGCCACAACTTCTGGCTGGCAGTGCCACCCCCAGCCCCTGTGGTGCACGCTCTATGCTGGGATGAGCACCTGTTATCCACAGCAGTAACTGGCTGGACACCCACCCCTTCTTTTCATCCTGCTCTTCCCCGACTCCCTTTCCCACCTTATGTTTCTGTTACCAATGTCTCCTTGGCTCCCAAATAAACAATCAGCACTGGGGTCCTGTCTCGGGTTTGCTTCCAGGGCACCTGCATGAAGGCAGGCAGGCTGTGGAGAGGGAGGTGATGGGACGAGGCATCCTGTGTCCACCAGAGACGGGCCAAGGTCCACAGAGCAGGGATGTTCCCCCTGATCGTGACAGCACCACAGTGACAGCAGTGCCATCTGTGTGAGGTTATACCTTCCGGGTCTTGCTACACTGAACCCCCACGACAATGCAGCGTGGTGAGTATTTTTGCTGTCTTTGCAGGGCCTCCATAACTGAGTCCACAGTCCGAGTGACATGTTTGGGGAATGTTGTTAAAGCAGACACGTGGCAGGATCCTTATCTACACCCACAAGACAGCAGAGAAGACTTTGTTACACCCGTTTACACCCTCCTTCTCCCCAGATATATGAGTCAATACACAGCTGTCCCTCAAAGACGGCACTCACAGTGGACACTGGAGGAAAGGACAGCTCGGGCCATCCCCCTCCCGGATCAGTGCTCTCACCCTCTGTTCCTGCAACTTTCAATTCGGGTCGGCTTTGACTGCAGGGAAAGGTGGTCTGCAGGGAGAGGTGGTTAAGTCTGCTCGGTCAGAGATGCCGAATGAGAGATTTTCCATGACTGATCCGAAGGAAAATTAGAACACTTCCTCCACTCATGCTAGGATTGGTGAAAGGTAGTATGTTGGAAGGTGAAGACATAAAGAACTTGAACTTCCAGAGGACCGCAGGGGCCCCCAGGATGTGATGAGAGAAATCAGCTCCTTTTGTGTCTTTCCCCAGACGGTAGTTACATACCTGTTGTGGACAGAAGTGATGCCCGAGACTTTTGGACCAAAATGTGCAGGAGCTGCTGGGTAGCCTTCCGCTCTCTCCTGCCCGGTGACCCTGGATGCCACCCGTCTGCGTGGAGGGAGTCGTAGGATGGAGGACAATCTCACTTGCCTGACTCAGACTTTGAGCGAAGGAGAAAAAGACCTGTGGCCCCACTAAGCTATTGCGGTGCAAGCCTTGCTGCCTCCTGCAGCATGAGTTAGAGTACCCTAACCAGCAAAACGGCACTGTGCCGAAATATGGGGTAATAAAAGGCGTAAGACACATGGTCCTTGCCACCAGGAAATTCACTTCGTGATCTACAGCACTGTCCTCAGTCGCCAGTTCCTGAACTAGCAGCATCAGCATCGCCCAGGAAAGCATTAGACCTGTTTGCAAGCTCCACCCCAGACCCGTAGGTTCACACACGCGGGAGGCAGGGCAAGTGTGTGCGCTTAAACCCGCCTTCCTGGGGACTCCGATGTAGGCCAGTTCAGGAACCGCTCATCTAAAAGACGCCACATGTACAGCACGTCAGAAGCTTTTCCAGGACCTGTATTTGTAATAAATACCTCAGGACACCAAGGGCTTTCTGACTGAATTCACTGGCCCTTCTGAGGATGCATTTTCCTCTAACCTCCAGCACTTTCGAATGAAGAACTCCATCCAGCTGCTGCCTGTCTCTCTAAAGAGCCTCCTTAGCTGATCCTGGGACGAACCCTAGACCAAAGGGGACACGTCTAGTCCCCCTTCCGTATAGCACATACGGAAGGTAGTTATGTACTTGAGGGCCTTTCCTGGGTTCTCACTACTGGGTTCCCACAACCCCCACTTTGGATTCGATTAATTCGCTAGAGCTGCTCACAGAGCTCAGGAAACCAGTTTATTTCCTAGGTTACCAACTTATTACAGAGATATTAAAGGGTACAAATCAACAGTCAGATGAAGAGATACATAGGCTGAGGTCCTGAACAGAGGAGCTTCTGTCCCCGTGGAGTTTGGGGCCCAGCATGGTGGCACGTGGAAGCATTCTGGTTCCCCAACCCGGAAACTCCCCAAACCCGATCGTTTTGGGTTGTTATGGAGGCTTCCTTGCAGAGGCACGATCGATTAAGTAATTGGCCATTGGTGATTAACTCAACCTCTAGCCCCTCTCCCCTCCCTGGAAATCAGGGCGTGAGACTAAATTTCCAGCAGCCCCCATGCTTAGGTGGGAGCCAGAAGGCACCTCGTTAATATAACAAAAGACACCTTTAAACCTCTCTACACTTAGGAACTTCCAAGGGTCTGTGGAGCCAGAAATGAGGATGAAGACCTAATATATATTTCTTATAATAAAGAAAAATATCTCAGCCATATTTTAGAAGGAGGTACATCCTTTCCCAGGGGGACCTATAATTTATTCCCACACATTGGGTGTTTGGAGTCAAAGTTTAGAAATGACACAAAAGACACATGGGAAGATGCACATGTTGCCTCCATACTCAGCAAACCTCTAACCTCCTGGATGTGATGATGAGGGAGGGTCACTAGGCAAGTGAAGCCTCTGCCTGACAAAGGGTCCACTGAGCCCAATATGTCTTTTGAGTTTTGATTTTTTCCCCTTGAAATGTTTGTTTCTCATAAAGTACAATAGTACTAATGGCTATTGCATGTTGAAGAAATAACTGCATCTTTGAAAAGCAAACCTTCGAATGTCCAAGGTCTTGTTTGGAGTGAGGGATGCTAGGCAGGGTTGCACAGACTTGTTCCAACCACCTGTCACCGACTGAACAATTACAAGAGCTCAGTGTCTAGCTTGAGTCTTTGCCTTTAAGAAAGAACATGGTGTGGGGAAGAGGTGGGCATGGTAGAGAGGATTAAGAGAGGAACTGACCAAGTGATTAAAAGGAGAGTCTGGCAATTACAGGGAGAGGTTAATGGAGTTGAGGTCGCCTCTCCAGCAGAACGTGTCCAGGAGGTAGATTAGTGAAGGCCATTAAGTGTCATGATGAGGGCTCTTCACAGCCGTTTGCTTTCTCCCCAGAGGTACCAACAATGAGAAATGCACTGGCATTGTAACAGCAGCAACGAAAATGTTCCATTAGAAAGATAAAAAAGAATTTCTAGACGATGAAAGGGGTTTAATCATTCTACAGGCTCCAAAGGAAAGGCTCTAGACCTTGGAGAGAGAACGACCCATTCTGAACACCGGAGTTGACAACATCCAGCTCCTGACACGTCCCCGAAGCCACCTGGTGCAGAGCAGACTCAGGTCACTCCCGACAGGCTGGCCTCTTGACTGGAGGGCTTCACACTCCTGAGTCTTCAATCAATGATCGCCGGGTACAGAGACATCACCTGGACCAGCTACGGGCTCTGCTGGTTACCTCGCCCACCCGTGCCAGACTTCCGTCTCCTGGTCCCCAACCTCCGCCCCACCACTGGCCCTCCCGGCAACACTTCCTAACCAGTTACATTCATGTGAACCCTCATCTCAGTGTCTGCCTCCAGGAAATCCAACCTATGACAAAGTATCAATTAATTCCTGCTGCATAACAAACAATCCTATAGTTAGTGGCTCAGAACAGCTGCTGTTTACTGAAGTCATGATTCTGCACCTTGGTGATTTGTGCTGGGCTCAGCTGGAAGGTTCTTCTGGTCTGGGAGACTGCAAAATGGCCAGGATACTTTGTATTTCTTCCCATTAATAGGTGGAATCTATTTTCCTACCCTTTGAGTCTGGGCTCCTCTTGTACTTTGGACAACAGCATGGGACAGTTTTAAGGTAAGGCCTAAGTGGCCTTGCAGCTCCTACTTTTTGCCCTTTGAAACTTCCTACTGCATGAATGTGCCGAGCCAGCCTGCAGGAGGATGAGAGACCTGCAGGGAGGAAGGCTGGGATAGTTCCTGCCATTCCAGCTAGGTGATCCTACATCATGAGCCCCTACCACCTGACCAGCTGACCACAGATGCATATACAAGCCTCACTGAAGTCCACTGAGCCCAATCCAGCCCAGAACACCCCTGCTGCCCACATTGCCAACTTGCAGAATAACCAGTTAAATAGATGGCCATTGTTTGAGCCACAACATTTATGGTGGCTTGTTATGCAGCAAAGCTGACCGATACAGATGGACAATTTTTTTTTATTTATCAATAAAATTTTGTATTTTCTTTTCTTTTTTGAAAAATTTTTATTGGAGTATAGTTCTTTACAATGTTGTGTTAGTTTATACTGTACAGCAAAGTGAATCTGCTATACATATACATATATCCCCTCCTTTTTGGATTTCTTTCTCATTTAGGTCACCACAGAGCATTGAGTAGAATTCCCTGTGCTATATACATTAGGTTCTCATTAGTTATCTATTTTACACATAGTATCAATAGTGTATATATGTCAATCTCAATTCATCCTACCTCCCAATTCATCCTACCTCCCTACCCGCTTGGTATCCATACCTTTGTCCTCTACGTCTGTGTCTCTATTTCTGCTTTGTATATAAAATCATCTATACCAATTTTTTCAGATTCCACATATATGCATTAATATATGTTATTTGTTTTTCTTTTCTGACTTACTTCACTCTGTATGACAGTCTCTAGGTCCAACAGATGGACAATTTTAGCTCTTAACTCTCTGGAGGCTGTAGCCTAGGTTGTCGAATCTCCTATAGTGCTAACAACTTCTCTGACCCAGCACATACTACTTTTTTTTTTTTTTTGCCTTTTTGGCACCAGAAGTTTGTAGATAGGGGATGGAGAAGATGAAAGTCATCTTGATAAGAGAGGCAACTCAGACCAGCGGGTTAGGGAGGCCACTCGGTACCGAGCACTGTGCCCCTCGCTGGGGTCACAGAACCACCCTCTGTCCGCATGAGTTCATGTGTTTTCACGTGTTCCTTCAATGTGCAGTTAGAGTGCCTGCACCGTGAGCTCCCTGTACATCTTTAGTCTAAAATAGCGTGTCTGACATTTTTCTTGATTTTTTTTCCTGACTCAGGCTTTCCTTTCAGGATTTAGGAAAAGTTCTCCCCAGAAAAACTCACAGACTTTAAAATATTTGCAGACAGTGTAATTTAAAGACTTTTAAACCTCCTTGAAATCTATCCAAGGACTCCATAAATCCTCAGGTTAATATTGTCTGCCCTGGAGGATTTGATGTAGTTAAACAAGAGAAAGCCAAGCCTGGCCTTTAGAACAGCTTTCCACAAATGTACCATTTTCACCAGTTTTCCAAAGGACGTGACTGTGAGGTGAGTAGACTCCCAGCCTTCTGGGAACACGGGGAAGGAAGGAGGGATAGAGCTGACAGGAGGGCAGCTCCTTACTCAGGGGGTTAGAATAAGGGCAAGAGGGGAAGGACCAGCCTAACTCAGAGAGTGGGGATCCCAGGCTGACCTAACACTGGTCGTCCCAGGACCCACCCTGCGGACACTGGCAGTGCCCTGCCTTCACCCCTTCCACTGCAGTCTCCCCCAAATGCCAACCCCTGCCCCTCTCTGCTCGAGGGTCTCTGGGGCTGGCAGCTGGAAGGGCCAGGAGCAAGCAGCCCTCAACCAGCGACTGATGGCGATGAAGGGACAAATGTCCAGACCCCTCCTTCAGGTGGGGAACTGGGAACACAGGTTTCCTTGAAGGATCCCGCAGTGGGAAGCACCCTGATAACACACCCTTCTCTGCTGGCCAAGCCCTTGGTGGACCAGGCTGGTGGCAGCCCTGTCCTGTGGGCTGAAGTTGAACGTGGGTTCCAAGACCGAGCAGGAGATGGGGAAGGGGATGGGGGAGCCCGTCTGCAGTGTCCCCTCTGCCAGGGCCCTCGAGGGGCCTGTGGGAGATGCAGCAAGGGGACGATGGGGTAACTGGGCACTGGGGAGCAGGAAGGACTCCAGCTCCACGGTGCCCAGATGGGACGGGGTGGAGGTGAGGCTGCAGGGCCCGTTGCTGTGGACGTGGCTGGAGCCTCTGAAAACAGCAGCTGGGTTTGCTCTCCGGTGTTGCAGGGAGGAGGCTGAGGGCTGCGAGGGGGTCCAGGGCTGGTTCTGAGGGGCGGGGGCTGCAGGGCTGCCTGGGCTGGGGTCCTTCCCTGGAGCAGCATGCCCCTGGGGTGGGGATCTGCACCAAGGAGGCACCCCCATTGGAGGCGTTCCAAAGAGGGGGAGTCAGGGAAGGAGGAAGAGAGAGATTATCAGACGCCGTCGTGCGCACAGAGTGACAGCAAACCAAGGGAAACTGCAGTCAGAGGACCCAGGGGGCCGGGAAGGCATCGGGAGTTTGTGCTGTTGTGAGGGGGGCCTTGGTGGGCAGCAGCCTGCTCGTCACACGGCGAGAGTGACCCTCCACTCAACCCCACCAACTGCACGACTGGAAAACAAACCACCGATGAACCTGGGAGTGATCCAGAACCTTAATCTACGTAAAGAGGAAAAGCCCACAGGCTGACAGTAACGGTTCTTCTCCATAATGATCAGTGTGGTTCTCAGTCTCTCTGGGTGACACAGAGTGACTTTCCTCAGGGGAGCGAGGACCAGACACCAGGATGGTCAGCTGGGATCCGGGGTTTACTGACCAGTAGACACTTTGTTCCTGGATCATCGGCTGTCATGACCGTTGTTTTTCCAATCTAATCATACATCTGTGTCATCCAAGCTGATATTTGCCTACACCCAGCAATTAGGAAACATCACTTTGCCTCTGAAGTGATTTCTGTGCATGGTGGGTCCCCCGATATTCACTGAAACGCTGGTGGACGCCCAGATGGACGAGAATCAGTCACGACATTTTCCATCTGAAACTCTGTCCCCCACAGTCACCTTGGTCTCATCCAGGATCCACGAGCAAGCTGTTCATGGACACGAGGGGTTCAGGACTCAGGAAACTCTGACGGCCGACTGGCCACACCACCACTTCTGCTCAGGCCGTCGGTCAGAGCTCAGGGCCCACATTAGAGGATCTGAGCCTCACATAAACAGCCCACTGAGTTCACAAGCGGTTTGATCAAGCCCCTCCTGCAATCCCCCACGAATGCCTCCTGGCACCGTCTGCTCGCTGCACACAGGACTCCAGCCAGTGGAGATGGAGAAGGTCTGCTTTGGAATCAGCCTGAGCTGAGCTCTGTGTGGGAACTGCCACACTGGGTGAGCTCTTTAAGTCACACAGGATTTGCTGTGCAATAGGAAACATTTAAGTACTTGCTTCCTAAACTTTTTACAAGAATTAAAAGAGATATCGTATGGAAAGGGCTTAGCACATTGCCTCATTCATTTTTTAAACGGATGATCATAATTCATGAGTGAGCTGTGAAATTAGTGCATCGTGGCCAACAATTTTAAGAAAGTGGCACATTGGATGTACAGAGGCTAAGTGTCTGTAGCAAGTTATATTTTCAATAATCTCTCCCATCTCGTGTTCTCCTATAGAATGGACCTTCCCGCCACCATCAGGAGGTGAGGTCCGATTCTCCTTCTCCTGAACTGGGGCAACCCTGTGACTACTTTGGGCAATAGAATTTGCACCTGGGGGCGTATTGAAAAGTAAAACATCCAATCAACAAACATGTCCCTGACTTTGTGTAAAGATACAGGTTCTCTGACATCTGAGACATAGAGCCTTCCCTTTTTGAGGTGTTGAGGTTTGAGCCAATAAACCATAAGAAAGGACTACGAGGAAAGGTATTGTGCATGGGGGAGGAGTTGATGACGACGATGAGGCTTGCGTGAGACTCTGTACTTTTCCATTCATCAAAATTCAACATCTGAGTCTCAGGGAAGCCAAACGGAGCCTCTTGCTTGAGGCTTTGGAGACCTCTCCTGGGCCTGAAGCCCTGGGCGCCTCTTGCTGTGACTGTGAGCAAAGCGGTTGGCAGACGCTTCTTGTCTTTGCTTGGAGCTCACATTCCTGGCTTTTGAAGGCTTCAGGTCCAGCCTGTGAGGAAAAACCCCACACAATACAAGAAAAGGCTTGCAGAGCCATCCTGAAGAGAAGGACGCTGACCCCGGAGCAGGAGGTCTATCCTGGCGGCTCTCAGGGCTCGAAAGGCTCATTTGTGCCTCTGAAAACGGAGATGTCATGCTGGCTCTTCCTCAGCCTGGCTGCCTGAGCATCGCTGTCTGTGACCCTGCTGAGAACCCTCTGGGGAGGGGCCGCTTGAGAGAGCCTTCCTGCTGGGGAGCTGGTGTGGCTGGAACTGCACGCGGCCCTAGAACCATCCAGAGACATCAATTAGCTATCGAGGCGAGTCATTAAAATGCACTACAGTGACTCTCAGGCTTGGTAATCATCGTAATTAAGTGCGCACACTGTATTGGGTACTGATTGAGTGGCTTCAGTTTTATGGGATTGACTTCTGACGATCTGTCCTTCTACTGATCAGGGTGCCTTAAGCTCGGAGGAAACTGGGGGTTCCTACACTTTTGGCAGGAAGCGTGTGAGGCCACACGGCATGTGGGGAGGAAACCTCTTCCATTTAGTGGCAAAGAGCAAAGGCAAGTTCTCCAAACTGAATTTATTCCCAGATGCCACCGTGCCGGACGGGTGGCGACTGCACTAAGGCCAGCATGACTTCTGGAACCTGATGGTTGGAGGCGGTATTGGAGCTTGTTGTGCTTTTATTTTTCTGAAAGTTTATGGAAGGCGGGTTTCAAATTTTTCTGCCTCTCCAAACATCAAGAGTTCTAGAGGACCCCAGAGATACCTGATCCGCGGGCGGGGGTGGGGGGTGGGGCAAGAAACAAATGTCCAAGAAGCTAAAAGCAGAAGGTGCTGCCCTTGGGCCCAGTCACTGCACCGTGTGGGCTCCACGATGACCAAGGGGTTTCACGTGCACTCTCCAGCCTTCACCCGACGTGTCCTGCAGAACACGTGCAAAGGAATGACATCATGTCTAACTTGAAGTCAACTCTAGTAATCTTGAAGGAAAAAGAGGAATACTTATTCTTTTGTGCTTTTCATATTTAAAATACGGATTCCATTACGTGACCCAGAAAAGGGAGCTCCAGCCAAAATACAGAGAGTAGCAGACATTTATGTTGTCTTTTCAGTTTTCTCGTGAGTTAAGAGTTTTATGGGATTTAGGGGAATTTTGACTATTATGCAAGTTTCATCCTACATACGCAGACCTGAGAATCCAGGCCCTAGGAATCCATGAATCCCAGCGTCCTTCTCTGTCCCTCTCATTGTCTCTCTCTGTCTCCAGAGCGTCATAACTAAACTCATTGTAACCCCTCTTGTAAAAGAGAGAGCCATCGTCCCATAAGACACCCACGAAGATGCAGGACAGCCACTGTCACTCTGTGTTCCTCACTGCCCACCTCCTCTCCGTGGCCGTGTCCCCTCCCCTCTGTCCTCACCGATGGCTTTAGCAGGATCCTCGTCTGCGACCTTGATTATTACATTTTCTCCCAACTGGAATCCCTGCCTCTTTTGTGGATACATTGGAACACTCACATGCTGCTAGTGGAAATATAAATGGTGCAGCCTCTTTGGGAAGCTGTCTGGCTGTCCTTCAAAAGGTTAAACAGAGTTACCATAAGTCATCAGTTCCACTTTTAGATAGATGCCCAAGAGAAATGAAAAATGTGTGTCCACACAAAATACTGTACATGAAAGTTCATACCAGCATTATTCATAATCAAAAAGTGAAAAATTTCCAAATGTTTGTCACTGATGAATGGATAAATAAAATGTGGTACATCCATACGATGGAATATGATTCAACAATAAAAAGAAGTACCGATACATGAACTTTAAAAACATTATGCAAGATGGAACAAGCCGGTCACAAAAGACAGCACATTGTATGATTCCATGTATAGGAAATGTGCAGAATAAAGCTAATCTATAGAAACAGGAGGAAGCAGAGGAAGAGCAGGGCTTTGGGGGTTTGACCTTGGTTGGGAGTGATGCTCTTGAGTACGGGGTTTCTTGCTGGGGTGATAAAAATGTTCAAACCTTAATTCAGGTGATGGTTGCACAGCCCTGTGAATATAATTTTAAAAAAACGTTGAATCATATACCTTAAATAGGTGAGATGTATGGGATGGGGATTATATTTCAATAGAGTTGTTGAAAGAAGAGATGAGATAATAACAGAAAAACCATAGCTTTACTGTCTTAGATTCAATACATACTTGCTTTACTAAGAAGCCCAATTAGAACAGCCTTTCATGGCTGCAGGGAGTATCAGTCACCATCAAAGCTACTTATCAGACACGGAGGGGTCCTAGGATAAGCTTCTGAGCTGTCCTGGGACATCTGCTTCCATTTCCCAGTGAGAGCATCTAAATCTGAAAGAAAGAGAAAATGTGGCCACTTGCATTTGTCATGATAATTTACCGAGTCCAGCCGCGGCAGCCGTCTTTGCAGTCAGCACCATGGAGCTTAGCAATTGTGTATCATTTATTCCCCCAAAAGAGGCTGATTGATGGGTGCAGACAGAGCAGCGCATGGCAGGTTACTGAACTCAATTAGAGTCCCCAGACACCCTCCCCGTTAACCACATCAGCCCTGGTGCAATTAGCACACCCGCAGAACATGATCTGAACCAAGCTGCCCAATTAAGAGTCTCAGTGTGGGCCCCAAATTGGCAGTTCAGGTCTGAAAACGGGCTTGGCACTCATTTAATACAAATCTCTCATTTTGTGGGTGCAGAACTAAAGCTGACGGACACAAAGAGACTTCATACTAATGCTAGGAAGCTGGCCGGGAGCAGAGCTCAGGTCGGAAGCCCCCATCTTGCCCTTCAAGCACCCATCCCGACCTCACAATGCTGCTCCGGTCTTGGACGACCGTGGGCCACAGGACGTCTCTGTCCTGCCCTTTCAGGGCTGACCCAGGCCTCGGGGACCCTGAATGCAAGACTCCCCTGAACTCGCAGGTCTCCCAAAGGAGCCGAGTCTCAATAAGCCCCCAACGTGCTCCGCCCAGGGTGGCTTTCCGGCGGGGCACACAGGGAGAGGCAGGGGGGTCCGTCCAGGAGCCGAGGGGCAACCCCTCGTGTTTCTACCGCGTTAGCGCAGGGGCTGTTAGGCTAATTGTCAGCTCGGTCGCTCAGCAGCGGGACGCGTGTCAGCGCCGCTGCCCAAAGCCGAGAGAAACCCTAATTCCATTTTGCAAAGAGCGCCAGTGAGTCTCATCCAAGGCGGTGCCATCCGTGTTTCCATGGCAACCAGTATCTGCTGGGAAGGAGCAAAGAGCCGGGATAATCACGTCGTGGACCAGGTCTCCTAGAAACACTGGGCAGTGGGAGGCGGGGTGGAAGAGATGAAGCCGAGTTCACTGGATCAAGTAAACCTACGTCCCGTTTAAGGAAAGGGAGCCCTGTGGCTGGGAGGGGAGTGTGTTTCCTCGGATATAAGGGCTGGCTGCCTTCTGGTGCTCTTGCTGCCTTGTCTTCATGACAGAAGCCACAGCAGCCTCTCTTGCTGGTCTCAGACAGACATCTGGGAGCAATGAGACTTCTACTCCACCGGAGCGTGTGCAAAGGACTCTCTCAAGACCTTTCACACGGGCGCACTGGCGGCCCAGCAGGCAGGAACAGGGGCAGCGTGGATAGTCAACAAACGAGCCCCCGTCCCCCCCATGTATCCAGGCTGTGCTCTCAGTCCAGGCCTGGGGTCGGGGGTCGCCTGCCTGTCGTGACGCTTCTTCGTCTGTCCACCATGCTCTCCTCCGAGAGACTCCACGCCACGCACGCAGCTCGCGCAAAGGGGCCTTCAGATGCTGACCCCAGGGTGGTAGCGAGAGGTCTGAGGTTATGACGAGTTTGAGAGTGAACGTGTTCTTTTCGGCTAATAGTACTCACGGGAAACTCGAAGTCTTGGTGACTGTAACACTGTCCACCTGTCTGTGAAATGGCAGCTAGGCCTGCTCTGTGCCGACGTTTCAAGTAACCCTCCTGAGTGCCAGGAGCTCAGCCGCATCCTCGTGACTGCCTCACAGACACTGGATCTATAGCAGCGTGATTTTCACACCCCGTCTTCCTGGGAGCTCTTGCAGCCTCCTGCAGGAATCAGTCAAGCAGAGGAGCCCACTGGCAGGATGACAAAATCTTAACGGCATCTACAGCTGCCACCTCCTCCGTCTTTCTGGGTGGAGGGGATGCATGCCTTCCTCTCTGTGTGTCGAGTTTTTCTTGGCCAGTATTATTGCTGGTCCTCAGGTGTGATTTACTGTTTGTTGACCCCACAAGAACTCCGTGGTGGCTGTTACCCAGTGACACAGAGGGAGCAGGACCAAACACCCCCGTGCCATAGCCGCACTGACCCTTCCATTCCCAGAGACCTTGCACCGTGCCAGGTGGACAGCATCGTGCTGGAGACCAAGGAGGGCATTTCAGCTTGGACATACGGGTTTAGATGCTTATAGAACAATGAGGCAATTGCTGTTTCAGGAAAGTCTCCCCATGGAGATGTCAGGGAGGAAGATGTTGGGGAGGAAGAAATTTTCCTTGACCATTCTAGGTTCTTCTACATAGTCTAATAATTAGGTTGATGTAAGATGGATTAACAGGAGAAAATCAGACAAAAGTTTAATAACGTGTGCACGTGGGAGAGACCCAGGGACACTGAGTCGTTAGCCAGAATGGCTGAAGCCTTCACTTCAAATACCATCTTCAGCTAAAGAGAAAGGAAGAAGTTGGGGTAGTGGTTTGGGACTTCAAAGAGGAGGAAGGCGACTTACATGGAGGTGGAAAAGCAAAGCGTTGGTAAACAAATGTTTGCTGGGCCAGCAGAGACAATGGGACACAGAGAGGACTTTTAACAGACTGTGCTGGGCTCCGCCCTGTCCACACGCCTGGTTCATACTATAGTCGTCCGTGGTGATGCTCCCTTCCTGAAACAGGTTCTTTATCCGCGTTCTTTAGGCAGTTAGGGAAAGGTCAAAGGTTCTTCCTGAATCTTCTGGGCTTTGATAGTTTTCAGCTCGAGACAACCCATGTGCCAGGGAGACATTTTGGGGTGGCAAATTTTGCTTCCCTACAGAGATTATTGACAAATTTGCACTCACAGCAACCTTTGCCTATAACCTTCTTGATCATTGATCTTTTATAAAGCAGTACAGTGTCACACTCACTACATTTGGGAAATGTAGGCTTGGAAGTGTTTAGATGAGTATTCCCAGGATGAGGTGGGATGGATTCATATCAAAGGCTTGGAATTGATACATTTATGGGTTTTCTTTTCATATTTAAGATGACAGGAGTTAGGGTGGGGCTGCTCTTGGCTCTATGAGCACATTCACTGGTTGGCTGTGAAGAGGGTCGTGGTTTGCGCCTCCTACACGTATTGGACCTGCATCACCGGCACCAGGGGCGGGGCCCACCTGGTCCCCCCTCCTGGAGGCATGGATGTTTCAGTTTGGTGCACAGAATCAGGACCCTGTCTTACAGGTGCTGAGATTTTGTAATCTATTTTAAAAAGACTCAATAAAATGATCTTAAAATAAGACCAGGGAAGTGCATAATTACCATTTTCTATTCATTGCTCATCTGCCTGACATTTTTCCTGAGGTTGATTTGGAGTTTTGTCAATTTTTGATGGTGAGGGTTGTTTGGGATTGGCAAAATGAGTGATAGTTTATGTGAGTGCAGGAGATTCAATAAAAAGGCAATTTTCAAAATGACAATATGGAGAAGGAAAGTGTTCAGCCTCAATAAAGATCTGGAGAAGAGCATCTACTGAAGGTGCCGTGTCATCAAAAACTGTCAAATGTATTTTTCTTTAAGAGTTTGCAACCCTAGCCATAGAGGGTAATCCAAAGAGAATTTAGGTCCTGCATTTCAGGTCCTGGGATGAATGGAACCTGCATTTCAGGTCCTGGGATGTGGGACCCCTTCTCAGGTCCATTTTCTAAGTTCCCAGCAAGACACTGATGGTTTTGTTTTGTTTTTTAATAAATGTATGTATGTATGTATGTATTTATTTAGGCTGCGTTGGGTCTTCGTTGCTGAGAGTGGGCTTTCTCTAGTTGCGGCGAGCGGGGGCTACTCTTCGTTGCCATGCACAGGTGCTTCTCATTACGGTGGGTGGCTTCTCTTGTTGCAGAGCACAGGCTCTAGGCACTAGTTGTGGCTTATGGGCTTAGTTGCTCCGCGGCATGTGCGATCTTCTTGGACCAGGGCTCGAACCCGTGTCCCCTTCATTGGCAGGCGGATTCTTAAGCTCTGCACCACCAGGGAAGTCCCAGACACTGGTGGTTTTGAGTTTACATTTCTTTTACTCGTGCTGTGTACCTTCTGATGGGGGTGTAGATTTGCTAAAGAGTAGAACCAAGAAGCTGCAGCAGGGTGGAGAAAGCAGGAAGAATGTATAATTCCTGGAACCCTCCCCATCTATAATAAAATCTACTTTGCATATATATGGCATTCCTTCGGAATTGACAAGTGTGAATATATGTCATGGATCCATCTATGAGCACCGATATGTGTGTGACTTGAAATAGAAAATGATGTTGATCCTTGACTATTCGGTACAGTTTGTATTTTCATTGCCTTGAAGAAAAAGAACAGTCATTTTCCAAAAGGAACAGTCATAGGAACTATTTTCAAGATTTACCATGAAGCTTCGTGCCTCAAGTGAGATCCCAGGAAGGCGTCAGCCTCTGTTTTATGCCCTAAGCTCAGGTTTATGACTCGTCTTTCACGCGATTACACCAGAAACATGCACTTGTCAAGTACCATCTTCTCCAACTCTTTTTAGAAAAGAATAAACTATTAATTGATGTTTTTATACTTTAATGCTTTTGATTAGTAAACCCTCTATTGCCAAAGTTATGAATCCCATTTTCTAAGGTAACTATAGTGCTGGTCTTAGAGTTATAATATTTTCCAAGATCCTGATCTTTTTCTTAAATTAGAGGCCCCTCAAGTCCTCATCCATTCTTTCTTTCCTAGCGCTAGCCATTCGGCAGGCGACATTGCCGATTTTGAAAAATACACACATGTATCTTCAGTATCATATGTCTATAGAATATAAAATACATGAACATAGTAATTCTATTAAATTATCTTGGGATGAAATCATTGAATAGATTTAATATCTTGCAAGGACTACAAACACGGGGCTACTAATATTTGAGTCCCAAGATGTAGTGAAGATTAGATGAAATACTGTATACGGGTGAATGTGACACTCGGTTGCTCCGTGGACGTCCACTTCATTAATGAATCCACATCAACAAAGATGTACATTTAGCAATTCTATAGCAAATGTCTTGGCTATCATAGATTGTTAAATGACTCCCCCAAAGTCCCTCTACTCGCAGCTGACAGATACGAACCCAGACTCGCTCCCTTCCCACTAGCGCTCATCCTTCCACACCCCTCCCAATCCATCCCGCTGTGCACAGTGACCCTCCCCTAATAAATAGCTGTGGTTTTCCTCTGGGGACAAAGGAAATCATCAGCCAGAGGGTCCTGTGCTTTCACAGGCAGGCTTGGACAGTTTTTAAATTTCTTAGTGTGTATTAGCTTTTGTGTTCTGTTACTCCATCTGCTGACATACAAATGATTCAGAAACATGCGGACACGATGCAGTGAACTCACTCAAGACCCAGGTTTCTCTGAGGAGGTACTTTTCCGAAAGGCGGTCACGTTGCTGCGAGTGGTCGAGCTCTTCTTGGGGAAGCTAGAGCAATCTCTTCCACACCTGCAAATCTACCCACAACTTGGTCCCCAAAAGCCACTCTGGAGTGGTTTTCTCCTCCATTAATGTCAACTTCTCTCTTTCCCCGCAGGCCGATCAGGAGCTGTGTCTCGGGAACACAGAGTTCGCATCCCAAGAATCACCCTCTTGTACCTGCTTCCCGGGGGCACACTGAAGGCAGTTATTTTCCTAAAGGGAAGCCCCATGCCGAACCAGATTACCAGGGCAGGGGAAGAAAAAGGGCTCATCGCCGATTACGAGCACGCCTGTTTTCAAAGCCCCTGGGAGCATTTACTTCATCTATGATTCTCCAACCAGAGACATTCCAACTTAAGGAGCAGGGTGGTCGGACAACAGGACTGTAAATCCCACACCCTGTAAACCCAAGTGGTGAATCTCACCTATGGAGTGACCTGCTCCTGGGAATTTACTCTAAGAATAGAGGGCCAGTCAGGATGCCCGACTTCTTGGTAGTGATGAAAGGTGAATGGGAAACTCTTGACCTGAGAATGTCTTTATAACGTGGCATGGGTTTTCCAGGATCTTCTCATAAATCTTTGAATTCGAAATTATTTCATTTAAGTTTTTCAAATGAATCAATGAAATGAATATACCTTTAAAATAAGTGCTGGTTAAAACAAGGTCCACGCGATAACTACAGAGAGGAGAGACAAGCACGGCCACGCAGGTACGGCCCTTGCCGATGTGGCAGGTGACAAGGCTGCATTCAGGGATGCCATTCCCTGTGCATGACTGTCTCAAAAAGAGGCCTGGTGATTCCTCCATCCCCTGAGCACCGCTGTGCATGGGCTCACTCTGTGTGTTGGCTAAGAACGGCGAGGTCATCCCAGTGCATGCCCCTCCCTAACATGTGACAGAAGGCACTGCCTGTAGATGGTACGCATGACCGTACACGCTTGTACTTCTTGGTGGGTTAATTGATTGTCGTTTCCGTTGCCTAACAGGCTAGTACCACCCCCGAGTGCAGCAACCACTTCACCCGCTGTGGCTGACACAAGTGGGATAGACTCCTTCTGCACTGTAAGTGAAACACACCTGTCACCTCATAATCAGATAGGCATATGGCTTTTCTGTGGATACACACAGTTACAGAAATACAACCTGCATGTGTGTTGTTATTCATTTTCATATCTTCTCCTCTAGCCCAAATCCACGAAAACATGCTTTTCCCCTACTAGCTGACTGCTGTTTCCTGAGCGCTCGCATCTTTCAGGATGGCAATGGTGGCAGAGCACTCCCTGCCCTGCTAGTTCCTCCCCACGTGCTGCATGTATTTCCAGACGTGCTTGTGTCCCTCTTAGATGGAGTCAGAAGATGCAGCTTGGGCGTGTCATCAGGTAATCCATCAGCTCTACGGGTTGAGCCTAGCAGGGCTTCCCCGTCTCTGTGTCAGCCTGAAACAGACAGCGCTCCGCTCAGCATCCGTCAAACCCAGAGTGGCTCCCGGCAGAGAGAGCTGCCAACGCCCACTCGACTCAGTCCTTCAAAGGACAAGTGTGTGTGTGCAGTGCATGCGCTGGCTTAGTCCACCTGTACATGCTTTGATCCTGGTCTCTGCATTCAGAAAAGAGGAGGCATTGGGAGTCCAAGGTGAACCCCAGGGGCACTTGGCCTTGTAATCGTGTTCCTCTTCATCTGGGAAGAAATGGGCCTCCTGAGGTTCGCCAGCAGCAGAGGTCATGCAGGTGGAGACGTGAGCACAGGTAGAGGGTGTGAGGGAGCTTTGCTGAGAGAGGTGGCTGATCCTGGGAGACAAAGAAAGATCGCCAGAGAAACCCACGTGTTTTAGTTCAGACGCCACGCCTGACGGTGATGACAGCACCTCGCTGTGTTGAGAGCATAGCCCTCACTAAGCAGCATCGTGCGGCATCACATCACATTCTTCCATCACATTTCCTCTCCTGGACATATTTAACTTTCTAACTGTATCTCTTCATGACACTAATTGTTTGTGTCATATTTTTCCTATCAAATTATAAGATCCCTGAGGTTAAGACAACCCTGGTTCATAAGCTTTGGTCCATACCACACATGGTACACTGAGCTATATGTTGCTGTGCCTCGTTGAGTGACTGGATAGGTGAATGGGATGATGGATGGATGGATGGATGGATGGGTGGATGGATGGGTAGATGATGGATGGATGGATGGATGGATGGATTGATGAATGGATGGATGGATGGATGGATGAATGGGTAGATGATGGATGGATGGATGGGTGGATGGATGGGTGGATGGGTGGGTGATGAATCTATTTTTTTTATTTATTTATTTGGCTGTTCTGGGTCTTAGTTGAGGCACACAGGATCCTAGTTGTGGCATGCGGGATCTAGCTCCCTGACCAGGGATTGAACCCTGGCCTCCTGCATTGGGAGCACAGAGTCTTAACCACTGGACCACCAGGGAAGTCTCTGGTGAACCAATTCTGATCAATACCAAATGGATAAGTCAGCACGTGGGGTCTTAGTCTTTTGCGGCCTCTCAACACCTGTTAGAGCAACACTGAAATCCCTTGGAATCTTGTGGATTGGGCCTGAGAGAGGGAAGAAATGACCAAAGTCTCCTAGAATTTTTCTGGACCCAACATTTTTTCTTTGGGGTAAATGTTGCTTGCTCTGTAGTTATTCCATAAACGACATGCAAAATTTAAAAGACAGATAAACTGGCCAAAATGACAGTGAAAACCCAAAGCAACTATGATGACTGACTTTGTATGCTGAGTGTATTGAATTGTCCCTATGAAGAAAATTTAAAAAGCAGATACCATAAGAGATACGGAAGGTACTCAAAACTACACATGCTGTTTGTTTCTTAGGAACTTTGTAAAAGAGCAAAACGTAACTATGGGACAATAGGGTGAGACTCTCGCCTACTCTCACTAATCCAGAAATGATTCAGTTCCCATCTGAACTAGCATCAGCTCTCCCCAGTTCCGTCACGGAGCAGTGACCTTGCAGCTTTTCTTCTGTAGTCATGTGGAACATGTTCTAGGCTTGTTGGTGGGCCTTACTGAGCATACAAGTGCCCTGCCTAAGCAACAAGGAAAGTCGAACGTGAGCAGATTGCACTGAGGGTGTTTTCCGCTCGCAGAGGATTTGACTGAAAGAAAGCCTCATAGATTAAGCAGACTGGGGGGCGGTCCTCCTCATAAGATGAGATGGGACAGTGAGGCTGTAGAGATGAAATGACTTCTCAATCTGGTGCCGGAATCAGTGGTTCCCAGCGTGTGGTCCCAACACTAGCATCACCAGGGAATCTGTTAGGAATGAAAAAGCTCAGCCTCCGTGGCAGAGTCAGAGGGTTCAGTAGGGCTGGGGCCCTGCCACCTGTGTGTCCTCACACCCTCCAGGGGACGGTCTCTTGAGCCCAGAGCTGCTGCTCTAAACCGGCTGAAGCTGGATTATGAGAAGCACTGGTGTTAGCCGAATAGGGTCTCATCCAAGGATCCACAAAAAAATCAGTTCAGTCTCTTCTTTTTTGGCAGGAATGAAGTCAGAGAGAGAATGGGGGAAATATTGCAAAAATGGGTTTGCTCATGAGATGCCTTGTCGGGGGCGGTGGAGGTCTCCTGAGTGCCCTGTTTGTTGATCTCTGCATTCACCAGATCTCAGTTGATCTTGTACTAGGTACCAGAACTGTCCAAGGAGCTGGGCTACAATAGTAAATGAAATGGGTGCCGTTCCCACCTTCAGGGGTCTTGTGCTCCAGAGAACAGGACAGACATTAAGCAGGTGAGGACCCTGAAGTAGGAAGCTGTCATGGAGCTGTGTTACCAGGAGTTATGAGAGCAAAGAACAGAACCCACTCTTCTGCTGAAGGTGGGGACCTCTCTACTCCAGCCCCCAAGGAGAGATGCTGAATTTGGGCTGCAAAGAAAGTGTAAGATGGAGGGGAAGTGTTTCAGGTGAAGGGAACAGCGTGTGCAGAGACCATGAGGCCAGTAAAAGTCTGGGGAATGTGAGGGATGGAAAACACTCAGTGAGGCCAGAGCTTAGCAAGAGAAGAGCCTGGGACATGAGGCCATGAGGAGAAAGTCTCTGTGAACCACTAAGTATTTGCCTTTCCCTGTGATGACTCTGGGGAAGTGCTGACTGCATGTAGTTGGGGAAGAAAAATGAGCAGGCTTTCTTTTGGGAAAATAGCTCTGGATGAAGGTGAAGGATGGGATCAGTAGTAGAGCTGAGGGCTGGGAAACCAGCTGGGACGATACTGGGGTGATCCAGTTAGAGGAAGGTGGGGCCCCAATCAGCGTTAATCTTCATTACAAACCTGTGAATCCCTTTATCCGAAGATGACGACCGCTTCACAAAAGCCACAGTCCACCACAGTCCAATGGGAATCGTCGGCAAGCTCCCCGGTTCTGCTGCCCGTGCCTCTGACCAGGCTGGGGCTACCTCCTGGCCTGTAAGGTGTGGATCCATGCACACTCACCGGCACTTGGGGATCTGAGATGCAGCTGGAGCGGTGGCCTGCCCTCATCTTTCAGCGCCGTTATCCCCGGAACTTGCCATCGTCTCTCTGTGTTGTTGCTGCTCTGGGTACCATTTGAGCAGCCGCCCTCAATTACATCCCGTAAACTGAAGAGCATTAATTATCCACATGTCACTGCATCTCCCGGTATGAGCAGCTCCCAGAGTGATTTCATGCCTTGAAAGTCACCTGCGGGAAAATGTGCTACCTAATGAAGAAAGCTTTGGTACTAACACTGCAAACAGAATCGACCCTGGCTGGCTTGTTTTTACCTTTGTTTTCCCCCCAAGATGAAAGAAAAACAATAGCCTTTTTCATAAATATTCTTCTAGGAGAATTGATATTTAAGATTATTTTCATAAATGCATAATCTTTTCGAACATCAACCAGTTAATGGAAATTTTCATCTTTACTGAGGGCATTTAAGGAAGAAGATAAAGTCAGGGGTGCAGGAGAGCTGACCTGATATTCACCACTGGAACCCATATGGCTGAGAAAATATGAGAGAATTAATCCTCTCTTTCTTCCACCCCTTACCCCCAGCCAGACAATGGTGAGGAAACAAATCCATGTAGTTCTGTGTAGAGGACAATTCCCAGCTGAGGGGTGGGCAGGGAAGGAATATCCCTTCAAATAGAAATTATAGCTAAAGCCAGAAGGTTGCTGACAAGTCATAATGAATAAAATGGCAAAATATGCTCATGTCTTAGTCTTTTTAAAACCTACTTTAGGTGGCGCAGTGGTTAAGAATCCGCCTGCCAATGCGGGGGACACGGGTTCGAGCCCTGGTCGGGGAGGATCCCACATGCCGCGGAACAACTAAGCCCGTGCGCCACAACTACTGAGCCTGCGCTCTAGAGCCCGCGAGCCACAACTACTGAGCCCATGTGCCACAACTACTGAAGCCTGCGTGCCCTAGAGCCCGTGCTCCACAACAAGAGAAGCCACCGCAATGAGAAGCCCGCGCACTGCAACGAAGAGTAGCCCCTGCTCCCCGCAACTAGAGAGAAAGTTCGTGTGCAGCAACAAAGACCCAACGCAGCCAAAAATAAATAAATTAATTCAAAAAAAGATGATTGTTTAAAAAAAACCCCAAAAAACCTACTTTAGTTACTCCATGTTACCAACAATTTTCAACTTTTAGATTAATTTTCAGCCTTGAAAAATTAAGATAACAGACCCATTCAGCCATTTATTCATTTGACAAATATTAGCTTAGCATCTATTGTGTTGGTCCCCATCCTTGGGGCTGAGTGATGAGAGACAAAACACCATCCCTGTTTTCTAGGAGCTTCGAAGCCCATGCAGTCTTTCTCAGATGAATATTTTTAGATACACAATATAAAATATATAAGATTAAAAAGTAAAATGAATTATGATAGTAGAGATACTGTTACTAAACTATTTTAAAAGCTGCAGTGTAGTAATAGATGTAATTTAAAATCAATGTACTAAATGACAATTGTGGTGAGATGTGAAAATATCTGTGGTTTTTATTGGTGACAAAGACATGGGTATGGCTAATATTTCAGGGTTGTTTTTTCCTTTGGGCCAACATTTAGAAGGAAATTCTAATTTTCAGTTAGATGTAAAAGAAAATAAAGTTACATGTTTTCTCATGTGAACTGAGGGCATCTCTGCATTCTTCTCCCAGGCTCCCTTTAGGGTCTCTGAGGGGTCTGATTCCCAGCACCTTGCATAGAAACAGTGGCAGGAGGTGGAGAACACCATGGGGCTCTCAAAGGGAAGCTGGCCGAAGTGTTCCCGAAGGATCCATCCAGGAGCCCCCGCCTGACCCCCACGTGGAAAACCAGACGAAGGAAGGATGGGTGAGGCTCCCATCTCGGAGAGGACTCCTGGGGGAGGGATGGGGGTGAGGGCAGTAGGTAGGGGTGCATAACCCACATCCGCCACCCCTCCCTCACGTGCTGAGTCTTCCCACAGAGCTTCCCAGCTAACCTTTTACCCAGACAATGACAGTTTCCTCACAGAGTCAGGTTAGAAGCCAGGAGCCGAAGGGACACACCCCTCCACCCAGGACACGTATTCCTGTGACAAAGCTCCCTTCCCACCGGCACGTGCTTGGTCTCAGATGCCTCCTTCGTCTCCTCACCGAGAGGGGCACAAAGGCTTCCGAATCTCATGGCCATCAATTTAGAGGAGAAAAATAGAACTCCGAATCGCATCAGGAAATGAACGCACCTCCTGGAGTTATTGTTAGAAAGCTGAATAATGTGAACTATGTAAAGAAACGAAGACGAGACGCTGGGACTGTTTTGGGAACGCTATGAAAGATTTCAGCATTATGCAAAGCTTCCCGTTCCTCTGCGGGGATAAATCACATCATTATAACACTGGCTATGCCCCCAGCTCCCCGCACGCCGGCTGCCCCTGCATTTCTTCTTGTATCTGTTAACAGGGTCTCTTTTCTTCCAGTTGGTCAGGCAGAAAACTACGGAGTCATCCTTGATTCTTTTTAAAATGTGTAACCCATTAGTTATCTATTTTGTACATATTAGTGTATGAGAACCTGCTGTACAGCACAGGGAACTCCCCTTTGCTGTACAGAAGAAACGAACACAACATTGTACAACAACCATACCCCACTTTAAATAAATAAAATGATCAATAAAAGTTAAAAAAACAGAACAAAACGAACAAATAAAATAAAAATTGTAGCACACCTTCAACCCATCAGCAAGTGATGTCGGCTCTACCTTCCAGGCACATCCCGAATCTAACCATTTCTCCACCCTCCTCTGCTGCTGCCCTCTGACCATCATCTCATGCCCTCCCTCCCACCTGCAGCCACCCCTGCCCTGCACTCACCCTTTTCTTCCTACTCCCCGTGCTTTTTGCTTTCCCTGCTGCCTGAGCTCTGGAAAACTCTCCCAACCCCACCTGCTCCAGGAGCGACTCCTTCCTCTCCTCTGGAGGCTCACGAACCACGAGACCCTGGGTCTCAGCTGCTAGAGAGATCACCCTCATGACGCCTGTGCCCACCCACCATGGGGACCACCCGCCACACGTCCAAGAACCCACACAGCCCAAGAAATCGGTCACGATGGCCTCTTCCTCTGGTCAGTTTCCAGGCCTCCCTACTTGTGCCCCACAGAGGGCTCTCTTTGGAAGATGCTGGGTGTGGACCCTCCAGCTTCTGGCCTCCACTCAGAGACCTCTGCCTTCCTGTCACAACCCTCTAATTTGCAGAGATCCTGGCAGGGAGCAAATACATTGCCAAAACTCTGCAAATGATTATTTGGAAGCCAATTGCCCCCCAACTGATAGTAAAACAATGATGGGAATTTGGGAGGGAGAGACACGTAGCAGCTAGGGGTTTTGTGAACAAAGCATGTCAGATTTGTGAGTCTGTGCCCGCATGTCCTGTATCCTGAATCTTTAACCATGTCTTCTCTACTAGGACTTTCTCATCAATTTAGACACTTACCAAAGTCTCTCACATTAGAAAAAACACAGACCTTTATTTCCACTCTTCATACAGAAAGCTGTCACTGTATTTCTCGTGTTGGTTTAGCCTGCTGCTGGATTTATTCAGTCATTTCTTTACATGAACACTACCCTTGGATATTCGATGTGGTGGACAATGAGGACCACCCTCACTGACCCCTTTATTTCTCAGGCCAGGAAAACCTGGTTTTCCCTTCCATTTCACTGAGACATTGGTCCCAAGGGAGCTCACGACTGTAAACCCAGTGGGCACCTCCTGCCCCTGCCTCGTAGACTTGCTGACGTGTTACGTCTCTCAACATCTCTTTGTCTCTGCGATCCTCCCATACAGACTTGCTTTAAGAGTTTTGTCTGTATTTTCTCACTTAACCAGGTGACAGCCCTGTGCAGCAGATACTAATACTCTCCATTTACAGACGAGGAAACCAGGGCACAGAGCCGATAAGCAACCTGCCCGAGGAAGGGCCAGGCCTGAGGAAGGAGCCTCACAGCCTGGTCCAGCCCCTTCAGTCTGACTCTGAACCCTATCCCGCTCTCAGGGGAGGTTTATCCTGAACGCAGTGTGGAAGACAGCCCACCCCTTAGGTCAGGGTGTTGATTTTATTTCTCAACTTCTCAGACTTAAGGGGCAGCTGAATGTCTTTATTTCACATTGTTCGGTATCCCCAGGTCTTGAGCTCCCACTGCGGCTTTTTCCTCTTCTATGACTCCTCCCGGACCCTGGTCCTGCCCTAGCCCTCGGAGGCTCGACCACACCATCCATTAGCAGGGATTTCTCGGGGACCTCAGATGGCTGCTCCTGACTTTCCTGCCACCAGATCTAAGCCCTGGGAGCCTTCGTGTTTTTCTCCCATGGTGCCCAGTGCAGTGCGGGGCAGCCAGCTGGCATGTCACGTGTGCACCCTAATGGCCTGACTGATGGGTAATATGTAACTTTAGCCTATTTTCACCAGCCTGGAGGAAAACCCGTATGAAGCCGGGGAGCAGCTGACTTCACTTGTTGGCATCTTCTCAGAATTGGTACCTTGGACTCTGCCAGCTTTGGTGATTATTCAAATTATTTGTTTTACTTTCAAATTACCCCACAGCCTGCAGGGACCCCTTTCCCCCTGAAAACCATTTGCTTGCAATAACACCTGCCCAAAGAGATTAACGCCACCTTGCAACCAATGGCGCCTCTGTTACGCCGACTCTCAAGTGTGTGAAAGAGATTTGTCTTCATGCTCTATTTTTCCAATAACAGGAAGTTAATTTGTTCCAGATGTCTTTTCATAACCAATAAATCCTGCAGAGCTGAGAAAGGCAGATAAGCCCTGTTTCCCTGCAGTGAGGCCCCCTAATTTAGCCCACAGAATCCCACTCCGGTTATTTGCATCCCGAGCCCACTTTGCCTCCTAGAATCTCCTGTTTGCACACCTAGAAACACCACAAGGATGGACGGCCCTACCTGAAACAAAGGTGGGAGCCATGTGTTTGAGGAATTAGGCTCTTATTAATGCTTCAGTACGGTTATCCTTGGCTTCTGTATATGCATTCCTCTCCCTGACAAGACATTTGGAACGTTAATTGGATGTCTGACATCAGCGGGGAGAAAGGAGAGGGGCCAATGGGCATCTCACTGCAGCTCCCTCACCTTCCGAATCCAGCCCAGCAGCTGAGGGCAGAGGAAGGACCAGGACGTGGACCCAGTGACCTCTGACCAAGACTAGCATCCAGCCACTTCCAGCTGGGTGACCTTGAGCCCCATGGGGCCTTGTTTCCACCCACGGGGTTATTGTGAGGATTACACAAAATGACTTTGGAGAATTGGGCTGTGATTTTCCAAGCCAGGTGTTCTCATTTGTTATTTTTGACATAGCTCTTCATGAGAGAGAGCGTTTCTGTGTTACAGCAGGTAGCCTTCCCCAACTCTTCATGCTCTTCACCTTGGGGACCGATGGTGCATCTCCAGAGACAGGACTGGCATTGGAGGACCCACTGGAGAAACCCGAGTTCTTTATGCCTGGGTTTTTTCCCAGCCTGCCGGACTTAGGGAGGTAGGCAGGGCTCTCAGCTTCCGAAGTTCAGACAGGCCTCAGGAGCAAGGGTCCCCAGTTTGTAGGGTTATTTTATAATTATCATTCAAGTCAGGACACTTTCATAGTGAAAGAGATGCTATTACTAAGAAGGCTGGGGCAGCCCGGGTGATCTGGGACATCTGTCCCCGCTAAGACTCAGCTGCCACCAGCCTCAGAAGGAAGGGAGGCAGGTGTTTGTGGTTTGTTGTTTCCGGTTCAAAAGTCATGAGAGAGCCTGGGCAGGGGTTCAATATTTCAGTCTCGCAGCCATCCCCTCGCCCTGGATCGTGGTCCCTCCAAGGAAGGATTCTTGTGAAAACCCAGAAGGGATGAAATGGTGACAGGAACCTTTAGAGGAGGGAGCTGGGGCAGGCAGAGGGCAATGAGAGGGCTTCGACATCGTTTCAGAGAGATGGTCCGCTTCCCTCCCTCCCATACACCCCGTCCCATATCCAAGGGCACACAAACTCTTCTGGTGGTGGCGGTGGTGGTAGTGGTTTTTCTTGTTTGTTGTTTCATGTGCAACACATGTTTGATCTCATGTGTTCAGCAGATGAGCAGAGACATGGGCCTCACCCAACCAGCATGCAAACTGGCATCTCCAAAGACCCAACCTGCTGAGTTGTCCATCTGCACTTAAGACATCTCCACTCCCGTGATCTCTAAGGGGGGTCTCCTGCTTTCCCTTCTGGGCTAAATGAAGCCAGTGGGGAGCAGGCAGAGGTCAAAGGTCTGCTCAGCCCCAGTTGCTGCTCTGCCAGGAGAGCGACCTGCAGAAGATGTAGGTCTGAGAGCTGAGCCTCTGCCTCTTAGAATGAAAGCCCAAAAAGCTGTAGTTTCCTCCTTTCTCCTTTTCAGATATGACGTGTCCACAGTGCGTCGAGCAGGATTTGACCGTGTCCTTCGTGGGCATCTCATTCGTGTTGTCGTGGGTTTTTTCTCAGTTCCCATTTCCAGACTTAGGCACAAAGTCATGTGTATTCTGGCCCAGCCCCTCGGTGTGGAGAGAAGGGCCTCGTCCTGCATCTCACGCCCATCTTCCCTGCAGGGCCCCAAGGGGAGGTGCTGTTGCCGCCCAGAATGCCGGTGTCCCCTGGAGTCGTGATGTGGACGCTCCACGGGGACGATGACGTTGCCTCCCAGGAAAGCACGGGAAGTGGGGCTACAGAAGGTAGCTGAGGGGCTGCTGAGGGGAGGCACTGATTCATCCAACTGGTGACTCTCAGGCTCAGAGAGGGTAGGGCTCACAGGGGCACACACACACAAACACACACACACACACACGGCCCTAGCCATCCACCAAAAATAAGCGCATTAATTAATCAAAACCTAGGAAAAAGGACTTCTAGAAGATTATAGTGTGACTTCTCGTGTAGAGTGTCATTAAACTACAAAAAAAAAATCGGAAACAAGCAATTTTAAAACCAATAAATTAAAGCCAAAGAAAAGTGGATAAAGAAGAAGTTGCCTGAAAGAAGAAAGACAAACAAATCAAAACAGGAAGACCCTGGCTTAAAGTGTAAAGAGATGAGAAGGACAAAATGAATCTGAAAACATCTTCATATATATTTCAGTGTGTGGATGGAGGTGTTTTCAGAAGGAGATTAAAGACAGAACAAAAGGAGATGGAAAGAAACGTGGTGCAAGTATGAGAGCCAGAGGATGTTTAAGAGAAAAAGAATGTGAAAAGAATCTAAAAGACGCAAGGAACTGATAAAAAAAATCACTTTGGAAAAGTGCCACGATGTAACATTGAAGGAAGAGCAATTTTCTAAGCAGGTTGAGCTTCTAATGGTAAAACGGATGGTCAAATATTTAGGTGTGCTCTGCTCTAATTCAGAAATTAAAAGTGACACAGGAACGGATAAAATGGTTCAGAAATAGAAACTGCAGCTGTGTTAGTTGAGATGTTCGTTAACATTTATTCAGGCACTGGTTGCATCAAAAAAGCTCAACATGTATCCAATGAAGACAGAACCGAAACAAAGAAAGAGTGCCTCAATATTCATTGGGGTTTATTTAGATTAGATCATACATATTAAAATGTTTTAGAAAATAGAATAGATAACGATTCCCCCAAATAGGGCAAGATGTTTCCCTTGACTGCCCGGCCTCCATGATTGTTCTTTGACTTGTGGTGTGTTTGTCGTCCTTTCAGGGAACAGACAGAAAGCAATGGAAACTAGTTGTCCCAAATAACTTTGAATTCCTAAAAATCACATTGAACGTCCCATGATCTAATTGCTGTGTGAATGAGTGGGAAGATAACCTCAAATACCACCCTAAGCCACCTCAGCTGTTCAGTCAACACACTTTGCAACATAACAACATACTTTCATTTTGGAGTTTTTATGACATTTTACCAAAAGCCTTAAATGTCAGGAGATAAAGCAAGCCTAGGTAGTTTTTTTTTTACATCTTTATTGGAGTATAATTGCTTTACGATGGTGTGTTAGTTTCTGCTTTATAACAAAGTCAATCAGTTATACATACACATATGTTCCCATATCTCTTCCCTCTTGCGCCTAGTTATTTTTAAAGCATCCATCCCTGTAAGGATTAAAGCTGCACCTCTGAGTCGCTGATGACCCCAAATAACGGAGGGAAGGCTTTGCAGAGGGAATACTCTTGCTTGTCGAGAAGATAAAAGACTCCTACAGACGGGGGAAACAATACTCCCTCTGCTAAGAAGTGGGTTCTGAGGGGACAGAAGGACGGATCCTGAAACCCTGGGAAGAGAAGAAGGTGGCACAGAATCGGGAGGGGGAATGTGGGGAGGAATTACTTTCTCTGCAGTCAGTTTCATTCCAAAGGGCTCCCCTCTCTGCACTGAGATTCCCCCTTGGGTGATGCCCGTACACGGGGCTTCCTCCCCCTAGAAACTTAAACAAAAAGGTGCCGGAGGAGAAGACTAATTTAGGAATGTATGTGGCTAGAGGGGAAGAAGAATTGAAAGGCTGGAGAAAGAAAATATTTGGAGGGAAATCAAAGAATGCTATCATGGGCAAAGGCCAGGTTTAGATCCAGGCGGACAACTCCAGGGTGCTCAGAGCCCATGAGATCCCCAGTAGGCATGACTTCCCTCCCCAAACCTCAGGTCCCTGTCTGAAAAGTGGGGACCATTGATCAAGAATTGGTGGCTGCAGAGGTGGCAGGGACAGACATGAGTCTACTCGTGGGTAGAGGGGTTGGTAAACCTTCAACGATCGTGTCACAGCAAAGGGGTCTGAACAGAAGGGGTTTCAGCAGTCCATCCACAACCTCACGGTGCTTTTCAGTCAGGGGAAGACCCTCTGGTTACGCCTGGGCTTGTCCGCTTCCAATTTAACCTCCTGGAAAACGAGAAAGGAGGACCTGGCTGTGAACCTGGGGCTGGGAAGCTTGGGGCAGGGGGACCACCTCGATGTGGGGCGTGATGAGGGGGCTGGAGGCCTGGCCTGCCCATGTCCAGGACTTTCAAATATCAGACTCTCCCGGGGTGAGTCCAGAGTAGTTATTAGCCATAGGCCCCACTGCCCATGGGCACAATTCATCCCAGGACTTTTAGGAAGGTTCAATATTTGTAAATCTATAAGCGTCTGGTCGTGTAGGTCAAAAGAAAAAGACTATAACTGCAAACATGCTGGGGAAAAGGGCGTTGGAGGAAGGGTCATAGGGCCATAGGGGTGACTGGTGATGTCATCCTGATCTGTAGCTGTGTCTCCATAGATACACACATGCTTATGAAGACAAGTCGACCCCACGTTGCCTGTGAACACCCTCAGCCCCTCTACTTAAGTCAAGAATGAACCAAGAACATCCATGGGCTTTCCTCTTACTTTTATCGCTCTGGAAACACTCCTGTAGATTATTCCTCAAAAGATAAGCAAGCAAAGCAAAATGAAATAAAAAGAAAAGCGAGCCTGCCAGGATTCCCATCTTTGAGGAGGAAACTGGACACCATGTCCCCCAGTGGAGGCTGACCACCTTCCACCGGATGCACACGGACTCCAGGAGATACTTGAAAAAACAAAAAATACTTGAAAAAATGAAAAAAGCAAAAGATACTTGAAAAAACAAAAAATACTTGAAAAAACAAACAAAAAAAAGATACTTGAAAAAAAAAAAAAAACAAACAAAAAAAAAAACAGGCTTCTCCCGCGATCCAAAGGGAGAGAATTCCTAGGAAGCCTTTCATAGACAAAATGGCCTAGAGTGAAGAAGCAGCTACATTAGGACACATCTTGCTGACAGACGCACAAAATACATGGAGATAAAGCCCAGGTGCTCACAGACACAGCTCACAGCTCTGGCAACCAGTGCTGAGTGTGGTTCTAGGCAAGGAGCTGGCAGGGCCGCTTCTGCTCCTGGGATGCGTGCTGCCCCTATAATGGCCACTAAAAACAGACACTGAAAGCAATTTTCACTTTTTGCCTTTTTCATAAAAGTAGTGGTCTTCTTCAGATTGCTTTCCGTTAGTGAAAACAGGCCCTGATGTGGGTCTTTCGTAAAAGTAAAGTGGCATAAAGCTAACTTTCCAAGAATGGGGGGCCCTATATATCATTTTTTAAAAATTAAACAAAAACTAATTTTTAGGAGCAAACGTTAACTAAGTGCAAGATCATAGCTTCGAATAGAAACAGATTCTAAAATTTGAGCTTAAGGCCAGGAGACCGTGACTCATTTCGTTGAGAAGGAAAAGCCCAGCCTGGCCCCTGGGACCCTGGGCCTTGGCCCGGAATGTTAGCAGCTTCTCACAGAGTACAAGGCATCCCTGAGCCCCAGCTGTCTCCTCCCCTCTGGTGGGGGATGGAGCTCAGATGGGAGGGCTGTTGGGTCAGGTGAGGGCGGAGAGCCAGGCTCAGGCTGGGCAGGCGCCTCCAGGGGCGGGCAGGTGCTCAGGTGAGCAGCCTTGGAGACACAGGTTAAGAAGCAGGAAAGGGGTCTGGACATTGGACAGTGAGACATTGCTCCACCTGAAAAAAAACAAAGGCTTTTAGATAAAGTCCCAGGCAAGACAGAGGGAGGAGGTGAAAGAGGAAGCAGATGAAGAAAAAAAGAAACAAAAAAAACACTGGCTTGAAGCTGGGTCTACAAGGTCCTTGTGGGTTAGCCTGGGGCTTGGCCGCCCCTAAGAGTGCTGTTCTCAGGCTTGGGAACAGTGGCTGAATTCTGAGACCCGCCAAGGAGAGTGCAGAAATAGTGTGTGGAGTGATTCAAAGCAATCAGTGTTCCAGCATGGTGACTATAGCTAATAATACTATCTTGCATATTTGAAAGTTGCTAAGAGAGTAGTTCTTAAAAGTTCTCATCACAAGAAAATACTTTATAACTGTGTGGTGATGGATGTTAACTAGATTGATTGTGCTGATTGTTTTGCAGTAATACAAATATCAAATCATTATGTTGTACAGCTGAAACGAATATGATGTTATATGCCAACTATATCCCGATTTGAAAAAATAAAACAGGGTGTTTCTTGGGTTAAAAAAACAAACAAACCAAAAAACCCAAAGCAATCGGTGTTCACAAGCTCCTTGTAACTCCAAAGGTTCTGCTGAGACAGGCATTCAGATTGGTCTATAGTTATCTTGTAGAATTAAAAATTCCAGATTTAAAGTACACATGATCACTCAACTGTGTAAGAGAGATAGGGCTGGGATCAAACAGCTGCACCTTTGACAATAATAACACATCAGCATCCAGTGATTGACTTTCTCTGATCATTATAATTAACACCAGCATTTCATCACTGGTTCCACCAAATTCATAAATATTTCCAGATTAACTTTGCTAATTGGGATAAAAATTCTTCACAGAATCATGATACACCATAAATCATGATACATCGTGATAGGTGCCAGGCAGATCTGAGTTTGGAGGGGTGCAAGGAAGAGGCTGAACTTGCTTCTGAGTCGGCGATGTGAACAGCAGCACAGGGCTTCCTAGGCACTGTTTTACTTGTGGTTGTAGCCCGTGCTCCCTGGGTTGGATGAACCAGCAGTAAGGCAGCCAACAAGGAGAGCGACCTTGTCCTCTACAGCCCAACGTGGCTGCATGCGTTCCTGCCCTCTCAGCTGGATTTCACGAGGGTCCGCTGCAGCTGAGGCAGGACTAGTTTATCTCTCTGCATCTAGGCCACCACTGGCCCTGCACCATCCTCAGTATAATTAAGACGATATTCATGCAAATCATCTTCTGCAGGCCTGACTGCCTTGTGGGTCCCCCATGAGGAAGGCTATTCTAGCAGCTGAGGGTCCACAGGCCCACAGGCAGCTCAGAAAACTCACCCTCCCCTTTGGTGCCAGATCTCTATGTCCTGGTCTTTCCTACACACATGCCGGTTGTTTACGCTCCGAAGCCCGCTTCCCACAGTCCAAAGCCCTCCCTGTCCACACACAGCTCTCAGGAAGATCAGGGGCTGGCGGAGGGGCCAGCCCGGCACTCGCACCTGGGACCTCTTTCCCTGGCCCTCCCCAGACAGGGGTCTATCGGCTACTGTCCACTTCCTTCAGGGCCTTAGGGCTAAGAGGTCATGGAAGAGGAACCCTGTCCTGAGGGCTCACCTACAAAGACATGCAGGAAGCTCTGGCCCAGGCCTTTCAACCTGGAAGATTCACATTCTCTAAACAGCTTCTTACTGGACAAGAAATACCCCTTGGCCAGAAGTTCCCGCTGTGCCCGGATTCTTCACTCCTCCTAGCTGCCGAGGTCACCAATGGTGATCAACAGATGGGCCGCTGGAGCACAAGGCCTGCAACCAGCCTTGCAATAGCCTCGGAGGCCACTGAAATAGTCTCTTCTTAGATGAGTTTTTCTCCCTCCCTGCCCCCCTCCACCTCCACTCTCTCTCAGAATCTGAGGTTCACTCTAACTCTTCCCTTCAGTCTGCCCATTGTTTTCTTGCTTGGGGAAAGGATTTACGTGCTCTTGCTTAAGCCAGGTATTGCCGTAGGTATTCCCACCAGTGTTTTTTCATTTATTTCTCACTGTAACCATAGCAGAGAATATTCCAAGCCACGTTACATGACAGGCCAATGAGGTGTAGAGAGGTTACATTTCTGGCCACGCATCAGTCTTGTTACCTGGTCCTGTGGGCTCTTCAGGCCTTCAGAGGAGGGTCTGGCCCTACAGGAGAGCTGGGCCAGAGCTGGAGGCTGGGTGAGACCCCCGAGCCCCGCAGGGAGGAATTGCCAGTAATGGGAAACCTGGGACAGACCATCCAGTTCTTCTCAACGACTGGAAGGACTTGTCTGGGAAATCTGGCTTGTTATGGTCGCCTTGTTCTTTCCACAGAAACAGAAGCAGAACAGAACTGCAGAACTGGAGAGAGAGGAGGAGATGACTCACACACACCGGGGTCGTTGCTTGCGGTGAAGCTGAAGAAAGCCAACAGTGGGCTTTGGAGTTCTAGCGGCTTCCAGGGGTGGGATTGATCTTGCCATTGTTTCCTGGGGGGTGATAGGCTCCATTTAAGGTCTTTCAGGTACACAGTAACAGTAGATGTTACCACACAGGGGCCACAAAACCAGAAAGCCCACCCTCGCCCAGTCATGCAGCTCCCGTGCACAAAGATACAGGAGGGAGCCCAGATGGTAATCAAGCGCCGCTTAGATTCAAACCCCAGAACGCTACTGAAGCTGGCTCAGGCATCACAGTGACGTCACCCACCACACTGGGACTCGGGGCTTGAAACGGGAGTTCAATGGCAGTCAGTCTCTGGGTCCACGGGCAGCTCTGCTGGTCCAGGCTGGTCTTGCTGGGCCTCTGGGTGAACCTGGCTGGGTCCCTCACCTATGTGGGGCCTTGGCTGGGACAACGGGGCTGTCTCTGGTCCACCTCGTCTCTCATATACCCAGCCAGTCCTGGCAGAGCAGGGGCCCCAGGGGTGTCGTGCAGGGGAACAGCGTTGCTCCTGCCACATTCTGGTGGGCGGAGAAGATCACAGGAGAGCTGAAATTGGAGGGGTGGGGAGATGAGAGGGGCTGCAGAGGGCAGGGGCACAGGGAGGGGTGGACAGTTGCGACCACTGCACCATCCATCCACCAGGGAACTTATTGGGAAGATCTGTGAGGAAATTACAGGAATGCTAGTGTGTCTTGCAGAAACTGGAAACACCAGTCTTCTTGCACCTTCTTGCTGTCCTGGAGGGACCACGTGGTCTCAGTTTCTGCTGTGTTCACATCTCTCCTGCCACTTTTCCTCTCTAAGGGCCAACATTTCTACCTCCCGTGAGGATAGCCATCACTGTCTCTAGTCTACCCTGTGTCAACTCTGGCTCTGAGCAGACATGACCGCATGGCCTCATTGAATCTGACTGCCTCAACCTCCCTACATTATATATATACATATATATACACACATAGATCTCCTAAGATGTATGTATAAGAACTACGTGTATGAAATATTTATGTATATACTTATTTTAATGGATTTGGCTCCAATAATTATAGAGGCTGAGAAGTCCCATGACCAGCAGTTGGGGAGCTGGAGACCCAGGTGATTTCCTGTAAAGAAGCCCCGTCGAGGTGCCCAAGGCACCCTCTCCCCTTGGACTCACCAGGGCCCCTTGGCCAGACCTGAGCTGGATGCCAAGAACTTAGAGGAGAGATTTTGCCGGAACTTGGAGGCTAATATGTTCTGACTTAACTAAACCCTTGAGCTCACGGCTGTCAACAAGCTTTCACAGTCCTATAAAATCCATTCTTTGCTGATCTAATGGTCTCATCTTTATTGTGATTTATTTTCATTGGAACCAGAGCCCAGCAGAAAGTTCAAGGCTCCTCCAGGCTGTGAGTCCATCCAGATGATAAGACGTG
The DNA here is from genome assembly GCF_949987515.2 of Delphinus delphis. Taxonomy (NCBI): domain Eukaryota; kingdom Metazoa; phylum Chordata; class Mammalia; order Artiodactyla; family Delphinidae; genus Delphinus; species Delphinus delphis. Next base: position 43,717,899 of record NC_082697.1, read on the forward strand.
GCAGCAAAGGTGCCCAGGGCTCTTGTGCCCGTGGCGTCCAGGGGACAGGGTCTGTCTTCAGGCAGCGGGGTCCCCGTCCTAGAACAGAGAGAAGGAAGCAGAGTGTGATTATCCAGGGGGAAGTAGGGGCTCCCTGATGCCATATAATCTAGGATGTTTCTAGATTTCATCAATCCCTTCCTTATCTGCTCCTTCGGGTTTATGGTGTCTGGCCACCGACATTCTCTGGTCTCCTCTGTGGTGCCTCTAGTCCTGGTCTGTGCTTTCTCCCACTTTCCTCCTGGTCCCAATGGGTTGGGCACTTGGCCTCACAGCTGTGTCATCGCAGCTGGCAAACTCACCACACTTCCTGGGCTGCGCTTGGAGAAAAGAACAGAACTGGAGGGTCCTTGAAATCCATTTCAGCTGTGCATCCTATATCTTTTCTGGTTTCAGAGTTTGTTGTTATTTTGTACCAGGAGCCTGCAGTTCCCCATTTGTCTGTCCTGTGGCGTTGATGCTAGACAAGTCAGAGAAAAAGGACCGGCTTGTATTCCAATAATTTGAGATTCAGAAGCTACTTGTCGTCCCTCTGTCTTAAAGCCAAAATCAGTGCGTGTGCAACCTCTGTTAGTGCCCTGTTAAAGCCATGGTTTTTTGGTGGTTGTTTTTTTTCAGGAAAACTTTTATATGATTTTTGTTTTATTTACTGCAATAGTATCTATGCACATTTGCAAAATTTTTTCTTAAAAATGTACAGGTGTGATGAGATATGTGAATGATCTAGGTGTAGATGACGTTAGATGCAGATGGACTAGTGGGTCCCTGGCAATAAGGCAAAGATGGTCAAGTGGGAGCCAAGTTAATGAGATGGCCTAAAAAACTCCAGCTTGATATCTCCATGCGTCTCCGCTTTCTAGGCAGGTCCACGCTGACCGAAGTCCGTGGGTATTTAAAATTAAAGTTGCTTACATTATGCAGAGCCCCCAGAATGCACCGGGAACAAATATTGATTTTCCTCATTGTATTTAGCACTTCCCATTTGTAGAGTGTTTCACTGCCCAGCCATCAACCAACAGCTGGGCCTCCGGGTGAGAACCGCAGCCACGAGCCCCGTTCGACAGAGAAAATAGACGGAGCCTGAATAGCAGCCGCCCTGCTCCCCCAGGACGGTCCTTCCCGCCCGCTGAGGGACGCGTTAACACCCGCCTCCCGGGGCGGATCTCCAGTCTGTACAGGAGGAGAAAGCAGCTTCAGAGGAACTCCCGGTCACCCGTCAGGAGGGCGTCTCTGCGAAAGAATGGGGCGGAGCTTATTGTTTATTACAAACGGGGCTCATGCATCAGACCTGTTCCTATTTGGGGGTCGCCTTTACTACACCCGCTGGCTCCCAGGCTGTCCCATCACGAGTGACTCCAGGGAGATTCCGTGTTGATCCGGCACCTTCCAGACTGTGCGTCCTGCAGAGCCTGTGATCACAGGACGCAGCCGGCGTCTGCTCTGCGCCCCTCCGAGAAGTCCTGCAAGTGGGCACGTCTGCACGGAGAAGGCAGGGGGCTTCTGGGATCCAGGACTGAGGGGAGACATGGGGTGTGTCGCCGAGCCAGCACAGGGTTGAGGAGGGGTGTGAAGATGCAGCCCAGTGGCCACGGGGCTGCGTGGGGTCTGTCACTGTCACAGAGGGTGGCAGCTCTGAGTCTCTGTCCCCAGTCCAAAGGCCCCAAAGAGCCGCCCAGAGAACACAGAGACAGCGTGAGGACTGAAGGACAGCGACATGAGGGCAGGTCAGGGGGCCCATCCCTCCCCATCCCCCCCACACCCCCCACCCCTGCTGTCGGTGTGAACAAGAGGGGGCCCCGAGGGGCAATGCAAGAGGGGTTCCAGGAGGGCTGGGCCCTCTCTGACGTGGGAACGGAAGGGTGTGCAGGGCTGGGGTGGAAGGGACGAAGAGGCTGGCAGGTCTGTTGGTCCTATACCCCAGCTCTGCCACTGGACCAGCAGAAACACTTCGTTGTTAGACTCCACAAGATGAAGAGAAAATAAAAATGTGCATTTTGCTGGCCTGTTTCTCTGTGTACATCCGTCACTCCTTGACCTTGGCCTGGAGATGCCCCTGGGGAAAAAAAGAATAGGATGCTTGGCGTCCAAGACGCAGCCCCCGGCCTTCCCCGCCCCGTCCCCATTTTCTCCTCCATGAGCGGGACCTCAGTAGTCCCAGCCCTGGAAACCCAGTGACCACCATTAGCTGAGGCCCTGCTGCCAGTCCTGTCCCACGGGAAGCAAACTGCCCAGAACTCGTGGCCAGACTCCCCAGCAAGGATCTCATGAGAAGGTAGGCTGGCCCTCTGGCGTGTCTTTTTCTAAAGCTTATAATTTTGCACGTCATTTTATGATCAGGGAGCCCCTCGTAGTTATTGCCACGGGGAAAGAAAGTGGAGCAGAAGTGACGTTAGAGTAAGACTTGTCTTTGAGAAAGAAGGAATGATCTACTAGGCCTCATGGTGGCAAAATCAGGCAGCGAACAGGTTGACTAAGCTGATTTCTGGCTTTGCCCACGAGGTTCTCTCTGAATGTACAAAATCCTTAGAAATCCATCACCTGCGGTTTTAATGAGTCCACAGAAGTCAGCTGCAGACATATATAATGACACGCTCTGGGTGCTCAGGTAATGAGGTCCCCTGGGACAGACAGAAACACAGATTCTCAGAACCTGTTTCTGCTTTAAATAAATCCCACAGCAGTGAGTTTTGCAACGTTCGTCAGTGAAGCCACCCCTGCTCTGTGGCCAGCAGTGAGGGGGCGTCCCCATGTTCTGAGGGCGCCATGTGCTTAAATGTGCTCTGAGCGGTTCTTGAAAAGCAGGGCATCGTGGCCCGGTGGCCTGTGGATGCTCAAGGAGTGACATGAGCATCATTTCCCTGCAGAAGGCCACATCTCCCAGGAAAGTGCCAGCATCCATGGTGGGCAGCCCGGCCCGGGGCACTCGGGCTCTCTGCTTAGTCAGACTCACAGAGCACGCCCAGGAGTGTGGGCTGTTCTTCTGGACGCTGAAATGTCTCCTTCAGCTTCCCAAGTCAGCCTTCGTCCGAGAGTCCACGGGCTCCCCTTCGCCTACTGCTCTTGGAGAGGGTAGGGCTCAGTCCCCAAGTTTGTGATTGGCTGGGCGTATTCTACTCATGCGCTTTCCTTTTCTCTGTCTCCAGAAAACATGAATCCCAGACGCCAACTTCCATCTAATACAAGCCCTCTGACGAAACTGACCACCAGCCCCAAGAACCAGCAACCCCCAAACAATGGGGCCAACAGCTCACAAACATCGTAATTCCTCTATTTCATTTCCTATCCAGAGGGGCTGGTTTTCAGACTTGTCATGTGTGGGACTGACGCGTTACAGGAGAGGTGGATGGGGGTCTCCCACTAGGATCAGATCTAAGGAGAGTCGAGGGCAGGCCGTCGGCGGGGCCCCCTGGCTGCAGCACTGCCTGCCTCCTGCCGTCCGTGCCGTGGAGGTCTGTGCCGTCATCCAGGCTGACCGTGCGCCAACATGACCAGACCCGCTGTGCCGTAAACCGCAACCCTCTCCGTCTTTGCCTCATTTTCCTCCTAAGGCATCTGCTCTGCTGATGCTGGACTGGTCCTGCCGCTCTCTCTAGAAGGCAGATCACAGTGGCTGCCCCTGACCGTGGGGCAGGTGAGCTGGTGCCTAATGCTGCTCGTTATGAAAGGGCAAGAACTAGAGGAGCACACCTCAGATGCAGGGTGGTGGCTCTGGGAGAACCTGACATCCCTGGACCAGAAGCCTGACAGCCAATGCATCATTTCTCCTGGAGGAAATGCACTGATCCTGTCACCAGCAAACTAAATGCAATCAGGCTCTTGACTGGAATCACAGATCGTGTTTAAATCACAGTTAGCGGGGCACCGAGGCCGGACAGCACTCGAAGGAATTTGCAGAGACACGTGGGCCAGAGGTCTCCCCATTTCCTAGGATTCTAAGGGGTTTTAGATTACTTTAGAAAATACTCTGATAGATATACACCTGCCTACCAAAACAGTGTGTCAGAGAGAGAGAGAGAGAGAAAGAGAGAGAAATCGGTCAAAACGCCCCTTTGGGATCATGTTTAGTTAAACTGGAAAGAATTACAGACCCTCTGAAGGCCCTGGGCCAGCCAGACTGAAAAATTATTTTGCTTTTTGTTTGTTTGTTTGTGGGTGGGTGGTCAGTTGTTCAGTGGAGAAAAGTTCAACAGTGGTCAACCATTAAACCAGCAAATAGTAGAAAGGACTCCACGCCTGGCTGTGAGCTGATCCAAACTTGCCCCTCCACTTCACCCCACACATCCAGCTACACACATTCCCTGGATTCTGTCTGCACACGTAAGAAAACAAGCAGTTCTTTCGGGGTGCAGTGCAGCTCGTGGGTCACCCGTAGTACCTCACCTTTGGGGGCTGCTGGGACTTGAGTCCAGTTATGGGTCTGGAATCAAAGTGGGGAGAGGGGCCGTGGGAGAGGGTCCTGAGGGGAGTCAGCAGGATCTGACAAAGCCTCTGCCTCTGGGGGGCTGATATCCTCAGGTGGGGGTGAAGGCTCTGCTTCACTGGGGGTGGAGAGCTGCTTCTGTTGGAATTGAGGGGCTCAGGGTCCCCAGCTTCATCCAGACCTTCCCACACATCCTCGTCCTGACTCTCAGGACCCCATTCCTTCCCCATCAATGCCCCCACTTGAACAGTAGACATTCTGTGGGGCTAGAAATTCAACTTGTGTTTGTTAAGTCAGCCACTCACAGCATGAGATTCTGGGCTTGCTTTTCCACCATCTCAGCCCTTCAGCCACAGGAGACAAGGTCCCTTTCAGGGCAAACATAGAAGCTCTCAGATCATTGACGTGGGTCTCGAGCTGGGAATTTCAAATCCCCGAGTTCTTCGTTTCTTTCCCCACTTTGTCCAGCGATATTAAGAGCAACCAGCCAATCTCACTACACTTGTTAGTTTGATGAAAATGTTCAAAAATATCACGCGCAGTCATTCAGATCCTTGCTTTTTGTACAAGTGTTTGATTAGGAGTATCCGCTGGTGACACTCTGTGTGCCTCTATTGGCAGATCACACTGTGGACTAGCAGTGATCTCTCTACTGCTGGAAACTGAGGCATTCAGGACACCAGGCAGCATGTCAGCACTAGGATAAGGGCCTATTAAAACAGAGAAATCACCCACAAAAGGCACAAGATGAAAAAGCTACAACAACAGACGCAAACAGGACGCAGGTGTTTGGGTGAGGGCTGGGACGAGAAGGCAGGACGTGGTCTTATGTGGCCTCAGCTGGGAACACATGTGTCAGGCGACTCAATTGTTTTGCCTCCCTGTGCGAGTCTGTGAATCACTGCCGAGTATTATCTTGGAGTTACAAATACTTGTTAGCAAGTAGGTGAACTTGCAATTACAGAATCCGTGAATAATAAGGATTGACTGCATCTGATATAGGTCTAGTATCCAGAATATATAAAAAACTCTTACAACTTAATAATAAAAGGACATATAACCAAGTAAAGCGGGCAAAGGATCGACATAGACGTTTCTCTTGGAGGAACGCAAATCAGAATGATGAGCTATTACTTTATACACACTAGACGAGCTAAAATTAGAAAGATAAACAACAGCAAGTGTTGGCAAGACTGTGAAGGAGGGAGACCCTCATGCCTTGTTGGTGGGGATGTAGGATGCGAGGTCGCGGTGGGAATCAGCCAGGCAGGTCCCTGAAATGTTAAACATAGAGCTGCCGTAGGGCCACGATTCCATGCCCAGGTATATGCCCAAGAGAAATGCAAACAGGTGTACGCACACACACATACACATGCTCACAGCAGCATCATTCACAGGAGCCCAAAGGTAGAAACAAACCAAATGTTCGTCAGCTGATGAATGGATAAATGCATGTGGTCTATCCATACCTGGGAAAGTTATTTGACATAAAAAGGAATAAAGTGTTGATACATTCTTCAATATGAATGAACTTCGGAAACATTGTGGTTAGAAAAAGGAGGCAGTCCCCAAACATACCATGTGAATTCTTTGGTAGGAATGTTCTAGAATAGGCAGATCTAGAGAGATGTAAAGTAGGTTACGATTGCCTAGGACTGTGGGGTGAGGAGGAAGTAGAGAATGAATCCCAAACATTACTTAGTTTCTCTTTGGAGTGATGGAAATGTCTTCAAGCTGACTGTTGTGGTTGAATAATTCTACAAATATATCAAAATTTACTGCGGTGTACATTTGTGTCGGTGAATTGTATGGTATATGAGTTATAGCTCAGTAAAGCTGTTAAAAGTAAAAGTTAAATATACACCTATCTTATGACCCAGCAAGTCTACTGGGTCTCCTGGTTATTCTCCAAGATAAAAAAAAATGATATTTAAAATAAAATGTGTGTAAGAATGTTATACACATTTTTTTGACTATATCTAGTCAAAGAAGTTTGACTCATAATAGTCAAAAACTGGAAAAAACCCAAACGTCCATCAAAATTTTGGTAAGTCCACACAATGTAATTCTAGTTATCAATAAAACAGAATGAACTAATGATACACATAACAACAAAGATGAATTTCAGTATCATCATGTTGAGTCAAAGAAGCCTGGCCCGGAAGGCTACATGCTGTAGAGCGTAACTCCATCTAAATGGAGTCCCGACACAGAGTGGGGTGCCTGGGGTCGGGCGCTGGGGGACAAGCTGCAAAGGTACACACGAGAATTTTCTGAAGTAATGACAATTTAAAAAAATTAAAAATATTAAGCAAAAATAACCAAGAATATCATATGAAAATAAAATAGTGTGTGTGTTCCAGCTGGTATTACAACATATTAATAAAGATACAATGATTAAAATATTTGCACAACAAGACATACAAATCAGTGGAACAAATAAAATCTCAGAAAAAGAATCTAGTGTTTATTTTTTTTATTTTTGGCTGTGCTGTGTGGCGCACAGGATCCCAGTTCCCCGAGCAGGGATCGAAACTTTGCCCCCTGCAGTGGAAGCATGGAGTCTTAACCACTGGACCACCAGGGAAGTCTCAGAATCTAGCATTTATATGTGATAAAGATAGCGTTTCAAATGGTCATACTGCTCAACAGCAATCTCTAGGACAACTGCTTAACTTTGGAAAACATTATAACTGCCCTTGCAAGTCACCGAAAGAAATTCCAAATGATGACATCAATGTGTCTTTAAGGATGTTGATTAGAACATTATTTATGTGAGAAAATATAACAAACACCCAAGGGCTCAATAATACGTTTTATTTAAGAAATCACAGCAGAGCCATCAACAGATCAAAGTTCGTGTTCTGTGGGACCATAGGAGAGTATTTACGGGTTGTGACCAAGAAGTGTGACTTTTTTTGAGTACCACTAGGATGGTAATTTTGAAAGGTGTCTGAGATGTGACCCAGCCAATGACTCCATTTCACAGAGCAGGACACAGAGGCTCAAAGACACTAAGTCACTGGTCCTAGTTTACAGCTAATTAGAAACAGATTCGGAAACAGGACAAAAATTTTAAATTCCATTCTCAGTATGTTTTACAATAATCACATTGAAAATGAAGTGTTAGCTGTATAAAAAAATTTGCCATGACCTTCTTTTACATATGTGCTCCTCTAGAACATTTAAAAGAGGATTTATCTGTAACCTAATTGAGGGGGAACATCGCAGGAACACAGCTGCCTGGGCACATTCTTTCTACAGGATTACACGTTCTCTCAGCAGCATGCAAGTGCTTTCCTTTCTAGCCTTTCCGATAAAATCACCAAGAAATCTGCTGACACATGTAATTATGTAGCATTTTTAACTTTACTATAAGTGAGGGTCTTGTAAGTAAGAAGTAACATTGGCCAGTTGTCTCCAGCATGAGAAGCCTGGTTATTTTGTAAAAAAATTGGAAAGCCTGCAGTCAAGGGGACTTCAGTTTGAGTCCTTCCAGGAGACCTTGCTGGTGCCCATCCGAGTCTCAGGGTCATTACTGGGACTGAGGCTGTGTTGGGCACAGCTGCCTCGTTCCGCCTCCCAGCAGGGTGGCAGCGCTGCCCTTCTGGCAGGCTCCTCCCTGGTGGGCGCTGAGTCACACATGTGTTGCCCTCTCCCTGCTGAGAATGCGGTGGGGGCCTCTCTGGACTCTGGACCACTTACCTGTAAGGCAGAGATCCTGCCCGCAGGCTCCTCACGGGTTGAATAGATAAAGCACAGGTGAACTTTTAGGACAGTGAAACCATTTTGTTTGATACAATAATGGTGGATACATCACCCTGTGCGTCTGTCAAAATCCACAGAGCTTTACAACACGAAGAGTGAAACAATGTGTGAAAATTAAAAAAAGAAAAAAGTATTTAGGCGGTTGGGAGAATGCTAGGATGGAATGCAGATGTGACAAAAAATCTAAGTGTGACAAATGTATGAAGGGGGTGGTGGGAACAGACACTAAGTCCCTTTGGAAGTGAGTGGTCTCTAAGAGCACAGGTGAAGGGACTACTCTACTGGGTAAAGGTATTTCTCATGAGAGCAGAGTTGGCGTTCTGATGCTGCCCTACATGTGCCCTGGAACTGAACAATTAGGTGAACAGACACTGGGTGGTGGGAGCCAGTTTCTCCCTGTTGGCGGGGAGCTTACAGAGAAGCCAGAGGAGGAGACAAGAGTGGTCCACGGTGTGATGGATTCAGAGGCAGACATCAGTGTGAACTCATGATTATCTTAGTACGCACACGGCTGGTCACATATACAACGTTCCTAGAACGTGAACATATATGGTTAGTACACACACATGTTCTCTGCTCTGTCAGAGCCAAGGTCATCCACCCTCTCAGAGGTCAAGTAGGAGCCGCCATTCGCAAGTCTGTAGACGTCCTGATTCTGTCCTGAAGGCTGTCTTTTGAAAGGGGCAGAGGAGACCGAAGGTTCGCAGTGGAATCCTGACGGGTGGAGGACCTACCACCCCAGGCAGTTCGGACTCTGCAGTGGTGCTTCTCCTGCTGTTTTGCAATTCTGCAAATAGAAGTGGGCTTGTGGAGGGCAGATGGTGAGGCAGGTGTTTTCTGTCCATTGTGATGCAAATGGTTCCTTTTCAGAGCAATGCAAATGTTTTTCCTTGGTGGAAATGGAATTGATTTCCAGCCTGAATAAAGGATGATCTAAACATTCTACATTTCTTTTCAAACTTTATATTTTAGTGCCTGAAATATGACCCAGCTTTGCATCTCTGAGTGAATTCATCTCAGCAATCTGTCTATCACATTTCTGTTCTTTAGATGTTACTTTGAACCAGCTTTTGTACCTTACATCATTAATTAATGAATTAAATAAAATGATTAACGCATGTTTACATTTGTGTTAAAGTCTTGATTGTACCTTTTTGAATATTATTCTTTAAGAGTTTCTACTCATCACCAGCTAGAACCCAGATATTGCAAAGCTTAAGTTTTATCAAGGAGGTTCACAAATGTTCCACTGGGTTCTCTCAGAAAATGTTGGCAGGATTCATCAGTGTGCCCATTTTGCAGATGTTGGAAATGAGGCTCAGATGTCCTGAGCTACTGGGGTTTGAACTTGGGTTTTCTGAACAAGCCTGCAGTCGTGCCTCTGGAGAGTGATTCCCAGACCAACAGGGAATTCTCAGCCCCAGCCCAGCCCTGCTCAGTCAGAACCTGGGGCTGGGAGGGAGGGCAGCGGTCCTGGTGATGTTGGTGCACACACTCAGGGCTGAAAACCACTGCCAGGGGCAGCACAGGGGAAGCACCAAGGAGCTTTAAAGAAAGCACGGATGCCTGGGTCCCCCGCTAGATGTTCTGATTTAATTGGTCTGGAGCGTGGCCTGGGCATCTGGATTTTAAAAAGCTCCCTGGGTAGTTCTAAAGTACAGCCAGGGTTGCAAACTGCGGCCCTTTAGAGTGATAACCCCAACTCAGAAATATATCTACACTTTTGAAGCATTTCCAGCTCACGGTCTGCAAAGTAAGATGGAAACTTGACAGATACCTAATTAAATAGGACAGTTCCAAACGCATCCCACGAAGAGATGTGATTTCCCTCCGCACCTATCATAAGGACCCTAACCATGAAGGGATAGGGCCTGCCCCTCTCACTGAAGAGAAGTAAATGGAATGTTCTTTGGGTTAGAGAAAATAAATGAAAAGAACGGCATTTGGATTGGCCCCTTTGGTTCAGTTACTTCTCAATGTAGCACAAATTCCCTGAAAAGCTTTTTCAGAAGGAGTTTGCGAATTAGCAGCTCAGTGTCCTACTGGGGAAGTCATTATGTAGCAAGCTCCAAGCTGAGACCATCAAATAATAACTGACGATTTATAATTTCCAAAGTCATATTCTTAAATATGGGATGATGGAAAGGAACGTTTGCCAACAGCACTACTGCAGTGGAGAGGATTCGTTTTTAAGATGACAAAGTGCCTCCTTCTTTGGGGCCATCTGCCCTGGCCTTTGAGGTGTTTGGGCAGTGAGCTCTGGTCCAGGCAGTGCACTCTGGTCCAGGCAGTGGGCTCCTTGGTGTGTGTGACGCATGGCTTCGGGGACACGGTGGCGATGATCTATTTACTCAACTGGTGATGAAAACTAGGATACAGATGTGGGCATGTGTAGGACTGTCTCATGTTTGAGACATAGGCATCTCAGGAGGATGTGTGTTTTGGGCAGAATTAACGCAGTAATTGACCATCGCTGCATTCATCACAGTGATTTTCTAAAGAGGTTCTAAGCCAAAGGGTCTTGTAACAAACCCCAAAATACAATCTTGGGATTTTCTCAGGACCCCAAATTCTCATTACTTGCTGAGTAAGATTTTAAGATTTGTGGTTCAAGATATAAGAATTTTTTCACATCAAAATTGACTGTCAGGCTATCCAATAGACTGTAACTGGGTGTTAAGAACTTTTTTCTGTTGAGGAAAACTCCCCTCACTATCAACCATATCATCTATTATGTTTGCCGTGCTATTCATCTCACAATAAGTTCTCCTTTTTATAACCAATTATATCTTCATACCATCAGATTTAAATACATCTGTGGAATCCACTAATCTATGCATATTCTTAATTCCTAATGAGACTGTAGGTTCCCTGATAACAGGGCAGGGCAAGGACAACGCCTTAGAGTTTCGAATCCATCGTCGAGTCTCGGATACACAGGAGGTACCTCACGCATACGGAGGCTCTGATGAGGGCATCTGTGTGGATTCACCAAACCTGATCACACATGCCCTCACTGCTGGGACAACTTACCTTCTAAACCTGCCTCTGCTACAAACTACCCACATATCTTGGGCAAATTGCATGGCTTACGACTCAGTTTCCCCACCTGTAAAATGGGGATCATAATTGTACCCACCCCATACATTTGTCTTGGGAAGATTAAGTTCTTTTACTTGGAAAATCCTTAGAACAGAGGTGAAGGTATGTGAGAGTCACTACTGTTACCTAATGCCAGTGACGGTCACTACTGTTACTGAATGCTCTCATGGGAGACCAGGGGAAAGTGCCCAGCAGGGAAACAGGCCAGGTGTCGGATGCTGGGAGGCGGGAGGGCAGAGAGGAAGGCGGGATGCTGGCCCCCATTAGGTTCCTCATGAAACACGTCAAATGTGAGAACAATCAAATGCACCAGTGAAAAAACTGATTAAATAATAATTAAGAGAAAAAAAATAGTAATTCAGTAGGATGAGAACACCAAATACACCAAATGCAAACACTCCAACATCAGGAGATCAGAATCCTAGCAGGGAACGATGTGAAGTCATACTCAAATTAGGATTGCTTGAGGAGAGGCTGTTAAAGTGAACATTTACAAAACTGTAGGCTCAGGAAGTGTCTGGCTGTCTGTCCTCCATCTCATTAGAGTCCCTCCCGCTGAGATCGGTTCGAGGATGCGCTGTCCACCCTCTCACGTGACGAGGACGTTCTCATCTGCTTCACTTTCCTCCACTTGACATTTGCATAATTCAGGAAAGGAAGCCTGGGGTGGGCCTTGTGGTCTCTGATGACAGTTCTTTGATACTGGCCTGATGTCTCAGTAAACTCTGTCTTTGACTGACGTTTATTTCTGTCAGACCATTTGAGCCACTAATGCGTGCATCTGCTCATCTGCTCACCACTATATTCGACTTGCATTTTAAGTGCTTATTACATTTCTAGGAATGAGGAAGAAACAAAAGAAACGAGACTTTTTCCTCATCCTCAAGAATTTGCAATCTCATTGAGAAGGCGTGAAACAAAACAGTTATTTACAGAAGCAAAGCTTTGTGCTCCAGCGGGAAGAAGGTTGAGCTGGGGACAGAAGCTCTTCTTCTTCATCCTGTTTGAGATCCTGGATGAGGATCTCACCTGGATGAGGGCAGTGGCCGGGGGATGGACGGGTGGGGGCAGGGAGGACGTCTTGGAGGGGCTTTCAGTAGCTTCAAGGAGAAGCAGAAGGGCAATGTGGAGGGCTGTCAACTCCAAGACCCAGCAGTCCTGGTAAATGAATCTCGGGAAGGCTGTTTCCCCAACTGCAAAGTGGGAGAAATACTAGCTGCTCTCCAAGGTTGCCGTAAAGCTTAGACGTAGCACAGGTCAGCGACTGGCCACGTGGCATGTTCCATAAAGACAGTGGCTCTATTTCCTTTTTCTAATTACTGTGTACTCAGCACCTCGGGGTGGGGTCTCATGCAGATGGGAATTTGGTAAATAGGGCTTGAATTTACTAAACTAGCAAAGTGTCTGGCACACAGTAGACACTTAAAAATAGTGGCCATTTTTTTCCCTCTCCCACCCCACTCCTCCTTGGCAACCAACAGTCTGTTCTCTATGTCCACGATTCTGTTTCTGTTTCATAGATAGGTTCATTTGTGTCATATTTTAGATTCCACATATAAGTGATATCTTATGGTATTTGTCTCTCTCTTTTTGACTTACTTCATTTAGTATGATAATCTCTAGTTGCATCCATGTTGCTGTAAATGGCATTATTTCGTTCTTTTTTACGGCTGAGTAGTATTCCATTGTATACATGTACCACATCTTCTTCATCCATTCATCTGTCAATGGACATTTAGGTTGTTTCCATGTCTTGGCTATTGTGAATAGTGCTGCTATGGACATAGGGGTGCATGCATCTTTTTTTAAATTTATTTTTATTATTTATTTATTTTTGGCTGCATTCGGTCTCCATTGCTGCGTGCGGGCTTTCTCTAGTTGCGGTGAGCGGGGGTTACTCTTTGTTGTGGTGTGCGGACTTCTCATTGCTGTGGCTCCTCTGGCTGTGGAGCACAGGCTCTAGGTGCGCGAGCTTCAGTAGTTGTGGCATATGGGCTCAGTAGTTGTAGTGCACGGGCTTAGTTGCTCCACGGCATGTGGGATCTTCCCAGACCAGGGCTCGAACCCGTTTTCCCCTGCATTGGCAGGTGGATTCTTAACCACTGAGCCACCAGGGAAGTCCCTGGTCCCTGAATTATAGTTTTGTCTGGATAAATGCCCAGCAATGGGATTGCTGGATCATATGGTAATTCTATTCTTAGTTTCCTGAAAAAATAGTAGATATTTTATTGTTTTATTATTATGTATCTCGCTTTCAGCTCTGAAATGATGTGATGCATTGATAAGATTCAGATGAAAATTAACAATGAAGAGAATGTCATCTTCACTTGCTGAGGCCTGTCCGTCCTCTGCTGGGCCAGAGGAGGCTCTGGAGAGAAATGCTTGTCTCCCCACAAGGCAAAGGCAGAGGGATTAGATGAGGGACAGGAGGAGAAATGCAGGTCTTAGAAGAGCCTGAGAGATGGGCCCTGTTGGGGCAGCAGTTCTAGGATTATGGGTCCTAGGGAGAGGCGGGAGAAGGGTTCCCTCAGCTGAGGGTCCAGCCGTGAGGATGCATTAAGCTCCCAGGAGAAACTGGTGAGTAATAAGGCAGGAAAGGGAAGGGGTGCAGTTTCCATTGGAGACCCAGCCTCAGCCTGCAGCGTGAACTATACTCAGCATTTATCTGTCTCGTTTGCCAGGGTTGGGATTGTGTGCTTCTGCTCCAGTCATTGGCAAAGAAACCCCCCTGGGGTGGGGAGGGGCAGGGACTGTAAACTGGTTAGGGGAGCAGAACCCCTGTGAAGGGAGAGAGCTGCGACGGAGCGAAACGGTACCTCCAGCAGGGTGTTGGGGGCAGGATGCCAGGGCAGCCCATACAATTCCAAAGCGTACAGCCTTTCACTTTGGCCAAAGAGCACCTTGAAGTTCTAAGACGCTTGTTATGGACAAAGTTAATCCCTGAAGAGACAGTTTAAACTTAAAAAAAAAATGAGCTTCAAATATCAACATGCTTTTCAATTTTGAGGCAACTTCTGGTAGCAAAGGTAGAAAGACAGCCCAAATGCTGACACGCGTAGACATTTTTGGTGAGGGTTGAACGGGGGAGGGTGGTAGATTAGAGTAGGGGGTCCCTACTCAGCGGCCAGAAAAACCTGCGTTTCTCTGGGGCCACTTGCTCACCTCACGTGAGAGCTGGTAGCCTCGCAGGTCACAACACGTGGTGTGGTGACAAGCAAGAGGCAGGTGTTCAGGACGTGTCCTCCGTGTATTAACAGCATCTTGGGCTCTGTCTGACATTTTTATCTCGGTCTCCTTTTCCCGTCATTATTTCTTCTAATTATAAACCATTAATATAATTTAGTCAGGATGTTCTAAAGGGCATATAATTTAGCCAGGATGTTCAAGGGCAGCAAATGAACCCGTTTCAGCCCTTTTTCACTTGCGACATATGTCTATTAGTGCAATTATTATTTTGGTGTAAATAGAATATGCATTTCATCAATGGCAAAATCACAGCAAAAGCCAGTGATGTTGTCTGTTTATGAATTAAGACAACACACATAAACCCTTCCATTCTTAGAAAGGGGAGAGGGACAGACATGAACAGACAGAAATACAGCAGGAAAAAACCTCCAAAATGTTAACTGTGGTTCTCACTAGGTTCAAGAATTACAGATGGATCTCATGTTCACGACCGCTCAATAATATCCAACATTTTTAACAATTAAAATGCCAGAGATACAGTGAAATATCGCCTCAAAAGATATGCAGATAAAAATAAAAGAAAACAATCCTTAAAAAATAAGAGGAGGAAACACGTTGCAAAGGCATATTTCCTTTGGGAAAGATATGTATTTGTACTGTGAACATTGTTGCCTGGTTGCCCAACAGTAATTAAATGTATGTTCTCACCAGAAATACATGCAGTATATTCAATTTTTACATTAGTCATTAAAGATTTAGTTGTAGAGTCTCACTCTTGACAGACCCATCTAATACCAAAGTATTAAATTTTACTTTTCAGTTTAAATTATTCTCTCTTCTCCTTCCCCAAGTTAAGTCACTTATTTGCAACAAAACAAGTGAAATGTAACCATTTGAATGAATAAACATGAACTCCAGAGAATGCAGCCCTCATGCTGTGCTTGTAATGAAATCTATTTCTCTTTGATGATCTCAGTTAAAAGAAGTTAAGAATTGAAAGTGTGACTTTAATTATTTCTTGATGTATCTGCTTTTCGCCATTCAGGCACAGTGAGCAATAGCTTCTCTCAGGGTTTCCCAGGAATGTCCTTGGCATCAGGCTCCTGGCATGAATGGGCAAGGATATTTCAGGTAAGAGGACCTGGTACTAATGTTAGAAAGGAAGAGTGGAAGCCCTTTTTTCCTGTTAGCCATTGTTTTACAACAAATGAACCCAAAACATAGAGACAAGACAATTGCTTTGTTTTGCTCATGATCAGTGGGTCAGGACTGCTGGCTGGGCTCAGCTGGGTGATTCTTCAGCACCGTATGGTGTTGACCAGGGTTACTTGGTGGTGCTCAGCTGGCAGCTGGTCTGGTCTGGAGGGCCAAGGCGGCTTTCCAGCCTCTGGTACTTTGGTGCAGATGGCTGGGAGGCTGGGCTTAGCCGTCCCCCTCCATCTGCATGTCATGTCCAGGTGTCTCTGCAGGAGTAGAGTTGGGCTTCTTACAAGAGCTCAGGTCTCCAAGAGCAAGTGTTCAAAGCGTTGGGAAATGGAGGCTGACAGTTTCATAAGGTCTGGTCTCAGAACCTGGTTCAAGGTCATGCCTGCATTGTCTCTTAACCAAGCATCCACCGATTCAGAGAGGGGCACAGGTTCCACCTATTGATTGAAGGAGTTGTCAAAGAGTATGTGGGTGTCTTTAATCCAGCATGTTCTCCCATAGCAGCATTTCCCCTATAAATGGGTGGCCCGCTCTTACTGTCTCTCAGCTGACACATCAAAAATCCTGGTCCTTTCCAGAGGATGGCCAGGTCGAGTTAATCCACATTTGCATGGGGCTTGTAGAAAACAAGAAGTGTTAGAGTGAAGGTTTGATATTTGCTCCTGTTTGTTCCAGGGACGCTCTTTAAAATCCTTAATTAAAAAAAAAAAGATTAGATCCTATATATCAAGGTCTATGATACAAATATATTGCCTGGATCTATGTTTAAATTTAAGCAAAACTGAATGACTTTCCCCTTATTTGAGATAATTCATCATATGTTCTGGAGAAAAGTTCTACCCAGTTTATCCTGAGAGGGAACAGTGACAGGTTGTCGGGTTATCTCAATATTTGCCTAATACATACTGCGTGAATCTTTTTTTTTATGTGCCAAGCATTATCCTAATTTCTGGAGATCTACTGTCGAATAAGATTTTTCAAATTGCTGCCTTCATAGAGCTTACATTCTAATGAGAGAAGGATAACAGGTAAATAAATACATAGACATGTAGTTTCAGGTACAGTAAAGTGCAGTGAAGGAAAATAACAAGGTCATGGGCAGGAAATGATTGTGGGGGCAGGAGGAGGCATTTATGTATAGATGGTGAAGGGGGCTCTCCTGGGATTTGACACTAGAACAGGCACATTAACAAAGTGAGGGGGTTAATGATATGGCAGTGCCAGAAGAAAACAATTTCTTTGATTTGGGAACAAGAAGCACAAAGTCCCTGAGGCAGAAAGAAGCTTTCACCGAGCAGCACGGAGTGGTTGAAACAGCGTCAGAAAATTAGGCAACTCTCAGTTACCAAATGCCACCTAACGAATCAGCCCAGACCTCAGTGGCCTGAAACAATAACAATAATTTATTATCGCTCGTGAATTCTGTCGGTCGAGAGTGCAGGTGTGGCCTGGCTGCGTGGCTCTGGCCCAGAGTCTCCCACGAGGCTGCAGTCAGAGGTCAGTCAGGGCCTCCATCACCTGAAGGTCGACGGGGCTGGAGCGTCCACTTCCAAGGTGGCTACTCGCAGGGGCGGCAAGATTGTCCTGACTGTTGGTTGGGACCTCCGTCCTCACAACATGGTGGGTGAGTTCTAAAGGTGAGAAGGCAGAGAGAGACAGGGACAGA
Source organism: Delphinus delphis (assembly GCF_949987515.2). Lineage (NCBI taxonomy): Eukaryota > Metazoa > Chordata > Mammalia > Artiodactyla > Delphinidae > Delphinus > Delphinus delphis. The sequence continues at coordinate 43,735,286 of NC_082697.1, forward strand.
GACAGAGACAGAGATAGGTCCTTCACAGGACAGCCTCGGAGCTCTCCTGCAACGTCACTTCTATTCCACTCTGTTGGTCAAAGCCCAGATTCAAGGAACAGGGGGAGAGTCAAGAAGGGGACAAATATGGGGGTCTGAGCATCTTTGGAAAATACAACCTGCTCCAGGTAGCTAGATAACATAAGACCTCTGGGCCACAATGAGGGGTCAGGATTTTAGTGCAAGAGAAACAAGAACCCTTGAAGGCTCGGATGGGAAGGTGACATGGTCAGATTTACACTTTTAGAAGTTTACTTCAGGGACTTCCCTGGAGGTCCAGTGGCTAAGGCTCTACGCTCCCAATGCAGGGGGCCCGGGATCGATCCCTGGTCAGGGAACTAGATCCCACACGCTGCAACTAAGTGTTCGCACACCGCAACTAAAGATCCTGCGTGCCACAACTAAGACCCAGTGTAGCCAAATAAATAAATATTAAAAAAAAAAAAGTTTACTTCACATGACGTGTGAAGAATTGTAGAGCAGAAAAATAAGAGGTTACGGATGGTGTCCAGGAAAGAAAAGATGGTGAATCAGCCTGTGGATGTGACAAGAAATTTCAAATTTGGGAAATGTTTCGAAGTTTGAGCCAGTAAGACTCACTGTTGGATTGGATGTGGGATTTGAGAGAGAATGAAAGACTCTTCCAGCATCTGGGTTGGAGCAAATGGGTGGAGGGTGCATCCTTTATTGAAATGGAGAAGCCTGGGTGAGCAGCTGATTTAGGGGTGGTGTGGGGACTCAGATTTCCATGTGGGCAGCCTGGCACTTGTTGATAGAATTATGACAAGGAATTCTAGGAATAGGAAATGCAGTGGGCAGGGGAGGGGTCTTTGGTGACCCTGATAAGGTCCTGAAGAAACGTGGCTGGAATAGGTTGGAGAGAGAATAAATAAAGAAGGGGAGACAAAATTAGGGATACATCTCTTTAAAAACAAGACTTTATTGAGAAAACTATAGAGTTTTATTGAAGACCAAAAATATTGAAGGAATAAAATGATGCAATCAACATGACACACCTTGAATCCAAGGGGCAAATCAACAATTTTCTAAGCAACTTGATACTGACTCACCTACATGAACGGTCCATCCACAGCGTACACAGCACAAAAGTCATAACATTCTGTGCTGATGAAGAGGATTCCAGGTTGGAGGGGCCTGTTACCGCAGTCAGGAAAAATCAGAGGAAGTGTTATGAACGAGATTCTGCTTTGGCATCTCCCAATTTGAAATCCTAAGGGTGAATGTGTATATGCACACAAACACACACGCATCACGTTCACTGGTGTTTCCTACAAGATTATTTTGAGTATAAGAATGTCACCGTAAGGTCGTATCCGGGGGTCAGGAAGCTGGGACAGTCCAGCATGTTCATTTATCTTCAACTTTTTTTTTTGTGGTATGTGGGCCTCTCACTGCTGTGGCCTCTCCCGCTGCGGAGCACAGGCTCCAGACGCGCAGGCTCAGTGGCCGTGGCTTATGGGCCCAGCCACTCCGCGGCATGTGGGATCTTCCCGGACTGGGGCACGAACCTGTGTCCCCTGCATCGGCAGGCGGACTCTCAACCACTGTGCCACCAGGGAAGCCCATCTTCAACTTTTTAATGAAGCTCAGAAGGCCACTTCCCCAGGGTTCCCTACTTCTTAACTGTACGTTGGTTACAGTTATCATTTAATTTATTGTTATTCTTGACCTAAGTTTATAATGGAGGAGGACCCCACCCCCATCTGTTGAGGCACCCAGCTCACATCTACTGAGCACTTCCTGTGTGCCAGGCACTACTGACGGTGTCCGAGAGGAAGAAGGATGTGCCTCAAGGTGGAAGAGACCGCAGCCCAGGATTGATGACAGGATTCAGGGGAGGGTCTGGTCAATGTACATATGTTTGCATCTTCCAGTCAGTGTGGTCGGGCCTGACCTGAATGGGGAGAGTCCGACTGGCCCAGGGGGACCTGAATGTCCAGAAGTTGCCCATAAACACCAACTGGGAGTTGGGGAGAAGAGCATCAGGCAGACATGTATGTACCAGATAACTGGTGCCTCTCTGGGGGCCTGACTCCTTCAGATGGGAAGTTCCTCTCCTGCCCCTGACTCGCTGCTAAAAGTACAGAGGGTTGGTCAAACGCAGAAGGCGCACATGCTCCAGGCACCAGGTTTCAGGAGACAGTGTCCCCAGGTCTGATCCATGCTGACTCACAGCTGCAGCCCTTGGCAGGAATGCCTGGGTTGGAGCCTCACGCTGGCTCGTCTGTCTCACTCAGGCTCCATGTTAATTGCACGAGAGCAGATCCGGCCTCATTGGTTCGCCACTCCCGTCTCTGAGCTCTTCATCACCATCCAGGCTCCATAAAGCCTGTGCTTCTGCAGGGGCTGCAGCACCTGTAAAGGTTTATCTACTGAACAAGAATTCAATCTCAGGGAAGACAAACCCTGCCCCCGTTTACTTTAGAAGAGCATTGACATTTTAGAAGTGGATAACTACTGAAACCAAACTTTTTGTTACTAATGAAATTGGATTACTTTTCTTTTCAATTTTTTTTATTGAAGTATAATTGATTTACAGTGTTGTGCCAGTCTCTGCTATACAGGGAACTATGTTCAATATCCTGTGATAAACCATAACGGGAAAGGATATATAAGAAAGAATGTCTATATGTGTATAACACCAATTACTTTGATAGATGCTAATTCAAGTGCCTTGAGACAGATGGTGGAAGTAAAGCCCGGGGCTCTGAGCAGCTTCTTGGTCTCTCTTCTCACTGCAGCTCATCTTCACAGTAAATATTCTACGAACATCAGCCAGCAGGGGCTGTGCTGGGCTGTGTTGTAGCAGTACCATTCGCAGGCTGCCCTCCTTCCTGGAAGAATGAGTCTTACCAGCAGCATCTTTAGACGTTTTGCACCTGAGACCTTCGAGGAAGCCTCCCTCCACCAGTCCGCCTCTATCTGCTGTCTCCAATGAAGGCCTGCGTTGGGTCCAGACGACTATCTGAGTTTTGGGATTTCATCCAGAATATAGACTATGTTTATGTCTGAGTCATGCTGGGATCTCCTCTAAAGATGATTTTGTAAAAATTCAGGACTACCATGCTACTTGTGTTGGTGAAAAATGAGACCATGAATTACTGATGACCATAGATTCTCTATCGCTTCTCCCATTGTCTTTGGAGCCCTTGCCCCCTCCCCCAATTTGTTGACCGCTGCTTCATTGACTTGCTTGACCCCAGGATCCTTGCAGGTGATGGAGGAGCTGTACTGGGAGGCCGATGGCTAGGTCGTGAGAAGCCTGGCAGCTCGCGGGTCTGCTGGCATGCTGTGTTTCTGTGGTAGAAGTCCACCCTCTCCACTGGAGAGAGTGGAAGAGGCCATGGGGTGACCCCCGACGGGGTGAGCTGAGCTTGGCCTTCCAGACACTACTGCCGAGGCAGCAGGCAAGTAAACAAGCCATCTTGGGCCCTCAGACCAGCCAGTCCACCCACTGAGCACCTGAGCGCCCAGGCCACTTCACTCAGAGCAAAAGGATTTCAGCTGAGCCCTGCCCAAATGCCTACCCACAAAGCTGTGAGACACGGTAAAATGTTTGTTATGAGCCGTAAGTTGCTGAGCAGAGCATGGCGTCGATTCCTTTAGGTTGAGGTCTTAGAGTCTCAGCCGTTTGGCTGGGATTTACGAATGCACCTGGAAATGGTGCACAAGCTCAGAAGGTCCTGTCATTAACTCCACACGCTAAAGCTTTGGGGTTTACACCTATCGTTATGCTATGTCATCAGCTTGCTGTTCAAGAGGAGTGAGCAGACTGGAGGTTCCTGATTTCTGGGTCTAGCAGTGACCCTCCGCTCAAATCAGGTGACTTTGCCTTAGTTAAGGACGTCCTTACAGACACGAAGACTTTCCACATCAGCGCTACAGGAATACAAGTGAAGCCACACTGGCTTATGTATGCTTTGATATTCTTTTTATCTTTGAAGGAGAAATAAAACAAGAACAACTTTTATGATTTCGTTTCATTTTTGTGTTTCTCTTGGAGTCAGATACTTGTTCATTTGAGCCATTGCAATGACTGTTCCCTTGTAGTTTTATCATAAAATACTCTCCAAGAAAATGGGAGGAGCTTTGTGGTTCGGGAATGTCTCCAACTGTCTTACAGTCTCATTAGCAATGATATATTTCAGTCTAGGAGGTTTTCTTTCTTTTTGAATTTAGGTGAATGTTATGGAAATAGAATCTGTAGATTCAGGATTTATTTATACTTACAGTCCTTCGAATGGAAGATTTTTCATTAGAAGTAAATTTTGGGGCCCTCAAAAGATCTCTGCTAGGTCAGAGCAGTTCTTAATTCAGCTAAATGCCCCATTTCCCATCTTTCATACGGAGGCTTCTCAGGTTAGTGGAGAAATATGAGGTCCCATCTCTGTGTTGTAGGGAAACCCAGCACTTTTTTTTTTAACTTTTTATTTTATATTGGAGTATAGTATAGGTGATTAACAATGTTGTATTAGTTTCGGGTGTACTGCAAAGTGATTCAGTTATACACATACATGTATATATTCTTTTTCAAATTCTTTTCCCATTTAGGTTGTTACATAATATTGAGCAGAGTTCAAGCCAGCACTTTTTAAAAAGCTAAGTAACGAATCATTTTCTCAGCAGGTTTAAATTCTATGAAGAGTTCAAAGTCAATAAAATTTACGGCTGTAAGTAGCCTAGGAGAATCTTGAAAGAATTTATCTTCTGGCCATTCTGAAAGCCGTGGTCCAATAATACAGATTTGTGTCAGTGGCTTCAAGTCCCAGGAGTGACTATGGGACCCTCACCAGATGGTTGGCATTGACAAAGGAAACTGAGTTTTCAAATAGTACAAGGAGAGGCCCTTTGAGTTACAATTTCTTTGCAAACTAATTTCATGTCTTCAAGTGAAGAACCACAGAACTATTAAAATAAAAGTCTCAAGAAGTAAAACTACATGTACTTTAAACAAAAAGGGAGGAAAACCTTGTCTGATTCAGTGAAAAAATCTGTTTTTTAGGGTATTTTTGAACATTAACATTTTCAGAAAGAGTCGAATACTCATTATAAACCAGCATAAAACTCAATTGCAGTATGTCTTCTTCCAGGGAGATGGAGCGGATGAATTTGGCCCTATTCCTCCCAATCAGCATGACTGACACCCTGACGTTATATACGAAACGAACATGAGAAGACTTACAAAGGCGGAGAGAAGACAGACCGAGGGCCTGGGCCCCGAGGAATGACGTGATGCTAATTTCTCTGGGTTTTCTTTCCGCCTCATATATTCCAGACTTGGAGCTGAAGAGGTTAGAAACCCAGAAATGCCAATCAGTGCAGATGAGAAAAACTCCAACAGAAGACTGCCCTCTGTCCACTGACAGGTGAAGGATAAAAAAATCAAAAATGTGGTAAATACGTACAATGGAATATTATTGAGCCTTAAAGGAAAAGAAATTCTAACACGTCCAACAACACGGATGAATCTGGAGGGCATTGTGCTGAGTGATATAAGCCGCGTACAAAAAGACAAAGACTATGATTCTACTTCTGTGAGGTACCTGGAGTAATCAAACCCGTAGAGGCAGAAAGTAGGGGGCAGGGGGGAGGGGGATGAAAATTGTTGTTCAGTGGATATAGAGCTTCAGTTTTGCAAGGTGAAAAAGTTTGGGAGTTTGGTTGCACAGCAATGTGACCATGTGAACATACTTAACATTACTGAACTGAACAGACAGGTGAGGGAAACGTAGCTAGGCAGCTTGACTGGGAAAGGCGGAGGGGCCAGAGACCTCAGAGCAGCAGGTTCATGACAGTGGATGAAGGCTTGACCTCTGCCTCTTGACCCACTTTCTACAGACAAAGGCTCCTTTGTTCTGGTGCTCCTGGACGTGGCCCATTTATTTTCCTTCACTTCTGAGAAGGGAAGGAAGCTGTCTGACAGGGTGTCCTGCGATGGGAAAGGAAGAGTGACGGGCAGCAGCAGCGGGCACCTGGGCGACCGTTCAATGCAGAGCAAAGCTGCAGGCTCCCCCCGGCTCTGCCTCCCAGGAGGACAGGTCCTTAAGGCCCCCAGCCCTGGAGCAAGGGTTGGAGGAAAGAGGCACCGTCCCCAGAGGACCCGGGGCTCAGGGCAAGGACAGTGGGTTCCAGGCGGGCTTGATGGGGGACAGTCCTGCGCGGGCGTGGAACACAGCTGGGAAGCTTCCAAAGACAGACTTTGCATTTCTGCTCAGTCCAGGCACAAACAGCTTATGATTCTTGCAGCCGGAAACCACAGCCAAGGGTTTCCTACTGAACTCTTGCTCTTTCGTTTTGTAAATGTCGGTGTGGAGGTCGGGTGGTGCGGAATCCTGGTTATCCTATCAGTGAGTTAAGTGATATACATTTGCACGCATTATTACCTGCAGTGGCCCAAGAGGACAGACAGATCCCCACCTCCTGCAGCTTCCCTCCCTTCGAACCCCTTTCCCCTTCTTGCCTTTGAGTCTCGGGGCTGGGCCCAGGTAGAGGCAGCTCCACACTCTGCTGATTCCAAACAGCTCTGAGCTACTGGAGAAACACCCAAGACCACGCTTAGCTTTCCAGTGATCTTCCAAACCGAGGCCCCAGATCCATTTGATCAGCACTTCTGCGAGGAAACACCCAATGTGTGGGCACTTACCTCTATAAATAACGGCCATGGACTCATGTACAAAGCATACTTCGTACTGGGGCGCTTATAAAGCACGTTACAATAGAATATTTAAAAGCTTGAGATAAAAATATCAACAGAGGTTCTATTATGGCTGTGCACCCAGAGGGTCAGCTTGGGTGTACGGCCTTGAGACCCTCTTCTAAGCACCCAGCCAGCTGGACCTCCAGGCTCTGCCTCGTAGGCAGGGTGGAGGTGGGCTGGGGGAGGCATCCAGGTGCCAGAAACAGGTCTCGCTGCAGGTATAGTGAGGATCTTATCTCTGGAGCCTGAACCGATTCATTGCCTTTCTTTTTTTTCTTTTTTTGGTTCATTTCTTTTGTTTGTTTTTCACTCTGGCAAGCTCTGAAATAAAACAGTACCAAGCCAGGGAAATATCCTAAGGATATGTCAACATGAAAAATGCTCTCCTCTCAAGCTTTTATGTTTCAGCAAAACGAGCTCCCTTACTCTGAAACCTCCCTCCTTTTTCCACCTCCAACTTCCTGCCCGAGTGCCCAAGTCCAGCTTCTCATCCGTGGTGTCTTCTGTAGGAGATTTATCAACTGTCCCCCAGGTCTGCTTTGGGCAGAGGTGAGTGACTGAGCTCCTCCCCTGGTCCCTAAGAAAGCTCTCTGACCCCCACCCATGCCACCCCTCAGGCCTCTGTCCCCAGGAGACAGGATGAAGCAGGAAAGCCCAGTGTCTTATCTCTTTCCATCCTGATAGCTGCCTCTCCATTTTTAGGATCTGAGTGTTCGTCTGAAGCTGTGAGTGTTGACATGTGTAGCAAGCTTTGTGCAGAGCTGAACCTCCCTGACTTTGCAAAATGTATCTTTATACATTAATTTTCCTGAAACTCAAGGAGAATGAAGACATCAGAAACCAAAACGCTCATATGAACTGCATGGTCTGCAGTCTTCCGATGGGAGCAGAATGAATTTCGATCCAAACTGGGGGTGCTGCTGGGGGTCCAGGCGGGGCCCCTTTTAGGAGTAGCTTCCAGCCGGTCTTCCAGTGCTGCTTTGTGCAGACTCCTGCTGACCCACGGAGTACACACATTTCTCACTGAAAACACTTCTGTTTTCTGTCTTCATATTGTCTTGTATTTATCTGTGAAACACTGAAAAACAAAAATTAAAAGACAGTCATGATCCCTGCCTCCCGGCTGGGGGAAGCACATTCTGGAGGCAGGCAGCCTCCCAGGAGTGCATTCCTTTCCTTTCCCTGCGGCCTCCAGCATCATGAAGAGAGGGTGACGTCCTAACCGTGCCATCGAGAAGGAAGGGCCTCTACATCCCCAAGGCAGGGGCACCAGAGCAGCGGTGCTTCATCCCGAGGCGCATCAGTCAGGGGGCGCGTAAGGGGAGGCCCGCCCGCCCGTCTCTTGCGGATCAGGGCCAGGCTCTCCGACGTGGGTGGACTAGGCGGCCTCCTCACGCCCCGTCCAGGTCGCAGAGTCCATGAAGCCACTTCCTTCAACACAGGCCATGATGGAAACCCTGCTGGTGGCTTTAACGGCACCACCACCCCACCCCCACCCCCCACCCCCCCGCCACCGGTGTGGGGCCAAGCTCACTGCCGAGATCCCTTTGTCCCCACACACCTGGAAACAGCTTGGGGGGAGGGCACAGAATCTCTTCATTAACATCAGGCCTGTTCTTTCATTTATTATGATCAGACATGTTGATCCATTACTTGCTACATCACCAGCAATTTATCTCCCTTCTCTGGGATCCAATTGCAACTTGAGAGAAAATTGAAATAAAGTTAGAGAACTTCCAAACTTTGATTTCAAGCAGAGGAAACTTTCTTCAGAACGAGGCCCCCAACCGGGATGTGCACTATTTAACATGGATGGCAGCGGAGCGGCCTTGCTGGACAGCATCCCTGGCCCCCGGGGAGGCAGCTCCTTGGAAAGGGGTTTGAACCTCACTGAACCGGATCGTACCAAGTGCCCTTCCACTGTCTTCCGGTCAGTGGAGCTGTGGGGCAGAGCTGGGACAGCACACGGGGAGCAGAGCAGTGTCAGTGTCCTCCCGCGTCCTGCGAGGACCCTACCTCCCCCAGGCCACCTGCACACCGTTTTTCTGATGAGTGACCACAGCTTGCGGCTTTGCCTGCCAGGCTGGAGTCTCTCCTCCCACCACCACGGCCCCCCACGTCCTTGCTCCTGGACCACGTCACGGCCGTGGTACTCAGGGCCTCACCAAGCATTCCCTGGCTGTGGTCCTGCTGATGTCACTTCCTGGGAACCCTGGCAGGGTCGACGCTGAGCTGCATGATGGGCTTCGGTAAAGTAAACACGTCAGCTTTGGAGAACCCCTGTGACAATAGAAATGTTTTGGTTGAGGATGAGTTTACAGGCTTAAACATTGATTAGTGAGTTACCATGAAATGCGGATGGGCCTGCCTTCCAAAATCAAAGTGCAGCACTTTCTGGGGACACTGCGCTTTTGTTCTGATCTGAACCAGCACCCCCTTTCGAAACTCGTGCCCAGTCTTTTCTTTTTTTAATTTAATTTATTTATTTTTGGTTGCGTTGCGTCTTCATCGCTGTGCGCAGGCTTTCTCTAGTTGTGGCGAGCGGGGGCTACTCTTTGTTGCGGTACACAGGCTTATCATTGCGGTGGCTTCTCTCGTTGTGGAGCACGGGCTCTAGGCGCACGGGCTTCAGTAGTTGTGGCTCGCGGGCTCTAGAGCGCAGGCTCAGTAGTTATGGCGCACAGGCTTAGTTGCTCCACAGCATGTGGAATCTTCCCAGACCAGGGACTGAACCCGTGTCCCCTGCATTGGCAGGCGGATTCTTAATCACTGCGCTACCAGAGAAGCCTGAAACTCGTGCCCACTCTTACCTCTGGGACATGGTAGGGGGACAGCAGCCAGATGCTCCCAGCCTCCTCAGGGGCATCAGTTGGGTCTTAGGTGCGTGATGGGAGACGCGTGTGGAAGCGGTTCTCGTCCTGAGATGCCAGGTACATGGATCTGTGGCCCGTGACCCATTCCTATGTCCTTTCCCTACTGAGCACCAGATCTGCCCGCACTGCTTTGTGAACACAAGTTTGTTTCAAGATCTGTCTCTTTTCCTCCACGGTCAGCCTCGTGCCTGAATGGATGACAGACCACAAGCATGTGTGGCAAGAAGGGCCCCGAGATGGTGCAATCCTGTCCTTACAGACGGAGACGCTGGCTACAGGGGAAGCGACCTGACCAAGGTGACAGGCTGGAGGAAGCAGCACCGCCTTGGCCAGGCAAAGGGGCTCTGTTCTGGTCTCCGAGGTTCCCAGAGTCCATGACCCTGAGGGACCTGCCCACCTGGAGCCTGTGTCCACCTTCCAGGAACCGGCGCCCAGGAGCCCCGCTCGACAGCCTGTATCCCACGCTTGTCTGCACCTCTAGGTCAAGGTGTGGCCCAGGAATGGCTGTTTGCAGCAGGTGTGAATGTCCTCAGTGTCTGTGTGTGTACACGTCCCCTCAATTGAAGGGCCGGGCTCCAGCCAGCGTGGGAAAGGGGTGGGAGCTTGAGGCAGGGCCCGGAGGTCAGAGCCAGCTTTCCCACAACACCCCCTGCCGTGGAAGCCCAAGGGGTCGAGAATTTCAACTAAAACCTGGCTTCCAGTTCCCTGTACAGATGAGATGATAGAACGTATTTTATTAGGAAGCTGTTGGTTTGGTTTATCATTTTAAATATTTGGCCACGTGGCCCGTGAGCCTCGTTTGTGCTCTTGGTGGGCACTGCCCACGGTGGGGTCGGGCGGGATGGAGACCCAGCTCCCAGGGACCGAGCCACAGAGCAGCCCAGCCCAGGAGTCAATGTGGACATAGTGGAGGTTTGAAAACAGAACTCGACTCATGAGAGGACTTGAGTCTGAACCCTGTTCCCTCTCTGCCTGTCTGACCAGGCAGGTCATGGACCTAAACAAACGGCCTCTCCTGATTGCACAAAACAATGGCACCCAATAGCCTGGGATAGGTTCCCAGCAGCAGAGCCTGAGGTGGGGGCTCATGGGCCATAATTTACGAGGGAAGACCTGGGAAGAACCTACAGGGGCGTGAGAGGAGCAGGACACAGATGAGGGAGGAGCTGGCAGCTCTCAGCTGAGCTTAGATTTTATTTAAATGGGTTGGTGCCCTGGAGCTCATTCTCCAGTCCTGGGACTTCACCTTGCTTTTCCCGAGACCCCCCATCACAAATTAGAAGAGCTGATAACCCATAAGAGTTTGCTTCTCTCAGTGTGAACCGTGATGGGAGGACAAGGTGATGGGCACACGGGGGACGGGCTCGGGGCAAGGCAAGCAACAGGTGTGCCGGTGGAAGAAGCCCGGGCTGGCTGGTGGCCGGGCGGACTCACCTTGCTCTCGGAAAAGAATCTCTGTACGATTACCATGTTATACCGGCATTTCTAGGTGAAAACCCTGCAGAGAGACATCAGCGATGAGAAGGGCACACGGAATGGACCCATCTGAGACCAACCCGACGGCACGTGTCTGTCCCAGGGCGGCTCCCACCCATCACGGCCTCAGACCATGGGGCAGACAAGCAGTGCCCTGGTGGCTGGAACCCCCAGGAAGACGTGGGGCTCTGGGTGGGACATGTCACCTGAAATCACCAGGAGTGTGTGCACGGGGCAACTTGGAGGAGACAGAGCTGAGTCCCAGGAAACAGAGCAGCAATCAGCACTTAAGCTTCCTGGAATCTAACGAGGTTAGAAATGGAAAGGATCGTGAAACAACAGTTTTTTATTCAAATGAGAAAGCAAATCCTCAGGGGGATGAAATACTGTACCCAAGGTCACACCCGCAATTAAGGACAAAATCGAAAGATGGACCTACATTCCTGACCTAATCCCTCCTCTTTCCATCTTGTTGTGAGAAACCGAACACAGGGCTATTTCTGGAGGGAGAGAGGAGGATTCAGGTTCAAAGGATTTGTGAGTCACCTCTTTGCCCGTTGCCAACAGCCGTGCACAGCATCCCCAAGCAGCCCTGCGGTGCCCTCCCCTCTCCGTGGCATAATCACAGGATCTGGAGGCTGGCAGCGTCTGATTTGATTCTTGTTATTTCATGGACGAGAAAACTCTGACGGTCCGAGGGGAGTACGAGGGCAGGTGACTAGGAGAATCCCTCAGACAGTAAAATGGCCATTTCGTCCCAGTTACCCCAGCGAGGTCCTGACACCCCCAGACTCTGACAAAGCTCGAGGATGCCGCCCATTAGGTGTCCCTGATGTGGACACAAAGGGGAAATACCTCGCATTAGGAAATGATCTGCCCGGCAGGACGCAGAAGTCATGTTTATCAGGGAAAATGTGTTAAATTCAGTTCCAACCTTGTATCAGAATGTGACTTTGCTTCCTGAGGGAGAAAATAATCTGAAGGTGAGTAAGGGCTGCAAGAAGTGCAAGGAGGTGGGTGTGTGGTGGAAGCGGTGGCGTCAGGGGTCCTGCAGTGTGCGTAGGGAGGTGTGTCTTTCTCCCTTCCTGTACCCACACTGGAGGTGACCCTGGGTCCCGAGTGAATTTAAGGGAAAGTGTGATACTAGCTGTCCTAGCCTCCGTCTGACTCTTCCCTCTCAAGCATCACACACACCATCAGGCCCTTTGGAGCACTCGCTCTAAACCTCCTGTGGTGCGTCCCAGGAAAAAAATTTAAATGTCTCCAGGAATGAACATTCCTCGTCTCAGCTTGAACTCAGCATGGGTGACACATCTCGGGGTGGTCCTGTATTATTGTCGATGAAAGTAAGTTTCTATTGAGTGCCTATTCCTTGCCAGGTACTTGATTTTGAAGGGTCATCTCCCTTCTGTACAGCAGCCCTATACACAGGACCAGATCATCCTCTTACCTGCGCAATGAGACAGACTGAGGCTGGTGAGAGGTCACCTTGTCATGTGGACCCAGGCGGGCTTGATGCCAAAACCACTGGCATCGTGGAAAGAGTGGGGCAGACCTGAGGTCAAGTCCTGATTCCTCAGGGTCAACTCCTCCTTGATGTAAGGCTCTCAGAAACGTGTCAGGACCTTCTCTGAGCTCCACACTCACACCTGAGAACCTGGGTCTGAGAAAACCAGTTCTGGGGTCCCCAGTTTTGATGTGTATCTGAATCAGCTGTGGCAAGTCAAACCCAAGAACCTCAGGCCTCCCCGACAGGAGAAGCAGGACAGGTGGGGCCGGAATCTCTGCACAGGTAAGCTGGCAAGACAGCAAAGGTCGAGGCCGGCCAGCCATGTCGCCAGTCTCTGGGGCAGAGTGCCGACCCCAGACTCTCCAGCAGGGTGGGCCGGCGGTGGGGTGGGAATCTACCCTTCTGACAGGTTCCAGGTGATGCTGACACTGCTGGTCAGGGGCCACACTGTATTGTGAGGAACACCTGGAAAGGGAAAGTCAGGTGCTAGTGCAGGGTCTGGGGGACTGGGGCCCGTCCTGGGACTGGGGGCTGCTCTCCCTGCACAAACTTAGATGTGCTGTTTGCTCAGGATGGGTGAGATCCAGCCGGAACCCCATGTTTTACTCCATGTTAAAGAGAGAATGTCAAGCCGTTGATTAATTCCGAAGATTCATGAATATTTCAGGTTGTAGAATAGTCCTGCTCTAAAGGACAGTTTTTCTGAGTTATCTTGTTTAACAAATAAGTCACTAGAGGCTCCAAGAAATAAAGTGACCAGATGACAAGCAGATAGCGGGTTAGCTACGGCCCAGCCCGGACTAGAGTCCAGCCCTCCTGGTGTCCAGTTATCTAGGGGCCTGAGACCCTCCTGGTTGGAACCTCAGTAACGACAGCACCTGGACGTGCCAGCAGATTGTGCCAAGGGCTGTGCTATCCCAGGGGCCATCGACATCCTTGGGGTTGGATATACCTCCCGACCCTCAGAGGAGGGGACGTGTGGGCCCCTGGACCACGAGGGCGATTCTAGGAGTCAGAGGCTCAGGTGCCCTGGCCCCACCATGCCTGCTCGTACTCTCTTCCTTCACGGGGTCCTGGAGGCAAGGGACTTGCAGTCAGACATCTGTGACACTGTCTGTCTTGAATCCGCCTAACCCCCCCTTCCCCGCCCAGGTGTCCCTGCACGGGTCTCTCCATCTCCACTCCGATCATCTTCACCCACGTTTAAACTACGCCAACCTGAGACGTCTCATCTCGGGCTCTCTGGACAATTTGCCGGTGATTATTCTGCTACTAATACACTGGCCTCTCGGATGGAAAACCACTAGTTTGATTAGAAGGCGAGAGAGAGGCACAGACCCAAACCTTTGGGAAGAGACTTCAGGCACGCACAGAACACCCTGGAGGTGACGCGGGCCCAGGACAGGACACAGCGGGGAGGGTGGTGAGGATGTCACTTCTACCTTGCCCTGAAAGAGCAGACGGAGGGAGCCACTGGTGCTCCCTGGAGGGACCGCACGCAGACACTGGCCTCACGCGAGCTCACTGGGTCACGCCTTCCTAGACAGTCTCTGCTCAGCCCCCAGGTGGCTCCCGCCCTACAGCCTGGGCTCCTGGGGACAGGAAGGCCTTGAGAGCACATCCTCAGGAAGGCCTGTGTCACTCAGGCCTTCACTTGCCCGGGGCCCTTCTGAGCCTCAGTTTCCCCATCTGTGCAAGGAGGCTGGTGACCTGCTGACCTGCTGGCTCCGGCCCTGTCAAGCTCCTCCTGAGGGGGAGGAGACCCCTGGGGGAGGGGAAGGAAGGAGAGGGGAAGGAGAGGGTCAGACGGGGTCTGAATGCAGCCTCAGTCCCCTCGCTCTCGTCTGGAAAAGGGACCAAGCCCACCACTGGCTCACAGCCATGAAGACCTGAGCACTGTCCTTTGACCCTTCCATCACATCTGCAGAGCTGGGCCATTGAGGTTTTGGGAACCAAGGCTCTGAAGCAGGAGGTTAATCCTGCGCTCAGGATATCAGTGGAGGGGCAGACTGGGCCTCACCTGTCTGCACAGGTGGACGAGGGGAGGACGAGGTCCCCTGGCCCCTGGGCTCGGAGGGCATCCTGGCTCTGGTGGACTCCTCAGCAGAGCACAGGGAGGCCAGCCCCTCTTCCCCCTCCCAGGGGGTAACACCCAACACAGAGAGGGACCGGAAGGATGCTTGTGGGCATCTCCCACATGTGCCCCCTGCAGAGGGTGAGTGTGGACAGGACCCCCAGATGGAGGTGGGGGTCCCCGGCACCGTGGGCTGTGCCGGCAGGCTCGCTCTGTGGTGAGGGGCAGGGGAGGTCGTGGTTTCTGTTGGGACATCTGTGAACGGCTCTTGGGGGTCTCTTACCCTTCCTCACACCTGGTAAATCAGCTTGTGGGACCCATGAAGAACCCTGGTGAGGCTTTTGTTGGAATTGTATTATATTGAGAGATCAATCTGGGGACACTGGACAGCTCTAGAACATTGAGAATTCCTGCCCGTAAACATATGTCTCTCCACTTATGTATGACTTTTGTAACGGCTTTTAATGAAGCATCAAACATTTTCATGTTAAGGTCTTGCATTTTAAACATTGATTTTTAGTTTCCTTCTATTTGTGCCATTCTCCGCAAAATCTTTCAATTGGATTTTCGAACAGTTGTTTGAGTACAAAATACAATAAACTTTAGTATACGGTCCACATTTTAAACAACAGCACTAGGTTCTGTTATTATTTCTCATCACTTGCCTGTAGGATCTTTCGTTTTCTGTGTGGTAACATCTGAAAGATGGCTGTTTCCTTCTTCCCAGGCGCGTCCGCTGTTGGTCTCACCGCTCTGACTGGACAGTCCCGCCTGGATGCACAAAAGTGCAAGTGGTAGTCATCCTGTCTTGTTCCTATTTCTTTTTTCTTGTTCCTACTTTTTTTTTTTCTTGCTCCTGTTTTGAAGCGGAAAGCTTCTGACATTTCACACTTAGGTAGGATTTTTCTTCATACCTATCAGGCAGATATCTTTTATCAAACTAAGAAATTTTCTTATTGATTTCTAGTTTGCTAAGAATTTTTGCCATGGATTTTTATCAAATTTATCAAAAGACTTTTTTCTGCTTTCATTGAGCTAACTATATGGTCGTTTTCTTTTAATTATTACAGTGGTGAATTATATTATTTGATTTTCTAATGTTGAGACAATATTGCCTTCTGCAATAATTTCAACGTACTCATGAGCATTGTCTTTTTTTTTTTTTTTTGCGGTACGCGGGCCTCTCACTGTTGTGGCCTCTCCCGTTGGGGAGCACAGGCTCCGGACGTGCAGGCTCAGTGGCCATGGCTCATGGGCCCAGCCACTCCGCGGCATGTGGGATCTTCCGGGACCAGGGCACGAACCCGTGCCCCCTGCATCGGCAGGCGGACCCTCAACCACTGCACCACCAGGGAAGCCCGAGCATTGTCTTTTTAATCTAATGCAGAATTTGTTTAAACATTTTGCATCTATGATCCTGCTGGAGGTTGGTCTGATTTTCCTTTCCTATGTCTGGTTTTGGCATTAGCATTCGGCCAGCTCAGTGAAGGGGTCTCCTTCTCTGGGAGGGTTTGTGTAGGGCGGGGACTGTATGCTCCTGGGGGAACCTCCATGCATCCAGGGCATGTGGCTTGTGTTTTCTGTACACACCGATGGCCTGGATTCAAATCCTGGCTCCGCTCCCTGTGACCCCGGGCAGGTCTCAACACCTCCCCGGACCCCAGTTAACTCACTCTCGGGTCTGAACAGCACACACCCTTCAAGGGGGTCATTAGGACAGTGTTAATACACACAAGTCCCTGAGAGTAAAGCCTGGCACGTGATAGACATGCTTTCAGCAAGTCCAGAAAGCGCTGTCCGGGAGCTGAGTGCAGACTCATCTGTGGGCGACTTTCCAATGCTCACTGCGTGTGTTTAATCACAAGGGGATTGGGCTTGGTCCAGTGCCCTTTCCTCTCCATTCAGTCTGATCACTTACAGTTCTCTAAGAACGTGTCAATTTTACCAAATTTTCAAATTCATATTTTCCGTTATTGAAAGCGTTAATTCTCTGCTACATCCGTAATTATACAAAGTTTTTCATTCTGAATCTTGTTTATGTCGTTTCTCTGCCTTCCTCCATCAATTTTTCAATTTTACTGGTCTTTTCAGCAACAAGCTTTTGAATGTGTTGATTTTCTCTATTTCATTAATTGCTTCCTTTGTCTTTATCTCTCCTTCCCGCTGTTTTCATTGGGCTTCGTTTGTGGATTCTTTTCTAGTACCTCAAGTTCTGTGCTCCCATTTTCAGCATTTCTTCTCTTCTGATACAGTCACGTAAAGCGTACAGCACCCCCGCTGTCTGTCTCAGGATCGGGATTTTATTTATGTATTTGAGTTGTAGCCATTCTTGAGTTTCCATTTTCACTTCTTCTTTGCCTCGTGTGTTACTTATACATTTTTTAAATGCTTATTTCTTGTGCCGGAGGCCGTCAGCCCTGGTGGTATCATTGATTTACAGTGAGTCTTGTCTCATTGACCGCCGGGTGAGGCTAGATCCTGATCCTGCCTGCGGTGCCTGGGGCGACAGGATCCCGAGTCGCAAAGTGTGAATCCTGTTCCCACCGCTAGGCCTGTCACAGGCTTCCAGGGGCGCCGTGATCCATTTGGGGTCTGTCACCTGGGATGAGGACGATTGAACACAAACGTCTGTTGTCAGCTCCCCGGCACCTACTCCAGGAAGCTAAGCCATCAGAACCGGGGGCCTTTGCAATGCCAGAGGGACCCCACCTCTGCCTGTAGGGAGAAGATGCCCCTGTTACTCAAATCCTGTGCCGTGTCAGGGGAGAATGGCTGAGGTGTTTACACTTGTGGAGTAGAGATGGAGAGTGGGAGCTGGGCTTTTGGGCTCCTCTTCTGACGACACCAATGTTTTAGTGCCAGAGGGGAGCATGACAGAGCTGGAACCTTGGGATTCCACAGGCTGCCATCCCCTCCTCATTTTCGATCCTGCCCTGGGGATAACGCAGGCCTGTAGGGATGCAGGTGCAGATGCAAGGCAAAGGTCCCACCTCTGAGATAGCGGGGCTTCCTCCCTTTCTGTAGACTGTGCTTTCTCACATGACACCCGCTTGGGCAACTCAATCTTTGCACCTGGAAATTGACATCACGGTGCAACCTGCCATCAGAATCCAAAGGATAAAAGGACACCATCTGCTTTGAAGAGTTCCCCACCGTGATATCAGCCTGACCTTTTTATCTTGAAATGTGCGCCATCTTGCAAGAAACTATGTTAGAGGGAGGGGCTGAATCTTTATTCCAGGGATGTGACTTTCCCTGCTACATTCGTTAGGATGGGCCGGCCTTGGACAACATTGAATAAGATGCTATTTCTAGTCTGAAATGACATCATCGCGGTAGGCACCTCTGGCCTCCAGTTCTGGTGAAGAACATGACATATTCCCTGAGAGGTCATTTTCCTCCCTGGTCAAATCTATATTTTGTGATGTCATTTCATCATGGCCCAAAGAATGTTCATTTCAGCCAGAGTTTCCTTCCTACATGTCATCAGAGATGCATTAAAGAGGAGATAGTTGTGTTTTTAAAAAATTTATTTTTATTAATTTATTTTTGGCTGTGTCGGGTCTTCGTTGCTGCACAGGGACTTTCTCCAGTTGCGGCGAGCGGGAGCTACTCTTCGTGCAGAGTGCGGGCTTCTCATGGCAGTGACTTCTCGTTGCGGAGCACGGGCTCTAGGCATGTGGGCTTCAGTAGTTCTGGCACACGGGCTCAGTAGTTGTGTCTCGCAGGCTCTAGAGCACAGGCTCAGTAGTTGTGGTGCACGGGCTTAGTTGCTCCATGGCATGTGAGATCTTCCTGGACCAGAGATTGAACCTGTGTCCCCTGCACTGGCAGGCAGATTCTTAACCACTGAGCCACGAGGGAGGTCCTAAAGAGGAGACAGTTTTATCTAGTGTTTAAGTAACAAATTTCGGAGAGTATCTTATGATCGTTGGATGAGTACTTTTGGAGATCATCGCTGTGGTGATGCAGATACCACATTCTGTCCTATTAAAGCCCTTTCTGCCATTTGGCAAAACACGACAACACAGAATAACACTCTGTGGCTCATCTCTGGAAAACACAGTTCAACAGACATCATTTCTATCGACTTTGGGAAAAAACCATCCCTGTCTTTGGGTTGAAAAAGAGAAAAATGTTAATGGCATTTTCTTCTCAGGAGCAAGCTCTTCTGGGGACTGAGTAGAAATGAACTTGGCAATGATCAATATTTCAACTCAGAAGGAGATTGATTCAACCTCTGGAGAATTATTTGATCATTTTTGGCATCTAGCCAAGAAGCCCTAATTCCATCATCAAAGTGCTTTCTGCCCCGAGAGGAACAGGAAGCAGAGCTGACATGCAAACAGGGACCTCGTGTCAGATAAGAACAGCACGAGCAGCCCTTATTCGCCCCGGCTGAGCAGAGCCCGGCAGGCAGGGGCTCAGGTCTTAATATGTTTGCTTCACAAATAATATGACTAACGAGTACATTTTAGGGAGGCCCTAAAAATCAAACTTCATTGAGGCAAAAGGTACACACTATAAAGTGCATCTATTTTCAGTACAGTGTTTGATGGGTTTTGACAAATGTATGTACTGTGTAATCACAGTTGTAGTCAAGTGTCCAATACGTCCATCACCCCAAATCCCCTCCTGCTCCTCTGTGATCAATACCTCCCCAAGCCCAGACCCAGGCTGTCACAATAGTTTAGATTTGCCTTTCCTGGAGCTCCGTACAAGTGGAATCATGCAGTATGTATGCTTTTGCGTCTGGCTTAGTTTGCTCAGCATGTTTTTGGGATCCACCCATGTCGTACATGTATCCACAGTCACCCATTTCTATTGACAGTAAATACTTGGTTTTCCCCCAGCTCTTGGCTCTCACGAGTAAAGTTGCTATGAACGTTAGCGGGCAACTTTCTGTGTGGGCTTGTGTTCATACTCTGGTGGTAAGTGTATGTTTCATTTTATAAGAAACCTCCAAACTGTTTTCCAAAATATCTGAGTCCCAGTTCTTCCAAATCCTAGCCAACATTCGGCGTTGTCGGTCCATTTAAAAATTTCAGCCATTCTGGTGTGTGTGGTGGTAGTATCTTGCGCCTGTAATTTGAGTTTCCCTAATGAATAATGAACATTTTCTTCATGTGGGTGGCAGTCATTCACGTGTCTTGTTTATGGTGTCTGTTTAAATCAGAGTTTTAACAGAGCATTACTAAAACTCAAAGAATTAAGATCCCCTCAGCGAATGAATCAGATAGCTAGTGGTATCTTCTTATAAGTTGAGTCATATAGGCTATGGTATAAAGTGTATTCTTAATCTCTTATGTGTATTATTAATACCTCATGTGGCTGAAGCTCTAACTGTAATCAATGCCTCTGTATCAACCCTGCTCAGTGGCTAATTTCCCAAATAAAGTGGTGAGATCACCACTCGACGGTCTGCCCTGTTGATCCCGGCAAACCCAAGGCCTGTCAAGGGGCCATTGTCTCAGCACCAGGATGCCGTTGACGAGTGAGCTGTGGTCTAGGTGGACTGAGACAGGTGAGCAGGGGCGAAACTGTCCCCCAGGCCAATGCACAGGCCCAGGGCCCCCTTGAAGACAGTCCTCTGGGGCCACTGGTAGTGACAGGGTGGTTGGAGCCCTGGTGGAGAGGACTGTGCTGGTGGGGGGACCCTCTTGCTTCTGCCTCCACGTTAGGGAAATGAGGGTCCCCTGGCCCCTTGTCAGGCCTTGGGTTTGCTGGGATTTCAAGTGGGCCTGGGATTCCCAGGATGAACCTGCTGCGTGTTTGTTGACGTAAACAGCTGACTCTCCAAGTCCAAGTTCGTATTTCTACCAGTCTGTGAGCACCACGTTAATGTCGCCATGTAAAATCTTCGAATCCCACAGCCTTTCTATGGGACATCCTAGTCTTTCCCCATGGGCCCCGCTCCAGCCAGAGGGGAGCAGCTCACAGCCTCCGTCCCCCACCTCCTGGTCCAGCAACATGACATCATCAGTGTCTCAGAGGAAGCCAGCCTGATCCACACACAAGAAACACAAACACCCCACAGCCAGGAAGGCTCCTGACTCCACAACCACCAAAACCATGCAGTGTTGGGCTATGAGCCGCAGGCTTCCTGGGACTTCTAAAATCTAGAAGCCTGGGCTTCCCTGGTGGCACAGTGGTTAAGAATCAGCCTGCTAATGCAGGGGACATGGGTTCGAGCCCTGGTCCGGAAAGATCCCACATGCCACGGAGCAACTAAGCCCGCGCACCACAGCTACCGAGCCTGAGCCCTAGAGCCCGTGTTCCGCAACAAGAGAAGCCACCGCAATGAGAAGCCCGCGCACCTCAACAAAGAGTAGCCCCCGCTCGCCGCAACTAGAGAAAGCCCGTGCGCAGCAACAAAGACCCAACGCAGCCAAATATACATATTTTTAAAAATGTTTCTTTTTGCCCAGGATATGGTCAAAGACCCGAAGATAACTGAAAAAAATAAAATAAAATCTAGAAGGCTTTTTTTTTAATGCCTGATGTGTTAAGACATACTTGTTATCTGCTCATCACTCCCAATTTTACAGACTGGGTGAGCTCGTAGAGATGGGCTGGAGCACACGGCGGTCAGCGGGACAGGACCCGGGCAGTGGTCTGGAAGCCTCCCTCCCACGGCCTGGGTCAGGGATGCAGCCGGGGGCGTGGTCCTGACTTCTCCACCAGCAGATGTCACAGCCTGGCTCTGCGCGGCCTTGCTCATCCTGGCTCTAACCTTCCCTTCATGGTTCTGCCCTTTGCCAGCCCTTCCCCCGGGACTGTTTCAGCAACAGGTTCCAAGTCTAACCCAGTCTCCTCTGATGGGCATGCGTGGTGTGTACTCAGGCCCGAGTCCCTGCTGCCAGGGCAATGGGAGGCTTCTGTCTGGACCCACCGCTTTAGTCCAGTTCCGTTACTGTCTCAGTGGCTGCTGTGAATCTCTGTGATTCGTCTCAGGCCCAAGTGGGTGCAGCTCTCGGTCAGTGAAGACTCCTCATATTGGTCTAGTCTGTGCTGTGGCAGACCGTCTAACCCAAGCCTCCCTTTAAAATGCAATGCTGCTTCTCCGCCTGTCAAGAACCTCTTCCTCCTGGACCTGGGTGCCCCCGAACATGGGTGTTACCTGGATCCGGGTACTTCCTGGACCCTGCTCTGACAGATGAGTGTGGGAAGTGTTGCTGGGCAGACTCCAGAGCCCAGATGTCCTCAGCTCCCACCTTCGCTGCCCCTGAAGCCCTGGGCCTACTGGTTGTGAAGAGGCCTGGGCTGGCCTCCTAGATGGTGAGAGGCCACTTAGAGGACCCGGAGGTGTCCAACAGCCCATGCCACCTGCCGGCCCTCATGAACCCCTAGCCCCAGGGAGGCCCTCAGAGACTGCAGCACACATGTGAGCCTAGGGGACCAACAGAAGACTCCCTGGTGGCCAGCCCCCAGATTTCGAGAAGCAGATTATTGTGAGTTACAGACACTGTGTATTGAGGGTTGTTAATTATCCTTTGATGCACAGAGTTTTCAAGATGCCTTCTTCACTCTGGACTTCTGATCCACTCAGGAAGGATCTAGGCCGGGAGTCCAGCCCCATGGTCCTGGGGACATTGCCAGGAGGGCATTTGGGACGTTTCACATCATCAGTAGGTGAAAGCGGGACTCGGCCCAGCCACTGCTGCCACCTCATCTATGGCAAAATAAGTCAAAAGTCCCAGTTTCTGCACATGCAGAGAGGCAGGTGATCATGAACTTGAGCCCATCTAAGACGAAGAAATCTGGAACATTCGGCTAAAAGCAGAAGAGGAATTCGACTCTTATTTTATTTCTGTTATCCCTAATTGGGAAAACGCATCTCAAAACTTCTATGCACAGAGATGCCTTAACATAGAAGCGTCCATCTGTCTGTACCTACCCCCTTCCTTTGCCTACACCTTCCTTTGCTCTGATTTCTATTCTGTTCTAAATCCCAGAGAAAGTCCTAACAGGACAGGAAAACTGAATTTTCACTACTGAAATAATAAAGACACTCCTTTCAGGGAATCTGTTTATTCATTCATTTTAGCATGCACTTTTTCATTGCCTTTATAGTCTACGTAGAGCGGTAGGGTCTATAGAAAGTTCTGAATCAGATCTGCTCCTGGTCATCGAGAATCCGACAGTCTAGTTGGGGAAACAGATCATTAAACAGCCTGAGAACTGTTGTGATAAAGGATATCTATGCTATAAAAGGTGCAATGGAAATGCTTAGCAAAGGCAAGAGCGCGGCCTTCAGGGAGGTCAGGCAAGGGTTTCCTGAGGAATTCCGGGTAAATGCGGTCATTGAGTCCTAAAAGAATAGTTTAGGGTAAAGACATGGCAGGTAAAAAGATTATCACAAGAAAGAACTAAAAAGGGGGAAGGAGAGAAAAAGAGATTGAGGGAGAGGTTAGAGGTGGCTCTTCATCCCGAATCTAGGGGTTCAGGTGCTTCTGGGACAGAGGGGAGTCAGGGGCTGGAGGGGGTCAGACAGAAACTACCTCTGATGCTCTGATGGCAAGTTTACGACATATTGTGAAGGCAGTTTAAAGGGCCTGGAAGCTTGATCTGCCATGTAGCCTCGTCCAACACGTGTATCGGGAGGCTGGCTTAGCGCAGCGCATGTGGAAGCAGGTGAGATGGGCTGATGGGTGGCTGAGACCTGACCAAGGCCTGAACTCACATGTGGCCCTGGAGACGGTCACGAGGGACCCTGCCAGAGATGTGCTGGACCCAGACTGCCCAGGACATGGAGGCCGGAAGGAGGATTCCAGGAGCTCAGCCCTCCTGGTCTGGCGTGGTGAAGCGCCCCTGTCTGAGACGTCCACCCTCAGGGACAGGGATGCCTGCCCAGCCACATGCTCACCTCGTGACAGCAGAGGCGGTGGCCTTGCTTCCTTCACTGGGGCCTTGTCTTAGGATCTCTGCCCACATGGGCAGGTCCCGCAGACACGGCTAATGGTGGGTTCGGAGAGTCACAGACGGTTCCCCTATTTTTGTTAATTCAGATATTTTCCCCAGTGCTTGCATTGCCACAACATGAATTGGATGTCATGAGGTTCCTCAGTTAGATAACAGGATTTGCTCAGACTTGACTGAGATTGGCTCTAACCTGATCAGGAGCTGGGACCAAAGCTGAATGAGAGCAAAGAAAGGCACTTCCTGGGCTTCTGTTCGCCCTTGAGATGCCCTTGTTGTTCTTTGTTGTCACCCTTCCAGGATTGCTGGCGTCACATCTCACGATTGCCAAGATGACAAAAGACTCTGAATAGCTGTGGCATATGGATTTAAGGACAAAGGAGGAAACTTTTAGATTGGTTTCAGCTATAGATAAACCAATTTCTAAATTTCAATTTGCAATAGGCAAGCACACAGGTATAAAGCTCCTTATTGTTGGAATTCCTGCAGGAATGCATCTTTGCTATCTTAGGAACTTTAGTCCGTAAACCCGTTTTCCCTTCGAAATGTTTGTTGTGATAGACGATCTTTTGGTAATACAAGGACACTTAGTGATGCAATAAGGCCACTGTTGCCAGGCCTTCCCAATGACCCCTACAATGAGGCTGGACCAGCAGAGCTGATTTCTTCCAACTGTCCTGTTGAACCACTTTTTACCTTCTCAGCTCCCTACATATCTACCCAGTAACCCCACTGGAAGATAGAAGAAGGATTTAAATGTAAGTCCTTTGTCCAGTCTCCTCCACAGAATCAGATACGAGGTAGAATTAAGTCACACTCCTGGACCCAGGTCAAGGTTTCAGGGACCCCCAGGCCCCAAGTCTCCTTTACAGCTGACCAACCCCAGAGAGGATACGTCCCAATTATCCTCGGAGCTTCCACGACCCCAGCGGCTGGAGCTCCCAGAGGCCGATGCTGCCTGCTTGTGCTTGTTGCCGACTCACTTCACCTCCTCGCTTTCCAGGCCTGGTCTTCCTCTTGAACAACCAGAACCCTGCAGTAAAATCAAGTCCACTTCAACGGGGCTCTGACACCAGGCCTCTTCCTTACTCTGAGCAGGTTCCTGGGAGTTGTGCAGTGTGTAACACGCACAGCCATTCCCAGAGGCCCTGCTTGCTTCCGCCAATCCACTTTCCAAACCAGACTCTGATCAGTGCCCCCAGTTTCACAGAAGGAGCTTCTCCTGGCCTGACACTTGGGCACCTGACTGGTCTGGTTTCCTGCTCTTTGCTCGGAGCTCAATTAGGGACTCTGATTCATGTAACATCTTGGAATGAAGAGTGTTCTGCTCCCTCAGCCCATGGGCTGGGCACTCAGCTCCCTTCACAGACTCGCCCCAAGCCTGGCACATGGGCGATGCCAACATGGAACCACGGACCACTGGTTTGTCCAACAAGTGCCCCCAGCACCTCTTCCATGCAGCTCCTGGTTTCCCAGCCTCAGACCAGTGCCGAGCTCTAGTGAGACGTCGCTCGCACAATTCTCCTGAGTGACTGTGTCCACAACTTTACGACCTGTTGGAGTTTTAACTCATGTCAAGTGGATTGGCAACTACACAGAATTTTGCTTACAAAGTTAATGTTAATGTTGCTTAATTGACCAATCTATGATTTAAAAGGTCACAATGGCTTTCCATGGAAAGCTCCTCAGCAATAAAAAAAACCAACAAGTGACACATTTGGATGAATCTCAAGGAAATTATGCTGAGTGGAAAAAAGCTAATATCAGAAGAGCACACACTGCATGATTCCATTTATGTAACGTTCATGAAATAACATAATTTTAGAGATAGAGGACGGGTTGGTGATTGCCAAGGGTGAGGGGAGGGATGGGATGGGGAGGGTGGGTGTGGTGATGAAGCAGCAGCAAGAGGGGCCCTGTGGTGAGTCTCCTGACTGTGTGGTGTTTACACCTGTGATGAATTTGCACAGAGCTACCCCTCACCTCCCACAAGTACACACAAATGAACTCATGGAGAACTCTTGGCATCTGAATAGTCCTGTGGGTGGTACCAATGTCCGCATCCTAGAGGTGCCTCTTGGCACCTCTCTGTGCCTCCACTTCCTCATGGGGATGAAGATAAGGTGCCGGTCTGTGGAGTTTTGGGAGGGATTAAATGATACAGTGGAGACAAAGCAGCCAGCACAGTGAATGGCGCATCACATTCATGATCTATTGAGTTTTCCATCCATCCATCCCTCCCTCCATCTGTCTGTTCTTCCACCCATTAATCCATCCCCTTGATGGGGTAGGTTGGGGGGCAGGTGGTGGTGATTACCAAAATTATAACACGAGCTGGCAAAGACAGCGAGGAATTCAAAGCAACACTGACCTGGTCACTGTATGTATAGTTTTGTTTTTTCCTTCCTTTTTCTGCCATAAAAGTTCTGCCCTCTTCTCTGAATTCCCCAGAGCTTATATTTACCTTCTGAACCCCACTGTACAACACATTCTTTCCATTAAGAATAAACAGAAAACTATTCAGTCGTACCCCAGAACTTCTGATTCATCAGCCCTGGTATGTGTGTTTTCATTTATTCCCAACAATCCCTCCAGCCACTGAAGGAGACATCCAAAAGTTCATGCTAATCTGCATTTGAATCCCTTGGGAAGGACCCGAGAGGCCCCAGGAAAGTGTGTTGATGCATCTAAAGGGGATAAATTATTCAACAAATTATTGAGCAAAATACTGTCACAAAACTTAAAGAAGTTACTGATGATGTAACTTCTTTAAAGAAGTTTAACTTCTTAACTTTAAAATCCATCTTTTCCTCAATACCTTCATTTCATAAAAGGAGATCCCAAGAGTCAGTCCAAACCAGGGTTGGGGAGGAGGGGGGTCAGAGTAAAGAGCCAGCAGTAGCAGCCAGACCACTGGCAACAGCAGAAAGTCCATATGCAGTGTTGGTTCCCACCTCGAGCGACCATGAAAGGTCCTCCTGTGATGGGAGGTACCAGCCAGGTAGGCTTGCTGTCTGCCCCTGATTTCCTTACCCAACCCCACCAAGCACTTCTACTCTGCAAAGCTCCTTGCCCTTTTATTCATTATAATCTGTGAAATACTGTCTCAGAAATATTTTCTATTTTATCGAACAACATGAATTGGATCTAGCTCTTCCTGAAGGCCAACAACGTGCCCGGCACACGTCTCAGCGTGTTACAGGTGTGATCTCACCAGACGCTCACGGTGGAGGGATGCTCTCCCTACAGGGGGATGACTGAGGCATAGAGCTGGTTTGAGGGACTTGCTGCCTGTCACCTGGATATCCCCATGCCCTCTCTGGCCCCTTGCATAACTCCCAAGGGGTAGAGGCCCAGGAAAGGAGCCGCCTTTGTGGCTGGCGTGGCCAGTCTCCACTCACACACACCGGCACCCTCATGCTGCAGCTCCTGCCCCATCATCTAAGACCCCCAGTGTGGCTCAGCCCCAGCCAGCTGTGAGCAGACCCCTCAGCATCTTCATTACAGCCCTGGTGGATTTGCTTTTATTTCAATCACCTGTGCTCCTTCAGGTCCTTGGCAGCCTGCGTGAACTTTGAGGATTCCTACTGTGAGTGACCAGTTCCCTTCCAGACAGGTGACACCTCTGAGGTGCAAATTCTATCAATCCTGACCGCACTTTTCACCAGGGGCTGCATTTTCAATCTGAACTTCAATTTCCTTTTAAACGACAGCACATTAAAAAAAAAAAACTGATTTAAAAAGTAAAACAGGGGTTGGGAGGGGTGGAGAGGGGCAAAGCAGGAAGAAATTCAATGGAAATGACTGTGACAGCTGACTTTTCAAAGGTGGTGATAGGCTGTGTCCCCTCCTGAGAGGCGATTTGGGGTCATTTGTCTCCTTAAGCGAAGGCACAGAAGTTTACCCCACATGCTCAGATAGTGCATTTTGATGAGTCACCAGGCTTCCTGTCTCAGCCTGATGCAGAGAACAACAGCAGCGAAGCAACAGGCCAACTGATTAGCACTTATAAATTAGGAAGAAACTTTGAGTAGCCATCAGCTCTCACAGCCTGTCTTGAAGACACACTTATTTCAGCAGAGTCAATGGAAAGTGGAAGGCATTTCAGTCCAAACAGATAAAGTTACTGTCTGGTGGAATGTCCGGGCTGAAAGGAAACTCAATCACCGTTTTTCTATCCTGTTTGAGAATTTCCTCTTTAATATCCTCACCAAGGGTTTAAATGATGGATATCCTCACCAAGTTACAAGGCTTTGAAATAACTTGCCACAAAATGTGCAATAATTTTAAAACCAAAAAGTAGGTAAGTACCAGTTGACTGAGGAAGCAGAATTGGGGCTGGTGTCCGTTTGGAGTTTCCTGGCAGCCAAGGCAGGGGTGAGGAAGAGTGTCTGTTACAGAGAGGGGACTGGCCCTTCCTGGGGGAGGCGTCATCTCACTGAGTCTTCGAGCCTTTGCTCCCTGCCCATCTTCTCGGGAGGACGGAGGATGACTCAGTAGGATCTGCCTTCCGAGGTCCGTGTCTGGGTTCGCCTTGGAAAAAACCTAGGGCAGAGCACGGAAGCACAGCTCAGTGAAGGAAACTTGACAAGGGCAGAAGAGAGAGTCTGATGACCCAACCCAATTCAAGTTGGGGCTTAGAATACTAGAGAAATAGATGAACTGGATAGTTTTTAAAGTGTCCTCCAAAAATGGCCTTTCAGTCAGGCTCTGTATGTATACTGTCCATCAATAATTTGAAGGTGATCTCTAGGGAACAGGACTTGTTTTGAGAACTGGGGCCTGATTCACCCGCTTAGGAAACAGGAGACAATATGGGAAGCCTCAGTTCATTCATGAGAGGTGCTGCTCTGGGTGGAGATTTTATATGACCTCACAAAGGTAGGGTGTCACAGTAAAGAGACTGTTTCCTCAAAAAGTTGTCTTCTGCCTTATTCAGCTGCTGCACGGCACCATCTATTAAGACTCCATGCAGTGTGAATGTGATTACTATGGCCTAGGAAATTTTCAAGGTAGATATTTCCATGTGGCAGACACCAAAGAAAAATCTGAACTGTGCCTCTCCTGAGGGTTTAAATTTGAGAGACGTCACTTTCTGCTGGAATGAATTCATGGCTGAACACGTACATGCAACCCAATTAGCCTGCATTTTGGAGCCAGTGAACAAGGACCGATTTTAGTTTGGAGGACAATTCTGCTTCTGGTTCGGAATTGCTGGCCTTGGCATCCTTTGTGTCGTGTGTTAGATCGCAGACTGTCTTAATGATAAGAAGCCCCTATTTCCGACATGCAAACCCAAATTTCCCAGTGATCTTTGAGAGGGTCATCCAGATATTGTTCCAGATCTTTAAGATATTTGTTATGAAAAGAAGGGAGGGGTCCCAGCCCCTCTGTCTGTCTCAGGGTGAAAGGGACCCACCACCTGCTTGGTGGCTGTCATAGCAGACTTGCAGGCTGCTCGGAATCTTGAGTCGGAGCTTTGTAGGAGCAGCAATAACCAGGAGCCTCTGATCGTTCATTTTAACCCAGACTCAGAATCAAAGGACACAGGAAGGTCGAGTAAAGCTACAGAAACTGTGTTCTCAGTTGTAACAGATTTTACAGGAAGATGTTGGGGAATCTGGCACCCACTGAACTTGGCAGGACTCCACTGGGTCTCACACCCGACACCGGCCCATTGTACATAACTGAATTGAGAGAACATTCAGTGGGACAAATGCCACTGAGTGTAGAAAAGGAGTCAGTCCCTCTGGGAAAAAGGAAGGCTCAGGAATTTTGGGGTTTGGACACCCCGAGATTAGGAGAGGTGCTAAGATCATAATGATGAAGGAGGTGGAAATAACCCTGTAGCTTAAACGAACTTGATTTGGGATGAGGCCGTGCACTGATGACGACGTAGCGTTGTCATGACAGTGACCAGTGGCTTCCTAATTCGGATTGGCTCCTGAGTGTAGGGAATCTCACTGGACACCTGAGGAAAGGGAGACCTGTCTTGTGATGAACCCCTGCAGGAAAAGTGTTCCAAGGCCCAAAGCAGCCAGGAACTTGGGGTACAGCACAGGGGCTGTCGGAGGGGCTGAAACTCGGTGAGAAGGATGGAGGGAGGGGAGGCAGGCAGATCCGGGACCACAGAGGCCGGTGAGGGTGTTCTCTCCTCTAAGGACAGTGGGAACCTTTGGAGGGTTTCAAAAGGACAAACGATCGTTCTCACATTTTTAAAAGAGCATCTTACTGCTGGTGAAGAATGGATAAAGTGGTGGCCAGGTCTTCAGGGAGTGTTTGGTTTGAGTTGTGTTTTTTTTTTTTCCCCAAACAAATTACATAGGAGTTGAGAGGTACTTAGGGTTTTTATAAAATTCAAGGCTGCTTTATTAAGATGAAGATGGGAGAAGTATCGCAGGGGCCACTCAGGGATAAGAATATACCAGAGTCATCATAACAGTGAGTTTCTTTGCAAGCACTTTCTCCCTCTGGACCAGAGGCCCCTTTCTGGGGTTCAGCTGGATGCTGAGGGCTGAGCCACGTTCACTGGAAAGGGGAGGGAGGCTGGCAGCCAGAGTGGATGAGTGACCACCAAACCCACCGGGGCTGGGGGTAGAGGAGGAGTGTTGCTACTGGGCCAAACACCTAGGGGGAAAGTTTGCTATCACACAGCGTGGACGGGTCCCCGCCAGGTACTTACTCCCAGCTGGAGACAGAGGGCACCCCCAACCCTGCAGAACCCCAGGCGAGAGCATAAACAGGCGCCTCACTCCACATGCCAAAACGTTTAAAGGTCATAAATCAAAATAGCAAACTGCTAAATAAGCTACCTTCTCACCTCCGGCCTCATTAGACACATCTTCATCACTAGGATAAAGAAAATCCCCCCCCCACCTCCAGATGGCGCTCAAACACCCAAATCCCCCCAGAGAAAATGCAGATGCACTTTCTTGGAGAAGTTTGTTTGTAAATAGGACATATTTGCAATAACAGACAATCAGAGGACAGTTCCTTCAGCTCATCCAGTCACATATTGATTATATTGATGGACTGGCTCCTCTTGAAGAGTTTTCAGGCAAGAAAGTAAACTACTTCCCCACAGTTATGATGCTTTCCAATATTTCTCCTTGTTTCTAGCGAAACAACCATGATCACCAAGGTCTTCGCTCCTGGAGCCGGAAGACGGAGATTTGTGTGGTGTGGTTGGGATGAGCCCACAAGGCGCCCTGGCCCCATGTTCTCCCCGCTGAAGCCAGGACTCACCCCACAAACTGTCATGACACAACGTGAAGTCACTCCTTGCCAGCCTCGTCGTTTGAAAATAAATACTTGGCAGTGGGATGTATTTATTGAACAAACACTAATATAGAACATTCCCTAGCCAAGCTGCTCTAATCATTTTATAAAAATTATTTGTTGCTTCCAATAACCTTCTGAGGCTCAGAGAGGCCAATAACTCACCTGAGGTCACAGCTGCTGGAGAGAGCAGCCCTGAGCCTGTGCCCTTCAACATCATGCTCTGTGTCACCAGTTCTCTATAGCACCAGTGCTCTATGTCATCAGTGCTCCGTCATCGATGCTCTATGTCATCAATGTTATCATTTCATAGATAATGATAAAATATTCTCCGGAACAAGGAGTCACAGTAAGAAGCATCAATATTTCTGCAGGTGTCCCTTCTCTCAGAGGAGGTGGGTCGCCTGCCCCTAAGGGGCCACCTGGGCACATCCACCACCTGCCTGTTCAATCAGCCATAGTGATCCTCCGACTTCGCGCACGTACCTGGATGTACCACCTTGGGGTGGGGACTTAACAAAGATGGAAAAGAATATTAAAAAAAGAGAATGTATAGATATAGATATAGATGTATAACTGAATCACTTTGCTGTACAGTAGAAATTAACAAAACATCGTAAATCAACTATACTTCAGTGAAAAAAAATATTGATTAAAAAAAAAAGAAGTAGATTTATGGGTAAGTGTGTCACCGACAGGGTGCTGTGCTGGATGGGACCCACCGTGGACCAGCACAGCCTGGTTCTCCAAGGGGTGAGAAGCCCAATGAGGGGGGGATGGAAAGAAAACAGACCACAATTCAGCATCGTTCCCCACCACCCCAGCCAAGGCGGGGACCTCGGGAAACAGACACAACTCACATCCAGGGGAAATTTCAGGGAAATATGGAGAACGACGTAAGCGGCTGCAGAGTAAGTAGCATTCGGAGTCGACTGCTCAGTTCTGCTCTGAGGCAGGAGGGAGTTAAATGCCGGGCTGGGCACATGGGCCCCACCAGATTGAAGGCCGTGGCCCGCTTCTGGGAGCTCTGGCCGCAGACAGCCTTTGGGGGCCGCCCTTCAGGGAGGGCCCAGCCTGCCCGGGGCCACAGCCAGTGATGAGGGCCTGGCCACTCAGCCCCGACTCCACACAACCTTGAAGGGCCTTTCTGGCTCCTGGGCCCCCGTAGGGTCAGCCTGCATCACAGCTGTGCCTCTCCCCTGCCCAGTTGGTCTCTCTTCCAGCCTTTCCATAGCAGTCGACCCTAAGGGTCCATCCCAGAGTCTGCCCACCTGCAAACCCCATCTGCAGCAAAGTCAGTGGGGAGGGGGTGGGGTAGAACGCTTGGTCTCCCCCATCAGGTCCATTGTTGGCGTAACTTGGGGAGGTCTCATTGTTGCTGTGACCTGCTGTGACCTCAAGTCTCTCTCTTCTTTCCAGCCTAACTGTCGCCCGGTTTGCCAGGCGCTGTCCTGAGACTCACTCTCCTCCCCCGAGGGCAAACCTCCACTACAAGCCTATCATGCCCTGTCGTTTCTCTTGACTTCGATGCTGCCCTGTTTTCTCACCCGGCGTCCTGAGAGCCAGCTGTTTCCCAAAGCTGCAGTCCTCACGGCCAGCTCGGTTGTTTCTAACACTCTCATAAGGTGATTTCCTCCTACTGTTCAGAACGTTCTCAACGAGGCACAGTTCGAGCTGCACTGGAAATGCCGGCGACGAAAACCCGTCTGATGCAGCAACTTGAAGGGTCGCTGGGGTCCGACGGCTCCGTGCAGATTTGAGTCCTGCTCTTGCTGGCTGATTGCAAACTTTTCTTGGAGTTTTAATAACCTGTTATTTGGTTGATTGAACTACCCCTGCCATCAGTCTCAAAAGATTTCTCTGGACAAATGTTTTTTTTTTTTAATTGCAGAGCAAATTAAAATTAATCTTGACCTAACTTGTGTACGATACTCCCTTAGAGAAATTAGCATAGCCTCTGTTTCCTGAACCCAGGATTGAAAATTGTTGGTGAAGACCCCAATTATCAGGAGATACGCTGCATCTGGGGGTGTTAGCCTCCTTGCCTCCCTCTCCTCTGACAAAGTCTCTCTCTCTGACCAACTTAGGTCTGGCCCCTCAGAGCCACCTTGGCCTGCCGAATCCGGTTTCATCAAAGAATCCTGTGAAGGCAGCCTATGGCTTCTCTCCCCAACTCTGATATCTAATCAAGATCCTCTTAGTAATATTCCATCCACTCACACCTTCCCTCTGCTCACTGGCTATAAATCTCCAGCTATTTCTGACCTTCAGTCTCCTCCTATTGCAATGGTTGGAATAAAGCCTTCCTTGCCTTTTTTAACATGTGTCCAATGATCGACTCCTTTTAACACCTCTTTCCTTAAGCCACCTACAGAGGCATGGGATTTCTTTGGAGGCTTGCAGGTTCGTAGGTGCATGTGGGGGCCCAGGGTGTCCCCAAAGATGCCTTTTTAATCACATCATTCCCACACCTGCAGCGGCTCCATCCACCTATTTAAGAATTAGAGAAACGCAAATCCAATCCTCAGGGGATGTGCACCAGAGGCTGAGAAGCACTGGAGATGGGTCGAGAGTGTGGGCTCCACTCCATCCCCTAAACTTGAGCTCTGATTTACCACTGACCAGCTGTGACACCTCAAGCACTAACCTCTCTGTGCTTCAGTTTCCTTACCTGCCATAAAGGACATCAAGAGCATCTGCCTTGAGATAAGTAAGTGGGACAATGCATTGCGGGCATTTAGAGCTGTGCCTGGCCCATAAGTGCTACAACCAGAGGGTAGAAAGCTTGAACTGGAACCACGCACACATATATACACACCAGGCTGGTCCGCAGTGGGAAAAGTATCTAGTGGGGTTAACATGGACAGAGAGAGAAACACAGTTCAAGAAGAGAATCATGGAAAGTCCAGATGCCAAGAGCTGTAAGTCAAATTGTCCACACAGGAGAGGAGGTGGGCAGCCCCTCCTTGCTGCTCTGGAAGTAGGCAGATTAGTTCAGAGAGGAAAGAATTCAATAGTGTTAGCTTTCTCTCCTAACTCTTAATCTCAGGGGACATGGCAATGCGACAGTCATTGGAGACTTCATTGTCGTAAGTGCCGGTCCATTGGCAACCACCCCCACCCCTGTGTCCCCCATCTCTTGTTTGTAGAAAAGCTTTAGGGTCCTAAGTCTTCCCTGAGTTCCAAAGAGCAAATTAATCAGACAAGTGAGAAAATTCAGAAAGAAAGGAAAACAGTCAAGCAAGACAAAATAATAATAGTTTAGCCATTAAACAAAGTCAAGGACTTTTAGTTCCTCCTCCAGGGCTATAGATACTATTCTGAGCCATATCCTTGAGTTGTTCTGCAGATACTGAAACCCCCACCAGGTGAAAGAAGTTAACTATGTGCTGACCACCAGCATGTAGACCCCAGACCTATTAGAACCAGAACCCCCAACCAATTAGAAGGATGTGCATGAGCTGATCACACACCCTGGGACCCTCTCCCTCACACTGTCTTTAAAAACTCTTCTCTGAAAGCCATCGGGGAATTTAGATCTTTTGAGCATGAGCTGCCCGTTCTCCTCACTTGGCCCTGCAATAAATGCTGCACTTTCCTTCACCATAACTCAGTGTCAGTTGATGGGCTTTGCTGCCTGTGGGACGAGTGGACCCAAGTTTGGTTTGATGACACTACTGTGATTTGAGGTCAGAACATCACCACCCTTGGGAAGAGTGAGCACTGATAAAGACACTCTTGATCTGGACCCTAAACTGGATTGATTACTTTATCAAAATTTAAGGTTTCCCTGCTGCATCACACCCCAGGGAAGCTGGCAACACACTGGCATGATTCCCCTTGGGGTCCAGTTTGTGTATCTGTTTCTAACAAACTGCAGAAAGGCAAGACGTCCATTTCTCTCAACCGCCAGGTCCCCAAAGCAAGAAAAAGTAGGGGTTTGCTTTCAGTTACGTGCCACAGGGTAGCTTTTTAAAACACTCCTGCCATGTTTGGGTATCACCCCGTCCCTGAGAGGTATGCAGACATGGGCTTACTCTTATTTTGTTCACAATCACTGGTAACATCTCAGTTTGTAAATGAAGAAACCAGCCTCAGAAAGGTTAAGCAGCTGTCCCCATCCAGAGCATTGGAGAGGAGCCAGGCAGAGCCTGACCACCTGCTGCATTGTTATTACTTAAATTATTTCCCCTGTCATCTCAATCCACATAACTCCACCTGATACACTGAGTCAACCTTATCCCCTGCTCCTGACTCTGCTCCATGGCCAGGCCTGGCCCAGCGTCCTCTGCTTGGAGTATAGAAGCTTGGTTCTAGTCAGTGGACCCACAATACACATGGCCTGTATTCTGCTCTGTAATTCATGAACCCTAAGCTTTCCCCTCATTTTATCTAAAAGTTAGTTATGATAAGGTCTGTCTTTGGAGGCTCTGGCACTTTTGATGCCCCTCTCTTGTCTAGTTTTTTATTGTGGTAAAATAACGTAAAAGTTAGCATTTTAATCCTTTTTAAGTATACATTTCAATAGAATTAAGTACATTCACATTGGGCAATCATCACTGCGGTCAATCTCCAAAACTTTTTCATCTTCCCAGACTGAAACCATGGTCCCACTAAACACTAACTTCCCGCCCCCTCCCCCAGCCTCTGGTAGCCTCTACTCTACTTTCTGTCTCTATGGATTTGATTTCTCTAGGTCCTTCATGTTGGTGGAATCGCACAGTATTTGTCCCTTTGGGACTGGCTTATTTCACGCGGCATAATATCAAGGTTCATCCATTTGGAGCGTGTGTCAGAATTCCCTTCCTTATTAAGGCATCATAATACTCCATTGTATGCATACGCCACATTCTGTTATCCATTCACTTGTTGATGGACATTTGAGTTGTTACCATCTTTTGGCTACTGGGAATAATGCTGCTATGAACAGTGGTGTACACATAATCTGTTCAAGTCCTTGCTTTCATTTCTTTTGGGTATCTTCCCAGAATGGCATTCCTGGATCATGTGGCAACTCTATGTTTAATTTTTTGAGGAACAGGTATGTTTTCCACAGCAGCTACACCATTTAACAGTCCTACCAACAGTACACAAGAGTTCAAATTTCTCCACATCCTTGCTAACACTTACTATTTATTTTCTGGTTTTTAAAATAATGGCAGTTCTGATGAAGCAGCATTTCATTGTGTTTTTAACTTGCATTTTCCTAATGAATAGCAATGTTGAATATCTTTTCATGTGCTTATTGGTCATTTATGCATATTCCTTGGAAAAATATTTATTCAAATCCTTTGACCATTTTTAATTGGGTTGTTTGGTTTTCTCTTTTTGAGTTCTCTATATATTCTGGATCTATTAATCCTTTATTAAATATATTATTTGAAAATATTTCCTCCCATTCTGTGGATTGTCTTTTAATCTCTTATAGTGTCCTTTGAGGCATAAAAGTTCCTAATTATGATGAAGTCCAATTTATTTGTTTTCTCTTGTTGTCTGTGTTTTGCAGTCATATCCAAGAAATCACAGTCAAATCCAATGTCATGAAGCTTTTTCCTATGTTTCTTCTAAGAGTTTTATAGTTTTAGCTCTTACATTTAGGTCTTTGAGTTAATTTTATACATGGTGTAAGACAATGGTCCAATTTCATTCTTTTGAACTTGGATATCCAGTTTTCACAGCACCATTGGTTGAAAAGAATATTCTTTCCTCATTGAATGGTCTTCACACCCTTGTCAAAAGTTATTTGACCATACCTGTTAGGTTTTGTTTCTCCATTCCAGGTCAACGTGTCTGTCTTTATGCCAGTAATACACAGTTTTGATCTTGGCAATTTTATAGGAAGTTTTGAAATCAAGAAGTGTGAGACTTGCAACTTTGTTCTTTTTAAAGATTTTTTTTTTTTTAGTTATTTGAGGTGCCCATTTTCTTAAACCAAATAGATCGTAGTTTATGCACTACCATGTAACTGCTTTCTCTCACCTGACAGTGTGTCATGGGCACACAGAGTGAGTGGCTCTAGAGGTCACCATTTCTACATAATTATTTTATTGAAGTGGATCATGTCATACATGCTAGGTTTCTAAAGTGCAATCTTTTGTGTTTATTTTTCCCTTTTTAGTCTGCATCCCTTTTTTTCTCCCCTTATTCACAACCGCACCCCAATTCCACATGGCTCTTGTAAATTTCCCCAGGCTTACATGCTCACTGCTGACACACACTCACAAAGTCACACAAACTATGCAGCTGTGCCCCCGCATCTGTGGTTGTCCACGCAGAGAGGCTTGGTCCTCAGCTGTCCCCTGATACCTGCTGCTTTGCATTTTGGCCCCTCTCTCAATAATACATCATGGAGACCCCTCTGTGTGGACAGAACTGCTCTATGTTTTTTGTTTTATTTTCACAACTCCATAATTTTGCAATGTGATAAAGTAGAATTCATTCTGTTATGATCTCAATATTGAGAATATTGTTTCATTTCCAATTTTTATCACTAAACACAAGGCCACAATAATACATCCTTAAACCTAAAACATCTCCAAAACCTGGTAGCATCATTTCTATGGTGTGGATTCTCAGAAGTGTAGTTTCAGGGACATTAATTTTTTATAAGTTAAAAGACACCAAAAACAACTTAACAATCTTGCTTCCACCAGGTGTAGAGGAGGTTCCCTTCCCCCATATCCTCCCAGCAATAGATTTCATCACAACTTGAACAACACATAAAGTAATAGAAATTTTGATGTAAAGCTCTAAAAAGTAATAAGAAAAAAACCCAGGGGATTTTTTCCAGAATGATTTTCCCTCAGTAAGAGACAGGGATGGTATTTTAATTCTTCTCGTGGTTCATGAGAACTTGCAGAAGATGACACATCTCCCTGCAGACGTGGAATGTGGTTTTATTGTCCAGTGGGATTCCCTTGGGAAATTACTCATCATGGTGCCGCAATGGCCTTAAACAGAGGTCCTGAGGAGCTCTAGAAATATCAGGAGTTCCTGACAGTGATCCAGTCAAAGGAGACCCGTTGGAGGTGGGGTTTCCTGGTCAGACTAGGAAACACACTTGCTCTATTAAATCAGCAAATATTACCCCTCAGATAGATGACCAATTCTTTTCTTTGACGGCTTGTTCACTCAGTAAATAATTCTTGAGCTCTCATTAGTCAGGGGGGCATTTGGAGATGTGACAGCATAAGGAAGGGATGACGTGGGTGCCCCCTGCCCCATGGCAGGTATTACCCATCAGCCACGTCACGCCTCCCCACTGAGCTCCTGCAGTCCCCTCTCCCACTGCCCCCCATCACCACACCCAGGCCAATCTCCTGAAAGAGTCACCACTCTGTCCCAGAGCCCCCAAAGTGTCATTGCAGGCTGACACTGTCCTCACCCCCAGCGAAAGACCACCAGGACACGCCTGGAGTCAGAGCCATGTCTATTACCTGCTGCGGCTCCAGAGAGCAAGGCCACGGAGAGCCTGCACATCCCAGGAGGAGGGTGCTGGGAGAAGCTGGGGGTGGGGTCCGGGCTGGGGAATGTGGGGAGGGTCAAGGAAGCAGGAGCTTGTCTGGACCAGATGCTGTCAGATAGTAGGGCGGCTGTGATTCGGTATCCTTTATAATTCGGGTAGATTTGGAGACATTGAGACATTTTCCATTGTGTGTGATTCCACTGAGTGAGATCAGCAAAGATGATGTTCACATTCAAATTGTTACTCAAAGTTTGCTTTGCATTTCTATTATACTCAGAACAGATGGCTAAAACATTACTGATTCCAGGCTCCCTGCTCTTACAGTGCAGTGCATGTCAAACAAAAGAGTAAGTTAGGGGCTTCCCTGGTGGTGCAGTGGTTAAGAATCTGTCTGCCAATGCAGGGGACACGGGTTCGAGCCCTGGTCCAGGAAGATCCCACATGCCATGGAGCAACTAAGCCTGTGCGCCACAACTGCTGAGCCCACGTGTCACAACTACTGAAGCCCGCGTGCCTAGAGCCTGTGCTCCGCAGCAAGAGAAGCCACTGCAATGAGAAGCCTGTGCACCACAACCAAGAGTAGCCCCTGCTCTCTGCAACTAGAGAAAGCCTGTGCGCAGCAATGGCGACCCAGTGCAGCCAAATATTTAAAAAAAATTAAATTAAAAAAAGCTTTAAAAAAAAAAAGAGTATGTTATGCCAAGTAACAATGTACTGCTGCTCCACAGTGATGCAAATGCTCTCAGGCTGGTGGGCTCTCAAATTCAACATCCCGTTCACGTTCATTTACTTCACGTGTGGGCTTCTACTTGGTTTAACTGTGTCTAGTTTACACGTCCCCCAAACTGCAGGCCTATTACTTCCTGTGCCATCCTTTCCAGACTTAACCCTGAAAAACATGTCCTGGGTTTCTAAAGGAGAGATTTTACATGGGAAGG
Organism: Delphinus delphis; assembly: GCF_949987515.2. Classification (NCBI taxonomy): domain Eukaryota; kingdom Metazoa; phylum Chordata; class Mammalia; order Artiodactyla; family Delphinidae; genus Delphinus; species Delphinus delphis. The sequence goes on from NC_082697.1 coordinate 43,774,576, forward strand.
AAGTGGGTTTCAGACATGGTGGTGCATGTACTGGCCACTGTTGCAGTTGTTAACATTCCTGGGGAGAATATTACCAAGAATAATCAGTGATTATGGGCAGAATTTGACCCCCTCCCTGGCCATTATGGAAAAGCACCAAGTGTGGCTGAAGATTCAGGGGCTCATCTGGGAAGGATGTTTCCAGAAAAATCTCAGCCAAACACAACCTTTGTGGTCACAGTCGGAGAAACTGTCTCCAAGATTAGCAGATAAAGGATTGAAATGATCTAAGACAGGTGTCTTTTGTCCCTTCTCATATGTATATTCTCATATGTATATATACATATATAATGTATATATATATATACCTACATTTTCCAAACATACCCTAAGTGTTTGATGCTCCCATTAAATGACATGGCCATGTGTATTCTACAGGGGAAAATAGACAAGTGAGTCTCCTTTATTGAGAAGTTTTATTGTCATAAAGAGTGATATTAACCAGCCACTCACTTTTCTTTCTAATGCTGTCAGAGAGAAGGACCTCAGATCAACTGTACTAAAACTAAAATCAATGATTTTGAAAGATGACCTTCAAAATTTACATTATAATCAATAATAACACAGAAAGGCAATTTCTTTAGTTACTTTGAATACATTTTACAACTAACGCATCCTGGCATTTCACCAGAAAGCCACATGGTTCAAAACAAGGCCACCCGGAGGATTTTAAAACATTGAGAATTTTTGTTGGCCAGTATGAGGGACTGGAATGGCTGCTTTGAAGTATCTCCTAATCTTAACCATTTTAGGCACACTCTATGTTTATGAATTAACTTCTTATTTGTTCATATGATAAATTTGCCAGATTAAAATATTTGCAGCATTGCATAGAGGAGTTCCCCAAAACTGCCATGCAGAGTTGAGAGAAACATGGCTTGGAAGAGTTTCAGTTGGGTTCTTCATTTTCCACAAGAAGAACACAGCCCCAGCATGATGTGTTTCACCTTCAAAACCACAGAGCTCTTCCTGCAGCCCAGAGCCCTGCCCTCGCTTCCAGCAGGTGCAGAGTTCAGGACCCCACAGGTGATGTCTTGCAGGGATGCCGTGCAAGATGCTGGTGAAACGATGTGGAGGGTACGTTCTTGGCAGAAAGATGAGAAATATCACCTCATTCTGAAGGTGAGAAGCGTCTCTATCTGCCAGCCCCCAGTTGCTGGGCTGAGTCGACCCACGACTGAGTGGGACTCGAAGTGCTGTTTTAACACTGAATTCGTAGTTCCCCTGCTCTGAGTGATGCATGGCCCTGCCCAGAGAAAATATCCCCAGGGCCCTCCTCTCTTCCATCTGTCAGAGGTGGGAAGGATGAGGACTTTCCTCCTACAGATGCCCTGTTGTCCTTGAAGCTGAGGCTCTGGGGCACAGACCCAAGTGAGGGGCTTCCAGGCCAGAAGGAGCAAGCGACCTGTCACAGCCCTTTCTGTTCGATGTCCACTCTCTCCAAGGGGAAAAGATCACTCTTGGCATTTGCTAGAACCAAAGGTTCTAGAGCACTCATTCTTTTTCAAACCAGCCCCCAAAGGAGGCTCAAAACAGAAAGGCAAAGTTGGGAACACATATGTCCAACCCCTGACACACGCCCTGTTGTGTTCAGTGCCAAGGCCAGCACCCCTCCTGCCTTGCCATGGCAACAGGACCAGGGCCAACATCCTCCAGAAACAAAAGTGAGTCAGAATCAGCCCCAGTGCCTTGGCAGGGTCCAGATGTGGGGGCAGCAGCCTCCTGGGTCTCACATGGGCCTGGTCAAGCACATGGACCTGCACTTCATGGGAAGTGATGTTCTCTTTATTGGGGGATTTTAAATGCCATGAAAGAAGGAAGGAAGATCTTGAGGATTTCCCAAAGAGGCTCAGTTGAGTTTAAAGAGTTTTGAGAAACATGAGTTTACAGTTGAGCTGGCCTGAGAATTTTCCAATCTCCTCTTTTCACCAGAAACGTGGCATGATTTTCTCATGGTCACATTCTCATGAGGGACGAGGCGGCAGTTCCATCCCTGAATTTTTGACGTTGTACCAAGCAGTTCTGCTTTATCACTAGATGTTTTCTTAGGTTGTAACTTCTCCTTTTGCCAAGAGATTTTAAAGAACTGACTTTATAACTTCCTGTTTGAATAATGCCCATTGGTAAGCGTTGTTTAGATAACTCATGAATTACACAGACTTTCTAAATACTGAAAATATTTCAACCTCAGAAGGAATCTGGTACAGATTGAGGATTCATAAATGTGAAATAAAACCTCTAGGAACACGCAGAGTAACCAGGCTTCACAGACCTGCATCGAATGTGGTTATAGTGTTGTCCATCCGAGGGACAATGGAACTCAACGTGCCAGATACCAAATCGTGCCAAGATCACGTGTCTAGATTAATAGAGTTTAGCAAACTAGGATTACATTTCCTGGTTTTTTTAAGGGTCACCAAATTCTTGCTTGAGCAACCTCAGACCCACGTCATCACACACGGCTCGAGAGGACAGGGGACATGCGCCAGGGAGAGAGGAAAGCAGCCACTGACAGCAGCCTCTGCTCATGCGGAATCATCTAATCTGTCTCCCTTTTTAAGAAAGACACTATCATCACTGTAATCTAATATCGCTCGTTCCAGGGAAGAGGAAAATATAGAATGTAAATGCATAATAGTTCATGCAAGAAAAAAGGCATAGAAGTGAACTCATGAATGCTGCTGCAGCCAACAGGGAGAGTGATGGAGAGACAGACAGAGATGGGGAGACAGAAAGACAGAGAGACAGAGACAGAAAGAGAGACAGAGGCAGAGACAGAGAGAGAGGCAGAGAGACCAAGAGAGACAGAGACAGAGAGGAAGGAGAGGGAGGGATTGAGAAAGAAATTCTCTCTGTTTAAGACCTGGACCCTCTTGTCCACTCTGGTGGACACTCTGTTTCCCATGAAATTCACGCAGGTCCCTCCACACCCCAGACCATTTCTCATCACTGAATGGCACGCAGTCTGTTCTGTGAGGGACTTGAAGTTGACCCACGGCCGCCCACACGGATGCATAAAGCCCACGTGCTCCATCCCTTCCGCCCGAACTCGGTGGGGTCCTCTCCTGTCGGGAACTGCTGCCCCAGGCCGGGTCCGTGAGCAGGTGCTGACAGACATAAGTGCAGGCAGTGAGCCTGGAGGCGCTTATGGGTGGGGCAAGGGGTCAGGATGAGACATGTCTACACAGAGTGGGGCCCTGGGAGACGGTGTGGTCTTCCACGTCACCCCAGCTGAAGGTCAGGAGAAGTGACATCTTTATCTGTTAAGCTGCGGGCCAAGGGCTGCTCCCAGGGGCACTGGCTCCTTCCATCCTGGCCCGTCCCCACCACGACCAGGTGGCCTGCACCTGCCCTCAGGACAATAGTAGTGGGATGGGAACAGTGAGTGCCAGAGGCAGATGGGTTGGGGGGCCACCAAGAGAGTCTGCGACAGGGAATCTGTCCGGGTGGAGCCTGCAGTATTTCCCTGGTGCATAGGACAGTGTTTTGGAAACCTAGCTGGAGTCCACAGAGCAACACCAGTCAGGCTTTAACAGGCTCTATGAAAACGGTGTTCTGTTGGCCGCGTTTTCATCTGGCTAATAACTGTTGTTTAATAGGACGCCACCTACTAACAACCAGGTTTAGGGTCAAGGAAGGAAAACACCAGAAAAACCTGGGCTGACAAAGGTGATGGGGCTAAGCTGCTCTGGCTCGGGGACCTGACTCACCTCCTCACCAGCTGTGACTCTGGGCAAGTTGAAGCTTTCACGTTCTCATCTAAGAGTCACACACACTTTACAGGGTTATTTTGATGGTTAAACAAGGCACCCCATGTAACCAGTGCTGCACAGGTTACCTCCCACTAGACATCAGGGGCATCTGCTCCCCAGAGCATCCGTGGAAACAGAGGAGGGCAGCAGACTGCAAAGAACCGACTGTCTACGGGGAAGTTTTCTCCATCCCAAGGTCCCTGGTAGATGTTACAGAGCCCCTGAGACACTGCCCAGAGCTGAGGGGCGTGTGGGAGACAGGACCCCGGGACTGATACAACGGTCCCCTCGGGTACCCAGCCAGAGGTGACCTGTGGGCTTTGGACAGTGACGCCTGGGTGTCGTCATCCAGGGTGGAGAGTACGACATTCAGGAAGGGTTTGAAGAAGATGAGAAGGTTTGGATGGAAATCTCAGAATGTGCCTTTGCTCAAAACTCCTCTCTCCTCAACACCTTAAAGTCAACAAAGAGTGTGTGTGTGTGTGTGCGTGCGTGTGTGCGTGCATGTGTGTGTGTGTGTGCTCGTGTTTGCATGTCTGTGCATGTCCATCCATGACAGCACAGGGAATAGGAACAGCCCTGGGTGAACGACACTGGAGGAAATGCTTGATGTCGTCAGTAAGTGGTTACACCTGGGAGGAGATTCCTTTCAAGGAAAAGGGTTGACCAACCTCTCACTTTCCCATCACAGTGACAGTGAAGGTGCAGATAGCCATGGGGCCATCAGAGGCCTGTGGGGAGGGTGGGGGGAAGGAGGCAACGGTACTGGAGAAGCCACTTTTAAATGGAGCTGAAACTGGCAGAATCAAGTCAATCCAGAGACGCCTCAAGATTAGATTACGAAGGGCATCCGTGAGTGTAGCCCTAGAGGAGCGTCCAGGGCCCTAGCGAGTGTAGCCCCAGCCCCACACAAATCTTGAGTTGCTGCCCGCCACCAGGGATCGCAGGTCGTACGGGTCCCCAGAATGGTTCCTCCACAAAGTGCACGTCTGCCGGTCCCGCCTTATTGGGATCGTTGCCTTGAGGTATTGAGTTGTTGTATTTCTCAATCTGTTCAGTGTTTACAGCGTTTCAGAGAGAGAAGCTACCGTGTGTAAATGTTTACATTGCTTGGAAATCTGTTCCAAAATAAAACCTAAAATCCTCAGGCTAAGTTAGAAACAGAGGGCAAACAGAGCACCGACTTCAGGGGGGAAACAGAGCCTGAAAAAGTGATGTGAGAAGTCCCTTTGGTTCCATGTTTGTGGGTCTGTGAAGGACGTGCAACCACAAGGGCTGGGACAGAGAGCTGGTGCTCGTGCTGCCATCCTGACGGGAGCGGAGCGCCTTCCAGGAGCTGGGGTGCAGGGTGCAGGGTAGGGTCACGTGAGAGACGGAGTCACATGAAACACACACATCTCACGACGGGGCCGAGGATGACCGTGGATGTCAGCAGGACCAGATGGTTGCTGAGCTCCTGATGGAATATTTTGCGGGGTTCTTGGGTTTTCCAGAACTTCTGAGACAGTGTTCCTAAGGATCTAGTGTTCAAACTGCGGGATCTGAATCACTGGGGTGTTGTCATGGAAGATCATTTTGGATCAAGAAAAACCTCTTGACATAAATAAATATTCAACGAAACTGAAGATTATGAATGATTTAGTTAAGAGGTGAAAGCTGTGGGGACCCAGTAGGAAACTGCTTTACTTTCGTCTAACTTCCACCTTCGAGCATGCTTCGTCAGATTCCTTTTCTTACTCCCAGACTAAAACTCAAGAAGTTTCCATGGTTTTCCTGTTATTTTCAGTTACTGCCTCAGACTCATTTTTAGGTACGAAAAAGTCCAGCCCAAGCCAGCTCAAAACTACAGTCTCTCATCCATCCAAAGCCTCCTCTCCCCAGCTCAAGATGCCAACCCCCGCAGAGGGCTTGTGGTCCATCCACCCCCCCAGCACCCGGGGCAGTTGAAGCCTGCCCGTCCCACAAGCGCCTGGCACTGATGGGCTTCTGTCGCCGAAAAGAACAGCACAGTCAGCTCGACAGCAAGCTGGCTCTCAGCCGTGGGCTCCGGGCAGATTCAACATACGCCACCCACCTCTTCTAGGTGGAGGCAGTGATCTGAATATGAGTCAGAAAGAAGCTACTTACTCTTTTTTTTTTAAGTTTTATTTTATATTGTAGTAGAGTTGATTAACCACGTTGTGTTAGTTTCAGGTGTGCAGCAAAGTGATTCAGTTATACATACATATGTATCTATTTTTCAAATTCTTTTCCCATTAGGTTATTACAGAATATTGAGCAGAGTTCCCTGTGCTACACAGTAGGTCCTTGTTGATTATTTATTTTAAGTAAAGCAGTGTGCACGTGTCAATCCCAAACTCCCAATCTATCCCTCCCCCTGACCCTTCCCTCCGGTAACCATAAGTTCGTTCTCTAAGTTTGTGAATCTATTTCCATTTTGTAAGTCAGTCTCTTCAGGAGAACTCACTGTACAGAGAGGCACTGTGAAATGAATATTTGAAACTACTTCATTGTCACATCATTATATCATGAAGAACGATGGAAGTGTATCACTTCAATGTCACTCTTATCTGCACATTATTCAAATTAAAAAAAAAAATCTTCCAAATGAAAAGACTCTGTAGGTTATGAAGTCATTCTTTAGAATCAACATGCAGGAGGGAAATTTACAGCAAAATAAACACCTTTACATAATAGGTAGGTGGGATCAAAAATGAATTTTAGGATTTAGAGTGAGTAAGCAATGTTTTATACCTGTAAGATAGTTTTGTCTGCTCTGACAGCCTTTGAAACCAAATATCAAAATAAATCAATATAAAATATACTCTCAAACTGCTATATTACAGAAGGTTAAAAAAATTTTTTCAGAATTTTCGAAGCATACTTGATCCTCTCTTGCTAAAATATTATCATCATTACTAAAAGATTTTGTAGTGCTGGTAAAAAAATGTTTAAAATGCCTTCATGTCATATTCATCACCTATTCCTGTGTGTTTTAAAAGTAGATATTAGGGGGCTTCCCTGGTGGCGCAGTGGTTGAGAGTCCGCCTGCCGATGCAGGGGACATGGGTTCGTGCCCCGGTCCGGGAAGATCCCACATGCTGCGGAGTGGCTGGGCCCGTGAGCCATGACCGCTGAGCCTGCGTGTCTGGAGCCTGTGCTCCGCAACGGGAGAGGCCGCGACAGTGAGAGGCCCGCGTACCACAAAAAAAAAAAAAAAAGTAGATATTAGTAAAATGTACATATACACACACGCACATGACATGTAAGCACATATATAAATACACACGCACATATTTACTACTGTTATCTGTAGGGTTACCTGATCAGACAAGTTCAGAGACGCTAGAGTTCTCCAACTGAGTATCAGGCTTGCACACCTAGCGGTTTTATCGTGACCCTGGAGTCAGGATGCCTGCCGTGTGAATCTGCGTCTGGTCCAGGCCTGTAGATGGTTTCAGACACCGCAGAGCGGCAAGGCTCCTGGCCTCCGCACCCTCTACCAGATGCTGCATCGAAGGCTTCATGGAAAAGAGACAGACTCAGACAGCACTGAGTACAATCAGTGTTTTCCTCACACATCCAGCAGCATTAAGACTGTCCTTTGGGAGGCTGGCTTAGTTAAAGTGAAGCAGAAAAGATGACCCTGCGTTCTGAGTAAAAATGGGGATTCCGCTCTTGCAGTTAATCATCTGCTCCCCTCTTGTCTGAGGTCAGGTTCCCCCAGAGCAGACACTGAGCAGTGCTTTGTTAGTGTCTGACGTGATGTATTTATTAGGGAAGAGCCCCTGAGAATTGAGGGGGCAGTGGGGGGAGAAGGATGGAGGCAGGAGCGTGCTGCTCGCAAGGCTGGGCCGAGTCTCCGGCTCAGCCTGAACCCCAGGGAGCTCTGAGCACCAATCCTCTCCTGGGGAAAGGGGCTGGGATGTCACGCTTCCGCATAGCCAGACAGGGCCACTGCCACACGGGGAGTGAACCCCAAGGCGCGTCCACCCTGCACCCTGGGGATGCTGTCACCCACTGGCCATCCTGGAAGGAAGCTGTGGGTGCAGCTGTCAGAGGCCAGGCCGCACAAGGGGCACAGGAACAGGTCAGAGGGATCCGGAGATCTGGGGAGACACGGCCACTGAGCCACTGTGCTCGACTAGAGAACCATTACTCTCCTGACTCACGGCCACCCCTGGACTTACGTCCTCAGTGTCGGGGCAAGTCCAGCATCCCAGGCCTACCCTTCGAGGAGCTCACTTCAGCCTCAGTCGGACTGAAGGATGAAAACCTCGTGTCTTCAGCCCAGTTTATGTTGTTTTAATAATGAAACTGAAGGAAGAAAAATGACATTCAACATCAGCAAGGAATTAAATGTTCTAGATGATATAAACTTATTTTAATGCCAAAATTGCATTTAAACATTTGCACAAAAATCTTTCTAAAATATGTAAGTCTGTTATCTGCCTACTCAACTGAGGGTCTCTGAGTACAATCAGTGTTTTCCTAACACATCCAGCAGCAGGTGTTATTCAGGGCCGTCACGCAGCACATATGATGGGCAGGAGGCGACACTGCATCTCACACTCAGAGGCCCTTTATTACTGCGCGTTGGGGTCCTCAGAGCAGTTTCGGGCGCTTCTGTCCTCTGCACACTCTGTGCTCCGTTGGCGCATCCCTTTGCCTGCAGCTTCTGGCTTGGGCTCTAAGAACAGGGATAAATGGGCCTCTTAGCTCCATCTCTGAACCAGAAGCTACACCGCCCTGGGTTAGGGCCTGAGGAGCACTTCTGAGCGCAAAGTACAGCAGCATCGGTCATGAGATCCAGGCACCTTCTTACCTCTGCAAAGACCTCTGCTCTGGCCACTGCTTCACATTTTGAGAAATGAGAGTAAAAGAGGACCTTTCACATGGAGACCTCAGCTGCCTCGGTACCCCAGATCTCCCCAAGGCACCCAGGTGTCTCCCTGTTCTTCTCAGGACCATACATTGGGAAAAAACAGAAGCACCTTGGGTTTCCCTGGTGGCGCAGTGGTTGAGAGTCCGCCTGCCGATGCAGGGGACACGGGTTCATGCCCCGGTCCGGGAAGATCCCACATGCCGCGGAGCGGCTGCACCCGTGAGCCATGGCCGCTGAGCCTGCGCGTCCGGAGCCTGTGCTCCGCAACGGGAGAGGCCACAACAGTGAGAGGCCCGCGTACCGCAAAAAAAAAAAACAAAAACAAAAACAAAAACAAAAACAGAAGCACCTTGATTCTATCACATGATGGACACAGAAGAGATGTGAAGCCACGTCAGGCAGAGATCAATGTCCTAGAAACGGGGCTCCTCCGTTAACACTAAAAATGGCACCTGGAAGCGTTTCTGGAGCTTCAGGTAAACGTCCTGTATTTTCTGTGGCTGAGTGAAAATTCCACCAGCTCAAGACCAAAACATTTAAAAAATCAGAAGGAATCTGCTTACTTTGAAAAATCAGCTCGTGGGTTCAGTTCATAAAACAGCTCTCCTGCAGAAAGTCCTGCTCCCAAATGGAACTGGATCCCCTTCCTTGGCTCTGAGGGTCTCCTCATTCACAGGTGAAGGACATACGCCGGCCCTGGTCAGTGCCCACCTCGAGCTGTCAGGGCTCTACACCCAGAGCGGGTGCACCCAATGCCTTCCAGGGGCCTCTAAGTCCTCAGCCCCGGGGGCCGTAGAAATGGGGCCAGAGACTGATTTCAGGGACTCGGACATTTTTACAACACAGAACAGGAACTGGAAGAAGGGTTTCCATTGTGAAACCATCACGGTGACCCACAGGGAAGGTGAGGACATGGAAACGGGGCAGGCTGGGGGAATGCCGGTCACTTTTATTTAATATCTGTAGAGCTTTTCTCACACACTCTTCAAAACAGGGGACAACCCAGATATCACCAGACCCAGAATTATTTCTAAGTAAAGATAAATTCTCTTTGCCCCTTATGTTTCTCCCTCCCTCTCCCTTTCTCACACATACACACTTTGGATAAAATACTGTTGAAAAACCTAAATGAAGCATAAAAATGGAAGGCTACAGATCGTACACTCCAGTTAGGTTACGACTAGAGATTCTAATAACGTCCGCCCTGTGTTATTTCCTGTAGCTGCTGTAACAGGTTAGCACAGACTTAGTCGTTTAAAACAACAAAAACGAATTAACGTACAGTTCTAGAGGTCAGGAGTCTGGCATGGGTCTCGCTGGGCAGCATCGAGATACCGTCCGGGCTGGTTCCCTCTGGAGGCTCCAGGAGAGGACCTGGTCCTTGCCTTTTCCAGCTTCCAGAGGCACCCGCATTCCTTGGCTCCCGGCTACATCACCCCAACCTCTGCTTCCGTTGCCACATCTGCCTCTGACGTTCCCACCTCCCTCCTATAAGGAGCTTGTGATGACGTCAGGCCATCTGCATAGTCCAGAGTCACCTCCCATATCAAGACCCTTAACTTAACCACGTCTGCAAGGTCCCTCTGCCGTGGAAGGTGACATATTCACAGGTGCAGGATTAGGACACGGACATCTGTAGAGGCATTCTTCTTCCCCCAGCACTCATCTCTAACTGCCCCCTCCTCTGCTGTGGTAGGCTGTGGTCAGAAAGAAACCATCCTGTCTCCTCGTGACACCCACTCCTCAGCCACTGCTGATGGGATTGGGGGTGGGCGTGTCTCCAGCTCAGCCAGGTGAGCACCCTTGTGAGGTGCGAGAGGGGACAGAGGTGCCATTGTTTGTGCAGAGCTAAACCAAACACTCACTTGACTCAGGCTGTGGACACTGGGGTCACAGGAGAGCACTGGCCCGTGGAGGGGGCAGTCTGCAGAGAGAAGTAAAGTGGGCGTGTAGAGATGGGCAGGGGTGGCCAAGGACGCCAGGCAGAGGCGATGGGTGACCTCCTGTTCCCGCCAGCCTCGCGTGCTTCTTGCCTGCTGTGTCCGGGGTGGTGTCTCAGGTCGATAGAACGAATCTGCTGAACATTTAGATCCTTAAGAGGGTCTCTGTGATGCACCCTAACAACACACGAGTTTGTATGATTAGACCACAGCCCTTGTCTTGTCTCTCAGTCCTGTACAGCATCTGCCCGTCTTCACACCCTTTGCAAAACCACGTGACTTGAGACCACTTACAAGCTGTGTCTGTAGTTAGTAGAACTTCGGCATCGGTAGAAAAACTTTGGTCTGTGGAAAGGAGGGAATGAAATTACGTGAGAGCTAAATTTTAACGGGGCTGAGATCATCTCTCCTAGAGCAGGAGTAGGAAAATCAGGGGTCTTTTATACGTTCAGAAGGAAAAAAGTTCTTTGTGCTATTGCTTTTCACATTTGTCGAGTGTGGGGAGCCTGGACTGGATGCATAAAACGAAAATCTCATCAAGGCGTCGTTAACAACTCCACAGAATCATACTCCAAACACTACAGCTTCAGACTCCCCATCTCTAGGGAAATTTAATGGAATTAAGTCTCCTCTGTTCCCACTTAGAAGTTCCTACATAATCATAGCAGGTTATTATACAGACAGAAAGTACAGGACTGCAAAGACAGAGCTGGAATATAATGCAATTTATTTCTGCCGCTGATAAATCTCTCCCTCGGTTATGGGAGAACGATCTGACTACAGAGACCGAGGGAAAGTGAGGCCCATTCTCACGACACTGCGGCAGCTACACCCTCCTTGAGGGCTTTTGAGAACTGACAACACTGCCGGGGTCTCATTTCTCCAAGAGGTGAGTTCACTAGCCTCTGCTGATGCAAAGGCCATCCGCCGAACTGGCCCGTGGACATACATGTCTGGAAAGTTATTAACATTTTATCGGCCTAAGCAGGACCTTATTCCAGATTTTATGTGTAATAATCATAGATGTGATAGAAAATTTTCAGTCAAGACAATATCAGTTCATAAACCTGAAGAAGTCAGGCAAAGCTGCTGAATTCAACTAGTAAGCTCATCATAATTTATTGGGCAAGTTCTGGCTTGCAGTCAGAGTGGCCCGCTCCAATTCCTGCTCTCACTTTGCCCCTGTGTGAGCTCTGAGGGTTTGCTCAGCACACCTGTATCTTGATTTTGTGGAAACCCTAACGTACTTGAGAGGGGTTTAGCGGGAATAAGCTGAGGTACAACAGGCATCACAGCCTACTGGGCATCAGACACTACAGAGCAAGGACCTGATGTCTTGTCCTCTTCCCACCCCCTCGTCTTCCTCTGCTTTGCTTTTATGGGGCTGGGTATGAGATTAACTCTGTAAAACCCTGTTGTAAAGGGTCTTCCAATTGCAGATGGTGGCCTGAGCCCAAGCAAGTCCATCCCCTTGCTCAAAAAGATTATAATAATTTAGAGACGTAAAAAGACAAATAGGGCTTCCCTGGTGGCGCAGCGATTGAGAGTCCGCCTGCCGATGCAGGGGACGCGGGTTCGTGCCCTGGTCCGGGAAGATCCCAATGCCACGGAGAGACTGGGACCGTGAGCCATGGTCGCTGAGCCTGAGCGTCTGGAGCCTGTGCTCCGCTAACGGGAGAGGCCACAACAGTGAGAGGCCCGCATACAGCAAAAAAGAAAAAAAAAAAAAAAAAAAAAAGACAAATAAATGAATATCTTGTAGCCCACAATGAGTAGGAAGACTCCATGCCATAAAGACGTCAATTCTCTTCACATGCAATTATAAGCAAAACCTCAAAGGGCTTTTTGTTGTGAACGAAATTTTAGGTTTCTGAAACTTATTGGATGAGTTTAGCAAGATTGGACAAGACACGCCTGAAGCAGTAAAAGAAAGTGGAGGCCCCTCGACCAGGTGGTACTGAGCTGCCATAGGTGTGGAGGAGGAGGATGGACAAAACGACAACAGACCAGAAGGACCACACAATCCTGGGTGCATCTCGGGTCCCTGGGGTAAGAAAGGACAGTTTAGCGAGTGGAGATGACTATCAGTTACCCATGTAGAAGGTAAATTGGATTAACACATCATAAAAAGATCATCTCAAGCTGGAAATAAAAGGAAAGAAAGGCACACTAGGTTATTCTGTGAAAGAACCCTGGATCTCATTGATTCGACACACAGTTTGTTTCTTGCTCACACCAGGCTGGCTGTAGTTCCAGAACCCCAGGCTATCCCCACGTTTTCCGATCCCCCCAGGGCACTCTGACCTGTGGCCGCCCCAGAGGCAGCAGCAGTGGACGCCTGTACAGAGAACCATGCACTGCCTCTTACATGACTCCACTGGCATCACACAGGCCCCCTGTACTCATGTTTCTTTGGGCAGAGCAACTCACAAGACCCTGCCTCTCCGAAAATGAACTACTGTTATGTACAACGAGGAGGAGCCATGGAAACAAGATGTTAATGGAAGAAAAACACAGGTCTCTGAAAAAATGTATATTTAGACACCATTTTTATAAAATTTTAAAAAACAAAAAGAAATACTGTAGTATTTAAACATATATTCATATTCATAAACTGATGTATTTTTAAAAGGGAATGGGTTGCACCAAAATTCTGAGTGATAGTTGCCTCTGTGACGGAGTGGAAGAGGCAGGGGAGATGCACACAAGCAGATGTGAGTAGTTTCCACTTTGAAGCACTAGCCTGCCGTCACCAGGCCTTGGAAGAAAATCAGTGTTCCGAGGGAAATAACCAAAGTCGACAATAACTCATTCCACAGGAAATTGGGATAATTCAGAGGAGACAATTTTCAAAAGTCCAAACTATCTTCAGACATATTCGAGAAACTTCATCCATAAGACAAGGACAGGCTGCCAGGAAAGGGTCAAAGAATAAGAAAATATTCTTGGTAGTTAAAAGGATTATTTCTGATGTTAAAATAAAGTCATTAGTGAGGTTAAAAGATAAACATCTCATAGGGACTTCCCTGGCGGTCCAGTGGTTAAGACTCCACACTTCCACTGTGGGGGACGTGGGTTCAATCCCTGGTGGTCGGGGAACTAAGATCCTGCAAGCTGCGGGGCACGGCCAAAAAAAAAGATAAACATTTCCTAGACTATAAAGCAGAAAGTTAAGGTGATGGAAGATGGAGAACTGCTTGCAAACCCCAACCCTAAATGTTCAAAAACCACATACAATCAAGTACGGAGCCAGGGAACAGAAGTGCTCCTGGGGTTAAGAAGGGCATTCCCTGTACTTTTGCCAGAGTATGTAGATGTCCTGGGCTGTGAGGTGCCCTCTAAGCTGCAGACCCAGCTCTGAATTTCGGGGTAACTTTGTTTTGTTACATTTTGGGGGAATGTGTTTCTGTTCTATTTGTTCTGTTCCCATCTTCATGGATCCGAAGCACTGCACGTTGGGGTCTCTCTCTGATACCGTTTAATATCATGTATGAATTCCTATTTCTCTTTAACTCTTTGTGGACAACGATGTTGTCTGTTATTTTTGGAATCTCTGGGGAACTGTGTTCAGACTCAGCCTCCTTTGGTTAATTTCTCTTCTGATACAGGCTTTTTATTTCATTTTTTCGCTCCTTCTTCATTGGTATTTATGTACAGCTCATTTTTTCTGTTTTCTCACTGCTGAACCAGGACGTAGTGGGTGGGAGGGGGCAGAAGAGTGAGCCTGGAACTCACTCTACTTGGCCCTTTTGGTTCAGGTTTCAAAAGACACACAGACATGCCTCCCTGTGGTTTAGCAGCCCCATTAACAATTTACCCAAATCAGGTCTCTCCCCCTGCCCCAGTGGTTGCAGCTCTCCTCAGTTTGCCAGTAGAGACATTGATAAGGTTCAGTTTGGTCCTTTGATATTACGTCCCTCTTTTCGCTCACACACCTCCCTGTGCTGGGTGACCAAGTCTATCTCAACAGCAGGGGCATCCATTCTACATTAGTTATTCCTCTTTGCTGCTCTTCTGTGTAAAACTGGGTCCTCCAAAATTTATGTCCTGCCTTTCCTGTGGCCCTGAAAACCCCTACATCATGTCCTCGGACATGTGTCAGGACCTCTGGATGTGTGTCAGGACAGGGACTCCCACGTTTGGGGAAATAAGGATCCTGATTGAGATTCAGGAAACAAAGGCACATAGAAACTCCAGGAAAAGCAAAAAGCCTTCTAGAAATGCATGGTTTAAATGGGAATACAACTAAGATGAGGTCTGATGAGCAGTGGAGGGATGTAACTTGCCTTTCACCCTAGAAATATTCTGCTCTTTGAGCCCAGAGTCATAATACTGGGCTTGGAGAAAAGAATACAACTCAACCACATGACTTGGCTCTGGATAAATAACATTTACTTTATCATAGTTTTGTTAAGGAAATGTATTGGTTGTGAACACTTAAGTCAACCCACAACGTGCACAAAACGTAATTATGGTACAGAATATAAAATAAATGTTATCTCCCCTAACAAAGGTCCAGTTAACAGTGGTTGGAGAGTGAGTGTAGAAATGGAGATGACAAGAAATACAAATCTGATTTTAAACATGTGCACTTAATTACCTGACTTATATTTACACTGTAACTGACAGAAGCACTGTCTGAAATTGGGAAGAAGCCAGAGAGAAGAGATGGAGGTGGTTCAGTGACCTAAATTTTAAAATTTAAATCAAAGGATTACTAGAAACTGTCTGAAAATTATTTTAAGATGAATGAAACAACAGAAGAGGCTATGAGGGACTTCCCTGGTGGCACAGTGGTTAAGAATCTGCCTGCCAATGCAGGGGACATGGCTTTGATCCCTGGTCCGGGAAGATCCCACATGCCATGGAGCAAATAAGCCCATGTGCCACAACTACTGAGTCTGTGCTCTAGAGCCTGCGAGCTACAACTACTGAGCCTGAGTGCCACAACTACTGATGTCCACACACCTAGAGCCCGTGCTCCACAGCAAAAGAAGCCACCACAATGAGAAGTCCGTGCACCGCAATGAAGAGTAGCTCCCGCTCGCCACAACTGGAGAAAGCCTGTGTGCAGCAATGAAGACCCAACACAGACCAAAAAAAAAAAATTAATTTAAAAAAAGAAAAAAAAAGCCTCCCAGAATAGGCTATGAGTGTTTGGTTGGTAACCTCCAGAACTCATAATGGGAAGAGTTGAAGTGTTGGGGAGGGAATTGAGGTGTGCAGGGACTTGTGCCTCTCCCTGTGCACTCATGTACCTTCCTATTTTTCTTTGCTGTATGTGTATTACTTTGGTAGATATTAAAACTTTATGAAAAATGTATCTCAACCTAAAAAAATTACAAAATGTAAATCAGCTCTTATATAAAAATAGTTGTATTTCTACTCTATTCACATTTCTCAACACCTGAGCTCGCCGATCCCACACACGATATAATCATGCTGCTGTTGGCACCATGTGGGTTCCTTCCGTGGCAATAATTCCAAATTTCCTTGACCTCTAATCACTTTCTAGCTAATAGTAGGCATGTTGACCTCTTGGATCCTGGAAGGAAGGTGACAACCACCACCTGTCTGAATCCTTGTAGGAAATAACAGTCTCTGCTCATATGACGGATTCCCAAAATAATCAGTGACAGCAAGAGCCACTATACTGCTGCCCGTTCGGAGTCAAGAGCCGACTCCACTGTTGGGTTAATAATGAAGTTATTTTGCTTTACTTTGGTGCAGACCAGAGTCCCTGCGGCTGAAGGATGTATTCTAAGTGTCTCATGATCATTAAAACCATTTTCACAGACCACTCATGTACTAAAAATAATCAATTATAGCAGCATCGCCAAGGTTGTGGCTGAGTGTTTACCTGCCACAACTCGAGTCAGAGCAATTTCCAAGCCGCTGTCAAGCCGGTCAGAGCTCCCTCCCGGAAGCCAAGTCAAATTCAAAACCAGAACTTGCTACCCTCAATTATGTAAATAGACACAAGAGGAGACAAAACACAGTTCACTGACTGGAATTAATTTACACCATGAAAGAAGTCTGATCCTCCAGATGAAGAGACAGGTATGAATCTAGATGTGTTTGGAGGCAGCGTTATGTCCTGTATTTGAAAGTAGTAGATTTGAGCTAAAGAGGCTCAGACTGGGATGAATGTGATAACAGCTGGTGAGCACAGGAGGGGTGATTTGGGGGACAGTAATTACTCTTCCCTCTGTGCCCCCAAGGGTAAAACTGGACTGGAGGGAAGGCAGCCTGAGAGTCGATAGGAAACTACACTTGTTAATAGTTAGAGGATTCATCACAACCTTGGGGCTTCCTGAGTCACGGTGGCCTTGAGGGAGAGAGTGGAGGTGAGGCAGAGTCAGGGAAGGATGCGCTGGGACCCTGGACAGCTGTACCTGCCTCCCACCCGCCTCACTTGCTTGTGTTGGGGGAGGACCCGCCTGGAACAGCAGATGTAGCAGAACTTGGAAGAACCTCACCTTTTCCTTTCGCTTTGGCTGCTCAGACTGAACCCTTGGCTGGGAGTTGCCTTTTTACCAACTGCTCCCCACCCCCATCTCAGCACACCAGGCACGCACGCAGAGATGCAGGCTTACTTTATAGGATTAAGCTCAAATCGCACCTTCTCCAAGAGGCCTTTTCTGAAATGTTAATCGAGGAAACATCTGCAATTCTCAGCACGCTTGCAAGTTTGTAGTTTTGGCTTCATTTGCTGGCCTGTGAGTCCCTTGAAGGCAGGAGCTATGTCTTATTTGTCTGTTTATTCCCAGTGCTACGTCACACCAGGCACACACATGCCCAGTGGTTTCCTTGATGAAGAAGAACATGCAAAACATGCAGCTGGTTCTCCAGAGGATGCATACGTCACACTGTGGCTGCCTGGTGCTCACCAACGGCGCTAAGGCAGGTGTGGAGGGCTGTGCCTGGACCACCATCTGTGCCAGGTTCTTGGCATGGACCAGACACCACTCATGCAGCTTCTGTCCAGGATGAGCGTTTCCTCCCTGAGTCATGTAAGACAAAGAAGAGGCCACGCTGACTTTCTCTGTGTCTAGCGCTCACTTCCACACGTGCAGACTCAGAATCCCTTCCCCTCCTCCGTTCACCATTCCTGGCCTCTTCCTACCACTCAACAGAAGGTAAGTTGACAGTCCATGCGGGGAGGGTGTTTCTATGTTAACCTACTTAATAACTCAGTGCACCGGCCCCATGTTGGGGCATCCCGTGCGTTTTACTCCTTGAGATCCAGGAAGCATTTGTAGGACTGAGAAGTGCCTGGGATCCTGGTCCTGGGATGGGGCTCGGCTGGGGTCGTCTCCCTTCAGTCACTTCACTGGGAAAGTCTCCTTAGTGATTATAAAACACGGCCCCGCATGATTGGTGCCCCTGCTATTGGGAAGTGGGCTCTGGGGTTCCCCCTTGAATCTGTCATGAACAGAATGCACAGGAGGAAGGGCACGCAGCTCACACCTGTTCTCTTGGGATGCCCTCGCTGGGGGGCGCCAGAAGCCCCGTAACAAGTCAAACTGCCCTGAGTCTCCCTTGCAGGAGAGGCCACGAGGGGCGTCCACTTTAGGGATGAGCCCAGCGGAGCCCTCAGAGGACTGCAGGTCCAGCCGAGGTGGTCGCAACAGCACGCGCAACCCAACCAGAATGGCGTAGCCCAGTGCTTCCTGAGCACCTGACCCACAGCCCTGGGAGCAGGGTTAGTGGCGTTCTAAGCTGCTGAGGTTGGAGCAAATTATGCACCACTCGTCACCAGGTACCTCCTGGCCCCAAAGAGAGTTACCTGGAGGTGTTCTCCTGCTCGTATTAGGGTGGACTCGACCCTTCATTTCTCACATCACCCAGCTTCCTGGGGGCCCATAGTGTGGCTCTTTCTGTACCCCAAAACTGTAAGATACCATCACAAGTACGTCAGAGAAAATGAAGCACTATACAAAGTCAAGTCATCATTGTTACCATAATTATGGAATTTTTCAGAGAGCAGACTTAGAAAAATACTCTTAGTTTGATGCCAAATTAACAGTAAACCTGGTGGAGAGAGATGGGAAGTGGGCCTCCCATGGGCAGTGCGGCAGAGCACAGGCTGTGTCCCTCCTTCTCCTTCTCCTCCCCCCTCCCCCTCCCCCCTCCCCCTCCCCTCCCCCTCCCCTCCCCCTCCCCTCCCCCTCCCCTCCCCCTCCCCTCCCCCTCCCCTCCCCCTCCCCTCCCCCTCCCCTCTCCCCCTCCTTTTCTGCCCCTGTGTCTCTCGGTTTGTCCCCTTGTCTCTTGTCACTCAGCACAGCTTCTCCCTCAGAGAACCAGTCTTCACACCCCGTTTCCTCTGCCCCTTTGCTTTCCCACGGGATGAGGAAGCGAGCTGGGCCCCTTTGCTAGGCTATGACCTGAGCTGAGGCACTGAGGCGCTGAGACAGGTGCGCGGAGATTTTTGGTTTTTTTGCAGTATGCAGGCCTCTCACCATTGTGGCCTCTCCCGCTGCAGAGCACAGGCTCCGGACGCGCAGGCTTAGCGGCCATGGCTCACGGGCCCAGCCGCTCCACGGCATGTGGGATCTTCCCGGACTGGGGCACGAACCCGTGTCCCCTGCATCGGCAGGCAGACTCTCAACCACTGCGCCACCAGGGAAGCCCCTGAGGAGTCTTCTGTTGGGGTCATTATCTAAGTGACTGGGGGTTTGCACTCAATTTGCAGGCTCACTGCTTGCAATTCGCGTCTCAGAGCATCAAGAAGTGGAGGAGCAATCAGGACTTAATTGCCTCAATGAAATCTGAAGGATAAGGAAGAAAGTGAAGGGAAAGCCAATTCCCTCATTATGTCAACCTTCCCTGCACTGCTCCCAATGACGCAGGAAGTCACCTCATTTCATAGCTGCTGCCATGATGCGCATGTGGGTTTTGGAGTCACTTAATTTCAAAATATCTTTAACGTCAGGTCCTCTGAGAAACAGATATTTACTTTATGCTGCAGCAATTAAAGAAGCTAGTCTCCATTTCCAAGCACCCCGGGTGTGTGCAGGTGAACAGCTTTGCAGTGTTTGGCTTGTTGTTCAGTTTTAATAACCTGTGGGATAATCTGAGCATTTATATAAACTGGAAACCTCGCTCTTAACTGATTTTTATTCATGCAATCGCTTTCTGATAGGGGCATGCCTATCTCAAATCCTGCAAACGTGCAGATGCCTTTTGTTTGATGTTTATTCGGGGACTATAAAAGGGAAATGCAGTAGAAAAGGTGCCTCCTGGGCCAGCCTTACGAGACGGAAATCCCGTGTTGGCCAAACGCACAGCTCCGACTATCCCGTTCCCCGTGCAGGTCTTGATGCCGGTTGCTTGGCCTTCTGCAGACAACAGGCATGGGAATTCGTCTGCAGCAAAGTCCCTCTCAGTTTTCAAGTGGCCCCACTCCTCAGGCAGCCCTCCTGAAACTCTCCTTGCAAGAACGTGACGTATAATGAGAGGGCCTAGAGCCCCGGGCAGAACACGGCCTGGCTGCTTGCGACACCTGCTCATGACCGATGCCCAGGGCTCCACGTGTCCCGCGAGAGCGACATTGCATCTGGGAAGACAACTCCTGCCGTGGTTCAATGGCTGCTGAAAGGTCTCCATCAGCTCTGTCTCTTCTAACTATTTGACCAGCGTGCAGCCAGGACACTCCCGGCAAAGAATGTCACCTTGGGTGGAAAGAGAATTAACTCCCAGGAACACTAACCATTGTGGGAAAGAAAGCATTGCAGACGGATGGAAATCTCAGGTCCTCTCTTATCAGATGCGTAACTTTGGGCAGGACGCTTGGCCTCTGTAAGGCTCAGCTTCCCCATCCATGTAATGGGTACCTTAATGGTGTCTGCCTTGTAGGGAATGTGACTTTGCACAGTGGGCACACAGAACCTACTCAGTACATCTTAGCTTAAAAATAAATTGTTTCCATCTCGTCCACCAGAGGCAGACCACAAGGAAAGGATCTGAGAGCAAGGCGTTTGTCTGGGCGATGATGAGGGAGCAAGCACGGGGAGTGGCGTGTGCGGAGCTGTGCCCGGAATGCCCTCGGGACAGGACTTGAGAGGATGGTGGTGCCACAGCCTCCGGCTGCAGCCCCTCAGGACCTGCTCTGCTTGGACATCGACACACCCTTCCCAGCAGCCCCAGCCAATGACCTCAGTGACCACACAGCGGGTCGGGGGGGGGGGCACGGTGCCCGTCCAGGGGGATCTGACCTCAAAGAGAGCATCTCACAGGGTTGCCGAGGTACCTCAGGCTGTGCCACAGCCGGTCCTGACCCCTTTCCCATCAGAGGTGTGGGGTCTGCATGGCGGAGTCCTTTCCCCACCCAACCTGCTTCTTCCCCCTTATTCCTTTTCACAGGCTTTGCCCCCAAGAAACTGCAGAAAGAGCTAACTCCTTCTCGGTTTCTGCTTCCTGGGGGACCCTGATGACATGTGGGAAACTGACATAGAGAAGGTCACCATCTTGGGCAGCTCACGTGCAATCCTGGGGGTCCCAGAGACGAAGTGTCACTTGCCTCAGACTTGCCTAAAAGGGTGAAGGAAAGGATTTTGTTCTCCACAGGCCCTGCTGCCCCTCCTGGCTGAAGGATGCTGGGGTGTGAGCTCTGGGACTCTGACCGTCCCGGCAGCGTGGGGAGCAAGCTCTCCGTGGAGCCGCAGGCGCGCAGAACATGGCTAGCAGGAGGGTTTGAGGACTTCCAGGAGTGTGGGTGGGCCTTTGAGAGCATCTGCTACAAAGATTTATCCTTTGGCTACTTGTGTCGTGCTCAGTGTCAGAGCGGAAGAACAGCAAGACGGGGATAATGCCTGGTGAATACTGCCTCTGGGGGAGTAAAGGAGTTATACTGTTTCACGGATGCAGAGCACAGTTTGGGAAGATAAAAGTAATTCCTGTGTCATGACCTACAGAGGTGGGATAGGGAGGGTGGGAGGGAGGCTCAAGAGGGAGGGGCTATGGGGACATGTGTACGCATATGGTTCGCTTTGTTGTGCAACAGAAACTAACCCGGTATTGTGAAGCAATTATACTCCAATAAAGATCTATCAAAAAGAAAAAAAAATTCCTGAGATGGTTGCTGGTAGTCGCACTACAATGTGAATGGACTTAATGCCACTGTACTATACGCTTAGAAGTTGTTACAACGATAAATGGTATGTTGTATATTTTACCGCAATAAACAAAAGAACCACCGTCTAAATCAGAAGAAGATGCCATGTTACATAAGGAAACGTTAACAGCCGGTTCAGGAATGCAGCAAGAGGACCAGCCAGAGGGGTTACTTCATGCACAGAACAAAAGGCTCCAAACAAAACAGATGCCTGGAGAATGAGGCGCTTTCCCGACTATCCCCATGTAAATGGGCCACTTTAGCTGTCACGCTTGGGCAGGGAATGGATTTGATTTTAGTGGTTATGCTAATTTCTGTAAAATAAATCAGACTCCTGAAACAGCAAGCTTGGCTGCCCTTTGCATGAGCTTAGAATATAAATGAAACCTATTTCTCTCCAAGATGATCTGAGTGAACAAGCAATAACCTACAGGAAATACCTGAGCCACGCCATGAAAGGGCATTCTGAGGTCTCCTATGCTAAAGGTATTAGCAGGACAGCCAGTCTGCAATTTGGTATCATCGTGATACTCAGTGATGGGCCCCGGCTGGTGGTGCCTCTGTGGGAGAAGCAGGGAGCACGGTAGGCGGGAGGTGGGAGGATTTGGGAGTGCCGCCGACGAGAGCTAAGGGGCCTTTGGTAAATGAACGCTCCTTGGGGTCTTTCCTGTCACACCAGCGAGCATCCTTGTGTATTTAGAGGAGTCTGCAAAGCAGAGCACATATAAAGCATGAGAAGGTCCCTTCGCTTCGCTTGCCCCTGACCCTGGGAGTTGCAGCCTATTGGGAACATAGAACATCTTCTTCCCAAGCCCACAGCAAAGCCCATGGAGGAAGGTTCAGAGAGGAAGCCCACGATCAAGCCCAGAAAGCCTGGCCCTCTGTTCCCCAAGCGAGAAGGGACTGAATCGCTTTCTGCTATGCCTAGAGCAGTGACAGAGGAGTAAGCGGTGACCTCAATAAAACTCCGTTCAAGGAAATTCTGTTTGATGGGACCCAAAGGCAATGGTAATGAAGATGACATTCATTTCTGGATTTATTTTAAATTCTGTGCATACACAGGTTTTGTGAAGACAGGGGCTCTAGAAGTTTGTGACTGGAGGGCAACATGGCTTACCTACTTCAAACGCTCACAATCTGAAAATGGATGACTTCCCCAAACTATGTTAAACCGAAGGAAGCAATTCACAACATCCCTCCACGATCTCGGGAAGAAGGGAGGCTCACAGCTCAGGGTGGGCTGTCGGCATTGTGGTGAGAGGTGGACAGCAGAGGGTCCTGCCTCCTGCCCACACCCCAGTGCTCCCCAGCACAGCCCTTCAGGAGCCCTGGGACGGGACATATAGCACGTGGTTACTACGCCCCGGTGATCCCATGTGGGGAGGGCACTAGGATAAGGCACTGGATCCACTCCTGCATCTTAGTACTGGAGCAGCGGCTCAGACCCCAGCTGAGCCTGAGGAAGGCAGCTCCCTGGGACCAGCCCCATCCTCATGCAGGAGATGTGTTATCACGACAGATTAGGGTATGAACCCTTTTTGCTCAGGTGGAGAGAACCTGGATGCTGTAGTTTAGCACCTGATTGAGGAAGCAGGACTCCGACCACATCCCTGCTCTGCTGGTCTTGCCCGGGAGAACCCAGCCCTCTAGCATCTGAGCCCATCCCAGCTGACCCCGCCTTGTGGGCGGAGCTCCCACACAGTCCCACAGAGAGCAGGAGAGGATTCTGCCAGCTCCTTAGAATTAGCTTTAAGGCAAGTTCGCAGGTGCTCTGCAAGGTGGAAAAGCCCAAATGCTACTGGCCTGTCAGGCTACCTGTGCTCCATCATCACTTCTGGAAGTCTTTAGCTGACTGGACTCTCCAACGGTGCCTCATAGATGTCTCTCGTTCCCCACGCTTTCCTTACAACATGACTTGTCACCCCTTCCATGGAGAGACCAAGGCTGTGTGAACAACACCCCGCCCACATACAGCACAGATGTTGAGGCTGGGGTCTTCCAAGGTGACGTCTGCTGTATGTACCTGCCGCCCTGTATGAGTTATCCATTGCTGCATGACAAGCCTAGGCTAGCCCCTTGAACAGTGTGAGACACGTACCTAGCCCTCCAAGTTTTGGTCACTTAAAACAAGTATTTATCTAGCACATGACTGCAGATTTGCAATTTTGGCTAAACTTACCTGGGCAGTTCTGTTTATCTCAGCTGGAGGATTGAGAGTTTGCTCAGTGGTCTGGGACAGCTCCCGTACATGTTTGTGAGCTGCCTGGCTGTGGGCTGGAGGGCTGGGCGTGTGTCTCCCACCATTCAAGAGGCTGGCCTGGGCTTGGTACACAGGAGCCTCAGGGGACCAGAAGAGTGATGAATAGGTACTTTTCAAGCCTTAGCTTACATCACATTTGCTAAGGTCTCATTGGCCAAAGCAAGTCACATGGCCAACCCAGATTCAGCAGTTAGAGAAACAGACTCCATCTCCAGACAGGAGACTTTATAAGGTCATGATTCAATGGTGAGGATGCATGTAGGCAAGGACTCATATTCATTTGTTCAACCTATCCTAACGACCTAATGAAGATTCTGGATTGTTTCTAGTTCAGCTAAAAAACTATTTTGATGTCATAAAGAACCTCAGCACTCTTGAAGTGAGAATCTCTCCAGGTAACAGAGAATAGCCACTATTTCCAGGAGTTCCCTGGATTTCACTACAAATTCTTCTCCACATCTCTGAACTGAAAGCCCAGATATCAGGCCTCCAGAAGGAAGGAGAGGTCGCTCCTTCCACAGCTCTCACAGGAGTAGTCTCCACAATATATACACTGCTTATTTTCTTTTAAATACTTGCTCCCAGTTCTGCCGTAGAATCTTGGAGGTACAACTTTGAAGGGGCCCAGCACCCAACGGCCTTGTAGTTGAACTACCAGAGTTCGGATCCTTTGTATTTTCTAGGTACTTCAAATTTTCATACTGTGTAAGCTACACACTCAAAAACTCCAAGCAGGTGCTCTCACTTCTATGCCTGACTACAGTGACTGTGTTCTGCCCCAGCACATTCTCTCCTAGAGATGACAGGGACATGAAAGTGAGACCTGCAGACACCTATCATGGGGACACCTTGAGAACCACCCAGCTGGACAGGGAGTGGGGGTAGAACGTCACAGCTGGGAAAGCCCACACTGGGGATCAAACATGGACCACAGTGCATCACTGCGTAAATGGTTTGGAGTTGTCCTGTGTCAAAATCGATATGGGGCATGAAGCTGACACCTGTCACCTGTTACCTGGCAGGTCATGGGACAGTGGCACATCCCCTTGTGACCCATGACTTCTAGGGTAGGAATAAGTCCAGTGAAGTTACTATTGTTTCACATTTGCTTTGCCCATGAGATCCACCTGGGTGATCAGTGTAGAACTTAAGTATCTTGAGTGTAGGAGGGGAGGGTGTTCAGTGTGGGAGGACTAACAGGGAGGGAGGGTCTCCCAGGAGGAACGCCAGCTCCACCAGTCAGTGCCCTGAGCTCCAGCAGCATACCTGTTGAAAACTTACCAGTGGTCAGCAGCTCAGAGGAACCCATGGCAGCCACGGCAGAGAAGACTCCTCCATGTACATGAAAGAGAAGACCAGCTCCTCAGCCACCACCCGTGGGCTAGCAAAGAATGCTCTTAAGCTTCTCATGGCTCACTGTATTTTTTTAAATTTTATTGAAGTATAGTTGATTTATGATGTTGTTGATTTCTGCTGTAAAGCAAGGTGATTCAGTCATACATACATACTGATATATTCTTTTTCATATTCTTTTCCATTATGGTTTATCTCAGGATATTGAATATAGTTCTCTGTGCTCTATAGTAGGACCTTGTTGTTTATCCATCCTATATATACTAGTTTGCATCTGCTAATCCCAACCTCCCAGTCCTTCCCTCCCCCACTCCCCCGCTTCCTTGGCAACCACAAGTCTGCTCTCTGTGTCTGCAATCTGTTTCTGTTTCGTAGATATGCTCATGGCTTACTGTAAATCTTTCTGTATTACTTTCCTTACACCCATTCCTTTTGGTTGGTTGGTTGTTGCTTTGTTGTGGACTCTATTGCTCACATATTGGGTATCCTGAAATTGTCCTCCACGTCTTTTATCTTTTCCCCTGTAGCTTCCGTACCCTGAGTGAGTGTGTGTGTGTGTGTGTGTGTGTGTGTGTGTGTGTGTGTGTGTTCACTGTGCTGCAGGCTCTCTCATCTGCTCTATCTCCAGGTCTGTAATTCAATTGTCAGCCATAATCATCTCTCTCTTCATCTGTTACACATTTTAATTGAAAACTCAATTGTTTCGCCTACTTTTAGTTCCTAAAAGTAATTTTGTGCCCTGACTACATCTCCTAAAGCTTCTCATTACTGTTTTCTATTAAATTTTCTTGTTGTTCTTCCACCAGTTCAATAGGAGATGAGTATTATAAGTTATTCACTTTGGGCTTCCTCTCTCACAGCCTCGAATGTCCTGGGTGAGCTGAAATATTTTTCTGCTTATTCTAGTGTGTCCCCTGGTCATCCAGACCCATCAGGCTTTTGGAGCCTCTGGAGCAGGGATGCTCCCCAGCAAGGGAAAACACATCACTCCCTGTCCTCCGAGATGTGCAGGAAACAAGTTGGCAGATGGTTACCCCCATGTCGGGACGTGGAAAACAAGCTTCCCTTCTCCCAAGGGCAGACACAGTCTTCATCCAACTAGAGGGGCTGCATAGAGTCCATCCCGACCTCAACTTCCCCTCTTCTCCTTGATCATAAAGGTCCAGGAGGGCCCCAAGGGCACACCTATGGCTCCTTTCTGGAGAGATTGACAGACTTCCACTGGCCACACTCTGTTGGAGAATAAGTGACCTTCCCATCCCCCAGAATGGCTGTGGTCGTAGGCTAGACAGGCATCTCCCGAGGGACCATGCCCTGAGGCTCACACCCTAGTGTGGTTCTCTCTGCTTGGGTTGGGACTGACCCTGTGAAGCCTTATAATCAATAAAATCAGAGGAAGTGACGTTGTACCACTTCTAGGCTTAAACTTCAAGAAGACAGCTTATGCTGTGGGGAGGCCTGAGCCATAAGACTCATAAGACCACATAAGAGCCATGTGGTCATAAGACGCCTGGGTACCTGGGTGAAGAGACCACACAGAGAGGCCATCACCTTGACACTAGTGGAGAAAGACAGAGGTCATCCCAGCATCCCAGCTGAGCCCAGCCCCCAGCAAGTCTCAGCTTGACCAGTGGCAAGACCAGGAGAACTGCCCAGCTGGCCCAGCCCAGACTGCAGAATCATAAGCAAATCTCCGATGCCAGGGCCGTGGGGTTTTCCTCTGATTCTTGCCCAAGGAGCACACTCATATGCTCACTACTATTATGGGATAACAACAATATTCCCAGTCTTTCCAGATCCAGGAGGTCAGTGATCATTCTACTTATCTCTCATTTCTTCAAAGGGACTTTTTTGGGCCAGGTTTGTCAGCTATAAGTGGGCTTCATGACTCAATACTATCAACTCAAGTCATGAAATAGAATTCTTCTATTTTGCATTATATTGTTTGTTACAGGAGAAACGAAGATGATGACCCAGATCCCCTGGCTGGAATTGCTTACTTTTTGGAAAGGAGGGTTCAAATTATTACAGCCCAAATAAAATAAGACGCATGCTATAAATTACAAGCCACACACTCTGGAGTTTCCATAGAGAACTTCACTATGCATTTACGCCTGTATATAAGTCTGCCATGCTTCTTAATATCACTTTAAATGATTCTCACATAGCCAGTTCTGATACATTTTTATGTATGCCCAAGTGATATCTTTCTATATACAAAATCCAATTTGAACTTGGGAAGGAAAAATGGAAACACCTTAATTACAGAGATTTATTATTTTTTAAACCTGAGAAAGATTAACTTTTTCTATTATTTATAATTTCACTCCCCCAGCAACCTCATTTACAAGCTGGATCCCTGTTCCTTTATGAAGCCTTGCTCAGTTTTACAACAGCATGAAAAAGCATCTGGGAAGAGAGTGTTAGCTTGGATAGAAATGTGTCTTCCATGCTGGGGTTCAGACTCAATCCTGTGATGAAAACATTAGCTTTTTTCTTTAATTCTTAAAAGTAGAAATGAGCTGACTCTTGGTTGAGGTAAGGAAGAGTCCCATTTAATCCCAGGTTGACAGCAGCCACAAAGAATTAATTCCCAACAGCCCCTGCTATAGATATATGAGGTCAATCTGGGTAAATATTCTAAAGAAGAATGGCTGCAAAGGAGGGGCAAGAACTGGGAACCCCTACAGCAGGGTACCAATGCCCTAACGCGGCTATCAGAGGGCAGTATTGCTTGTGTTAATAATTCAGGAGGGACATTTCAGAACAATGAACAGTGGTTACTTTTTAATTACATTAATTTTCCCTGTAACATTACAAACAGGGAATGAAGTTCATTTCTCAGTGCTCATGCCAGCTGAAAGTTCCAATTAAAATTAAAAGGGGAAATTGATTTTTCTTTGGGTTCCATTAAATTTTTCATTTGGTTAGTCAGAGCCAATGCCAGAAAAATGGGCGCACCTAGAATTCTGTTGTCCAGGGGAGGTTTGGAGCCAGATTCCAGCTGCTCCCAGGTTCTCAGGCCCTACTGAGAACTTGATCTCTGGCTACAATGTGATTCTAGAAACGTTTCTGATGTCAGGAAGAGTCCAGCCTCAGCCCAACAAATACCACCAGGCACACTTTCTCAACTAAGGTCTTTGTTATTTTATCTGGTCAATTTTTTGAAAAATATGATAATGAAAAGGAATTAATGAGATATCTCAAAAGAGACGTGCATTATGCCGAATATTCAGAGATGAGAAGAGTAAATATGTGTGTCGGGCTTGCCGGGCCACAGTGCAGGAGAAGTCCTCTGTGAGCTCCCTGCCCCTGCAGGACTCCTAGCACTGGCCCCTCCACCCACTGCCGAACCACCCTGCTGCCCCTGCCAAACAGCTCCTATTCCGAAAACGTAGCCTGGTCACACCCTCCCCTACTTAGAATCATTCTTATCTCCCAGTTGCCTTCAGGACAGTTGAGAATCTTGGAACTCAGGGACCTCATCTCTCTATCCCAGCTCCCAGAGGCTCCTGCCATGTGGACACACGTGCTGAACACACTGCTCCCCATGCCTTCTCCGCCTCTTCTCCGTCTGATTAACTGCTCATCTGTCACTCAGAGCCTCAGAGCTGTGGACATGTGGGGCCAGATCATTCTCTGTCATGGACTGTCGTGTGCATTGTAGGATAAGGCCTCCACCCACCGGCTGCCAATCGCACCTCTTCAGTCATGACAACAAATATGCCTCCAGATATTGCCAAATGTCCCTGAGTGAGGTTTAGGTGATACCTGCCTTGAAAAGCTTTCTCTTACCTCTCTACCTGTGCACCCTCTACCTGTTGTGTTGTGTTGTATTGTGCATCTACTCATCCACCTCCCACAGGACCACCCCCAGCAGAGCTCACAGCTACAGTAGATACACACTATGGTTGTTGGGTGAATGGATGGGTGGATGGATGAATGGATGGATGGGTGGATGAACTGATGGATGGATGGGTGGATGGGTGGATGGACTGATGAATGGATGGGTGGATGAATGGATGGATGGATGGGTGGATTGATGGTTGGATGGATGGGTGGATGAATGGATGAATGGATAGATGAATGTATGGATGGATGGGTGGGTGAATGGACTCAATTCTAGACAATTGACCTAAATGTCTACCCTTCTCTCAGGACCACCCTGTCTTGATTCTGTAGTTTTGTAGTAAGTTTCAAAACTGGGAAGTGTTAGCCCTCCAATTTTCCCTTTCTTTTTCAAAGATTTTTTTTGGCTCTTCTTGTTCCAGTAAGGTTTTTCATAGACTCAAATAAGCTTATTTTAAAATTTATATAGAATAGCACAGTCCCTTAGAATAACTAAGATGATCTTGACAGAAATAGTAAAGTGAGAGAAATCGCTCTACGCAATATTAAGGCCTAATTTATAGGTATTAAAGGCAGGTATTGGCTGAGGGATTGACTCGTGGATCAATGGAACATGGTAGAGAACCCAGAAAGAGACCCACCAAATACATCCAACTGATTTCTTTCAAAGGTGCAAAAGCAACTCAGTGGAGGAAAGAGACTTTTCAAAAGAGGATATATAGATGGCAGAAAAGCTCATGAAATATGTTCAACATTATTAATCATAGGAAAAGGCCAGTTAAAACCTCAATGAGATATTACAACACACCTATCAGAACAGCTAAAATAAAAAATAGTGACAGGACTTCCCTGGTGGCGCAGTGGTTAAGAATCCGCCTACCAATGCAGGAGACACGGGTTAGAGTCCTGGTCTGGGAAGATCCTACATGCCACGGAGCAACTAAGCACGTGCACCACAACTACTGAGCCTGTGCTCTAGAGCCCACGAGCCACAACTACTGAGCCCGCGTGCCACAACTACTGAAGCCCGCGCGCCTAGAGCCCGTGCTCCGCAACGAGAGAAGCCACTGCAAAGAGAAGCCTGCGAACTGCAGTGAAGAGTAGTCCCCATTCACTGCAACTGGAGATATCCCACTGGCAGCAGTGAAGACCCAACGCAGCCAAAAAATTAAAAAAAAAATAGTGACAGTATCAAGTGCTGACAAGGATGCATAAAAACTTGGTCCCTGAGGCATTGCTGCTGGAAATGTAAGTTGATAGAGGCCACTCCAGAAAACAGCTTGGCACGTCCTTATGAAACCAAACATACAACTTACATGAGATCCAACAATTACACTCTTTTATCCCAGAAAGATGAAAGTTTATGTTCGCAGAAAAATCTGGACGGGAATGTTGATAGCAGCCTCCCTTTATTCACAATACCCCAAACTGGAAACAACCTGATGTCAGTCATTCAACTACTGAGTGTTTACACAGACTGTGGTACCTCCACTCCGTGGTTTCCTACTCAGTGATAAAAAGGAGCAACTATTGATACGATCTGGATGAATTCTCAGGAGAATTTTGCTGCATGAGCCATGAGCAATGCATACTTGCTAATGCAATTTTGTTTTAATTCCCACAGTCCAGGAAAACCATCCATTTTACTGAGGCTGCAGTTTTTGACTCGATGTTTCATGGCCCGTGTGTAACTGATTGGACAGGAAAACACTCTGTTTTTCTGAGTAAACACGATGCAGCCTTCTGCTTTATTCAAATATGCATTTTAAGTTGTTCAAGTGGAAAATGAACTACATGAAAGCCAGGTGTGGAACTTGACATATTACAGGTGCTCGGTAAATATGAGTTGTTTTGGGGGAAAAAAAGAGAAATGTCCTAAAGAGAAGAACATAGTAAACCCTGCTGTTGGCCTCCTACAGTGCAGCAGACGGGCATCCATGATTTGGGGCGTCCGCCACCAAGAGAGGGGGAGTGGGTGGGGTGATCAGAAGATGTGTTTTACTGATGGGAGGAGAGGAGTCCTACAGTCCCACATGGAAAGCTCGTTGTGGTGTGTTTACCTTCCTTTTCTGTTGCTTTTTTTCCCAGTAAAATCCAATGGCAGCAGCATCTCTTGGCAAGTGATTGAAAGGGTCAGATATTAACAACAGCAACAATAGGGCAGGGGTTGATCAGGTCACACACACACACACCCCCCATACAACAACACACATACACAACACACACAACCACACACACACACATCCCGTACAACCACACACACACACAAACACACACACACATACTCTCGCCCCTGGGGTTAAGATTCAGCATGTCTGGATGGGGTCCGGGAACCTGTATGTTAAGTAGCCCCCTTGCGGTCTCCTGCAGGGTGTCTGCAGAGCACACTTTGAAGAAGGCTGCGTATGATGATATTTATACATACAAACACCTTGGGAGAATTAGACACAGAATCATAAAAGCAAGAATCAGATAGGCAGTGACCACTGGCAATTGAAGTCTGGAAAGATAAAGGGGCTATGGGGTATGTTTACACTTCTTAAAATTATTCTAAAAGTATGTATCGCAAAGCTTATAAGGAGAGAGCTGTACTCACATTATTATTATCGTAATAGTTATGCACACATATATAAAAAACAAAATTGACCCCGTTTGTGAGGTCATCCCCACACACTCCTTATACCAGTCCACCTGTGGGTCCATACATCCAAAAAGCAGAAGTCAGGATTTGCCTGACAGGGACCACCTAACTATAGGCCCACGATCCTAAATGGAAGAAATGGTCTCCTCATTTAGGACTGACCCAGAAGATCAAAACCCAAAGAGTAATCACGACATCGTAAGACCTACTTAGACCTCTGAACCCTAAACGTTCTGACCCATTTAGGCAGCTTCTTGGGTGCGTCCCCGGAGGAGTCACTCTCTCAGTGGGATGAAGAACCAAATTAAAGACAATTTCTGATTCTCAGTCACTCTACTTGTCCAACGTGTGAAAAACAGTGGAGTGATTTTTAGACTCCATTATCATTTAATTTACGTCCTCACTTTTATTGACTCTAACTAGAATCATTCATTAAGTGAAACGGTTTAAAGTAAGAAGCCTCAGACGTCATCTAAAGAAGCACAACAGTTGATACTTTCCTCAGCGTCTCCAGAATGGATTCTGAAGGTTTGTACCAAGCACTGATTCTTCTCTTCCTGACACACCATCACAGGAGAGGTAACAGTGTTTACAAAGTTGTGCACGAACACTAACAAGAGGGAGAAATGCACACCCCCGGTCACAACCCTTGAACTCGATGGCCTGCCAGAGACTGTGAGTACGTGTCGTTCAGGTGGGTCGAAGCCCCTTTGAAGTCTGTTCGTTTCTCTGGGAGAAGAGAAAAAAAAAGGTTAAAGTCAAACATCCCTCCCTTGAACAAATTAGATGTTGATTTTCAGGTCAGGGTGACCCTGGATTGAAGCCGTTGCTCAGCCCTGATATCTGTGATGGAGCCAATTTTTAATCAGATCCTACGGGTTGGAAATTGAAAACTCAAACATCTGAACTTGACCCTTTGTTGGGAAAGAAAAGAGCATCAAAGGCAGTGCCTCCACCAGGACCCCCAGTTCAGGGAGACCCTCACGCCTGTGACTCCGACCTTTACCTGGACCTGACCCTCGCTTCTTCCATGACATCTTCACCCCTTCCAGGAACTTGGTTACCCTGTCCTGGTGATCTCGATTAATTAATTAATTATTAACTATTCTCAGTTAATTAATCCCACGATGGCTCAGGATGTCAACCGCAGAGCCCTGAATTCCCGGCAGGAGTGGAAAATGACACTAGAGCGGAAGCCAATGGGGGAGACCGTCGCCCAACTCTGTGTGAGGCCAGGAAGAGAGAGGGCTTGCTCAGACTGAAAGGTCATCTTCATGTCCTAACGCTCTCTAATCCTCTCGAACCCCAAAGTCACGTGAGATAAAGTGCTTGACTTCCGCAAGCAAAACCCGAATATGAACGATCATAACACCAGCCCCCTGTCCATCACCTCGTCCACTCTTCTCCGTGGGGCGGGCGGCACCACTGTACCTGTTCCATGGACACAGAACCCAAGACTCAAGAAGGACGACTCAGCTACCCAAGGGCACATGTGTGACACCAGTGTTCAGGGTCCAGGGCCTCACTCCCACCCCTCCAGCCTCACAAATCCCCTGACGCATAAGCCGTGGTGGGAAGGCACGGTCGCTGACAATGTTTCTGTTATTATCCACAATCATATCACCACCAGCAGGGACACAGAATGAATCTCAACTTAATAGTATGGATTTTCCCTTCTGGAGAAGACATCGTAAAGTTTAAGCCTTTTCAGAGTGCCCATTGCTGTTTCTCTTAGAATCGAGTCTGATTCCCCAATACCTCACTGGCTGCCTGGAAGTTAATAACTAATAATGGTCTTAAGGAACTTGATGCTAAAATGTTACCCATTAGAACTGGCATCAGGTCTTCCCGGCTATGGAATGGAAAACATGTCAGCCTCTATCCCTGTTCTGTGCAGGGTTGGAATTTGCTTGACAAAAACTGGCCACGTGCTGGGGTTTCTTAGCTGCCCCAGAGTCCCAGAGAGGCAATCGTGTCCAGAGAGGAAGATCGAACCAGGCAAACGAGACCACGGGTACGGGGGTCTCGAGGCGGCGGGGGGGGGGTGTTGGGGAGGCAGCACTCGGTGCCACACGGGCTGTGTTTGTGACAAAAGGCCAGAGGGTGGGCAGCGTCCGTCTTGTGGTCATACCACAGGCACTGAGCTGTCTCCTGGCCCTGCCAGGTCTTTGGAATAATGTAGGGGAGGAGCCCATCAGGTTGACCTTTTGAAATATTATGCCTCTTCTAAGAATGCCTTTAGCAAAAATAATGTCACAAGTCAGTGGTAAAAGATTAAAATTCAGGAGGTTAGAAATGCCCTCAGGTCAGTGGAGACACATTCCTGGCAGCGGAGGCGTGAGCCTGCTGGAGGACTGGACACAGCAGGTGCCATTGTACCTGGGTGTGGGGGGGAAGGTGGGAGGACGTGGGGCGTGAGGCCCAAGACGGGCTGGGTGCTGCTGGCCCGAGGCCTGGACAGTTCAGTGGGCCGTCTTTATAAGAACGCTACAGTATTACCAATGCCAAGCTAAGCACAAAAGGTATTTTATTTAGAAGGAAAAAACAAATCATGGCATACTACAAATTCTAAAATGCTTTAATATCCTAACATCACAAAATCCAGAAAAAATAACATATGTCATAGGGCAGTCAGCTCTCCAAAAACAGACCTGGAGCCAGGAGTCATCATTACTGGCTCACTGCAGCCAGGGAACCGGGCAGCTCACCAAGCAGAGGAAGAGAGTTATTGCAGGCTTTGGGGAAGGGGTTTTGAAGCCGTACTTTGATGGGCTCGGAGTGAAGCGGGGTCACGGGTACCGGAGTCACTGCAAAGTGGACCAGGGCCATCTGCTTAGCAACCACGACGTGCAGTCAGATCTGGGACGTTCTTTCCAGAACCCCTTCTCCAAGTCTCCTCTGCGTCTCTGCGTGCAGCGTGCTTCTCTGGGTTGAAGTGACCTTGGTCCTCTGGGCACTGAGGACTGTTTCTTCTCCTGATGAGCAAAGTCTCTGATAGTCCCTGAATCTAGAGAACAGGTCGCTCACTGAGTGAGAAAGCAGCGGTTCATCAAAAAAGACGAGCTCTGACCTTTCAAAGATGAGGACGGGAGAATTTTTTCCTGGTGAGCTTGTCGCTGGCTTTGTCCTCATCCATTCATCCATCCTGTGGATGGAACAGAAGATTTTTCCTTCCTTGATCCATGTTATTTTTACTTTGTCACACACTATTTTTACTTCCTGACACAACTCTGTCATAATTTCTGTTCGTATTTTCATCCTCAGCTAATGAATGACAATTGGATTGCCTTAACATAGGACATTGATTTCATAACACCATTTCCTATAAACATAATGGAAAGATAAACCAGTCTCTCTACTAACCATGCTGATCTCTTTTTAAATTGATGGCATATAACATTTTCTTTCTGCTTCAAAACTCATAGCTGGGAATAGCATTCAAATAGCAAATTTTTCAAATTATTGTCAAATACGGGCAAGTTTTGTCAGTTTTCTGTCATAGATGAACTCTACGATTTTAGTAATTCCTCTATTTTCTTGATTGAAGATTGGTAAATCTGAAAGACTCTGTATTGACAATGTTCACCAAACACAGGATTTTTAAATTGTCACTACATTGTCAAGCTTCAAAATTGTGTAGTCGTATAATTCTATACTACCCTGATTAGCTCGTTGAATTTGCATAAGGATTTTGTACCGGAACTATGATTTCTCCAGGATATCTTACTGCCCAGGTCACAATTTTACTTCCACCTTGTCTGGAACTGCCAGACTTCACCAAGACCCCTACACATTGGATCTATGACATGTCCTTGCGATGGGCAGTTACCCTACACTGTCTTGTGCCTACACATGAGGAAAGCTGAGAAATTCTGTTTGATCTCATTAATTACCACCCAAAACAAAAACAAATGCAAGGTGCGTGGGTTATTGCATATACCACATTAGTGAGTAAATTTCCAATAGGAGAAAACTTCCATTTTAGACTAGGTATCACAAAGGACCAAATCCTCCACTCATAATCTTACATATTTTATGATGGGAAGAATTTTCCACAGACCACCTTCTGGTTTCATGTATTTCAAACCTCGTTTCCTTTCCACTGGTCACACATTTCCCATGTGAGGTGCTGATCAAGACCCTGCTACCCTGAGTCCAACCCCAGGTGGATGGAGGTGCTCCTGACGCTGGGACGGGGGAGACAACGTCACTGTACACGGGAGTGACCAGTGCATCCCCAACTCAACTCATAACCAGTTACCAAAATGCCTGTGACCACCTGGAGGAGGAGAATGTGACGGAGATGCCGGGTGGAGAAGACAATATTCTCAGCTGTCTCACTGTTTTAATTGCACAGAACAGGCGGGGGTGCCCTGCTGCTCAGGGTCTGTGAGGAGCCCTGCACGTGAGCACCATTCACTCCAGACAAGCCTCTTCTGACTGCGGTGTGAACAGACTTCCGTTTTGCAGGGGAGGGGCGGGCAGGGAGGTGGGCAGTGGGGACCCGGGGAGGATGCACGTCCACCAGCCGCAGAGGCAGGAAGTGACCTGAGGAAGAGGCCAGGGCAGGAGGAAACCACACCGAAGTAAAGGTCTCAGGGCCAGGATGTGGAGAGGCTGTGGCTGCCCAGGGGGAAGGCTGTTCCTGACTCAGAGACCACCCCCCACATCGTAGGGATTATTGCCAACAGTCAACAGAACGGGTGCGTGAAGGCTGCGGGGTTGTACGGGGATTGTAACATGAGGTCAGCACTGGGGCCATGTGAGATAAACCCTGGTGCTCGCATGTGATGGGAGGGTACACGGCCGCCAAGAAGAGGCAGACAGCACTACACGTGTTAAAATGGGAAGAATTTTATATATATTATTTTATTGAAAGGAGGGAGCGCACAGTGTGTTAATAGAAGGCTCTTTCTGAAGACAGAACTAGGCTTATGTGTGTGTACCACACACACGCACACACACACATACCCCTCTGAGAGCATGGGGGCAGGGAGCAGACCATCATCTGCCTTTTCCTGGAAGGAAGCAGAAGTGATTCTGAACAGTGTGCGTCTTTGATGAGAAGTGGAGCGGGTAGGGGAATGGGTTGTAAGCTTTCGATTTTTTAAAATTTTCCACCTATTGGTCCTGTTTGAATACTACAGCAATGAGCATGCGTCAGCCTTGGGTGTCTGGGCAATGAGATTGTAGGTTATTCTTTGTCTTATTCTTTAGACGCCTAGATCATAGAAACTACCAAATGCTACAGCTAAATGTCTGTTTGGCCTGGTTAGTGAGCCTGCATATGCTAATCTTGTATTAAGCTCACTAGGAATTAATCCACGAGTTGACTTTCATCTCGGCGTGTTTCCACGTGCTCCCTGAATTGCGGCACATTTTAGCGGTCAGTGCGTCTCCCCGGTTTTGAGGCACTGACCGTGCCCGGGTGCATCCTCTCTGGCCCCACCCGTGCCCGGCTAGGCAAGGGGTGTGTGGTGGCCACAGGCTGAGTGGGGGGACAGGGGCCTCCCGTGGGGCTCCCTGTACTGGCTCCTTCCCTCCGTCCTGTAGTCTTACCCCCATTGACTGGCAGGAGGAAGACACTTGCTGCAGCTCAGCTGAAGGTGAGGCTGCAGCATCTCTAGGGGACGGTCTTCGCTCAGTCTCAGCGTCAAGGCCTGCATCTTGCATTCGGAGCCGCTACCTGGGGGAGGAACTGTTTGTGGTCACTGATCCCGTGAGGAACCGTGGTCTCCAGGATCACGTGGGTTTACACACACATCCACACACAACACCCAGAGCCCTCAGAGTCCAGTGGAATTTCCAGAAGCCCTCTGTGGAGTCTCCTATGAAGACACTGTTCCCCACCCCCTTGTCCTGCCTGCTCCTTATGCAAAGACTAAAAGCACCAGACGATGGAGCCTAGCGTTTCTCAGCCTCGGGCCAAGACCCTGTTCCAGCCAATGATGTGTAAGGGTCTGTGGGCTCTTCTAGGAAAGAATCTGCTCTGGATGAGGTGAGAGACACCCTGGGGGGTCCCCCCCTCCTCTCTTCCCCTCCCCTCCCCTCTCCCACGGCCTCCCATGATCACCTCTTAACTCCATGGCTTTTGGAAGCTTCAGTGTGGACAGGACGCCTAGGGCCATGTCATGAGCAAAGTCCCCAGTAACAGAGGCCCAGGAAAGAGAGAAGAGGGAGCAGCGGCCTGGGCCTCTGACGGTGACACTCCCTCTGCCCAACTGTGGCTGCCTATCCCCGCGGCCTGTTGGGCAGCGACCCATGTCCTCAGGGGAGGCCAGTGTTTCTCAGGACTCTTGTGTCTCAACAGCAGCCAGGATGCTCCTATGGGAGACGGAGGTGACACCCCCTAAGTTACCGTCCCAAGGCTGGGGACCCCACAGAGGCTTATTGTGCAGTAAGGGTGGGGATGGGGGATTAACTGAAAATCACAGGACCTGGCTTCCTGTCCTCAACCCACCTCCCACTTATTTCCTCACAAGTAGAAGAGGTTCATGTGACCTGCCCAGCCTCCCACGTTGTGTGGATCACAGGAGAATGGGTCAGCGAGAATGTTCACAGAGCCCAGTACAGATGGAAGCTTCGGTCACTATCTCCCTGAGGACACAGGAGGGGAAACATCCAGGCTGAGAAGAGACCTTTGCAAGGAGGCAGCTTCCTGGATAAGGCATTTTCCCTGGAGCAAGTCTCAGATCTGAGGACACTGGGTCACCCTGGACAAGAGCTGGCCTGTCCTCCAGTGTTCACAGACCTGTGGTCAACAGGGTTATGAGCCACGGTTTGGGTCCCGACTCCACCACTCTCTTAGTTAGGGTTCCCTGGAGATACTCTGAGAGGGAGAGTCCCATGCAGGAGGCTGAAAGAAGAGTTTGCTCCGGATGCAGGGATGCAGGGGTGCAGGGCGTGGGACTGGGCAGTGGGAGAAGCTGGGCTGGGCTGCAGCTCTGCAGAGGCCTCAGCCAGCCCCAGGCAGAGCTCTGGAGCTGGGATGGTCCCCGGAGCTGTTGCACATTCAGACAGAAGAGTCAGGCCTTTGTCCCCCATCCCCCGGTCGTGTAGACCATTCTTTGAGATGGGCGATCCCAGGGAAGGGGCACAGCCTGGTGCAAAGCAACTTTCTTCAACCCAGATCCAAGACCACAGAAGGTTCAGCTGTGAGTGACGAGGTGCTGCGCTCCCAGCAGCGCAGAGAAGGAAGGCTGGTGAAGAAGGTTGTGCGGCTCAGGGACTGCTGGGCGAGCAGGTGATGAGGTCTCTCTGAGGCTCAGCTCAGGTAATTACAATATGCACATGGCAGAGGAAATAAAATTGACTTCACACGCAGTGTTTCACATGTCCCAATGTGAGAGTCACTCCCGAGGGCTCACTAACCAACTCTTAGGTGCCTTGTGTGGTCTGAATGTTGGGAATGAAGTCAGGTAAGACATGGCCTACTGCCAATGGCTGTGTAGATGGAACCCAGTTAGCTAAGAATGCGGAAAGGGAAAAGACAAGAGGATCCTTGTTGGTAGAGTTTTCTCTTCTGTCTAGAAATCTCAGAAGAACCAACTTAAATGTTATGAGAAGCAATATAGGTGTTCAGCAACATGGCTGAATCCATGGCAAAAATCCAGATATCAATAGCTTTCCTAGATACTAGCAAAAACCAATTAGAATTTACAAAGGAAGAGAATCCCACTTCTAGCAGCTACAAAATGCTCAGCAATATTCTTAAAAAGCACTGCACATTGTACATCAATGGTCACAGCTGCCAACAGGTGGAGGCAACCCATGCGTCCGCAACAAATGAAGGGATATGCATGTGCTTATACATACATGGAATACCACCTGACCTTAAAAAGGATAGAAACTCTTGGGAATTCCCTCATGGTCCAGTGGTTAGGACTCCTCGCTTCCACTGCAGGGGCCCTGGGTTTGATCCCTGGTCGGGTAACTAAGATCCCTCAAGTCTTATGGCATGGAAAAAAAAAAAAAAGAATCAGCAGCCTTAAATGAAACATTAGATCAGATTAACTTAAAAGATTTATACAAAACATTCCATCCAAATGCAGCAGAATACACATTCTTCTCAAGCACACATGGAACATTCTCAAGGATAGACCACATGTTGTGACACAAAACAAGTCTCAATAAATTTAAGAAAATTGAAGTCATATCAATAATACTAAAAAAAAAAACACAAAAGGATGGAAATTCTGATATAGGCTACAGCATGGATGATCCTTGAGTACATTATTCTAAGTGGCAGTAAGGCAGGCACAAGAGGAGAAACACTGTATGGTCCACTTCCACGAGGTTGTTGGAGCAGTCACGTTCACAGAGACAGAAGGTAGGAGGGTGGTGGCCAGGGACTCTGAGGCGGGGGTGGGGGTGGGGGTGGGTGGGATAGTGTTTAATGTGCATAGAGTTTCAGTTTGGGGAGATGAAAAATTTCTGGAAGTGGATGTGGTGACGGTTGTACAACAATATGAATGTACTTAATACCATTGAACCGTATACTTAAAAATGGCAAATTTTATGTTATGCACATTTTTTACCATAATAAAAAAATCTTTAAGACACAAACAAGTTCTTTATGAAGAATAAGAAAAATTTACGGAGAAGAAAGATAAAAAGACCTAACTAGAGCTTTATTATTTTTTGTACGAGAAGGATAAATATGATAAAGATGTTAATTTGTTTCAAACTAATCTATAGATTCGAGTTCCATTTGATGAATGTATTATTCAATTATTTTTAAGATGCTAAAAGTCATTTGGAAGAATAAACAGAAATACCTAAGAACATTTAGAAATTACCTGTTATACATTATATTAAATTATAGGATTTAAACAATGTAGTAATGATACAAAATAAACACTGGACACAATCCTGTTTTTGTCCCATGTCCTGGCAGTCAGTTCATACCCTTTATAGAGAAATCCTACCTGCAATGTTCCAGGCACAGCTCTGGGGAGGTTGAAGACACGGTAATCGTTATGAGGCTCTGGGCTGCCATGGTGTGGGGTACCTCAGGGGGCACCCATGTGCCAGCCCCAGAGGGATGGCCTGCCTGTAGGTGATTCCACCTGTGCTGTGATCACTGGCCAAGGGAAGTAATGAGGATGGAGCACAGGACCAGGAAGCTGGCTGGGAGAGCAGTGTCTTGGGACCTTCCTTTGTGGGAAGTTTTGGGCTGGAGGCGGGCAGTGCGTGGTGACAGCGAGGCCAAAATCCACACTAGTGAGGTCGTAGGTGGTGGCCATACACAGAGTTTAAGCAGAGAAACAAACAACTTAAAGATGTATAGAGGAGAAAGTACCATGAGCAGTGGCGGAGAGGAGGGACAGGCACCAGTCATCAGGCTCAAAGACCACCCTTCCCGCTCAGCTCCACCAGCCACTTCCCCGAGTGTTGTCACCACGGAAACATCAAAATTCAGTTTGTCACTGTCATAGAAGGGGGTGGGGTTCATCCTCAGAAGAGCATTAGACACACAAGAACCCATGGAGCCATGTGACTGTAGCCAGCCTGCTGGTGCCAGTACGTGGGACCAAAGTCCCCTTCTCCTTGCAGGAGACTCAGCCTCTGAAACATGTCATTGGCGTTTATAAAGATGTCATCACCGGTGTGTGTGACAAACCCTCAGAGCTGACACAGGTATCTCTTCTGGAAGCCCCTGGCAGTCCTGATGATGAATGTGGGCGGAGTTGGGGTGGGCCTCCATGAGACCCTCTGTCTTTACGAAAAGCTCACTTCCCCAACTCACCATCACGGGGCAGAAATTGTTCTTCCGCATGTTATAGGTCATCCTGAGTTTGGAGGCGCTCTAAACCAGACACATGCGGCCATTACAACCATTACAGGGAGATGGCTGACATTTCAAAGAGCGATAAGAAATTGTATTTCCGTTTGCAGCCGAAAGGATCCTTCAGAAAGAGACTCCTAACAGATTTTCGCTGGCTATTTCATGCAAATATGACAAAACATCTATGCTCTGGAAATGCTTTTTATTCTACAACTGAATGTACCTGGCCAGTTATATCGCAATATAAATTAGCATGGGCTGTCCTTACCTAATGAGTGGGCAGAGCCCCTTTTCTTTTTTTGTAGCGAACAAAACAGGAGGACACTTCAAGGAAGAGGCTTATGAGAATCCCATGCCTCTCCTTTGCCTCTTTGCCTCTTCTTTGCGTTCTCCTTCCTCCTCCCCTGGTCTCAGTTAATACAGCTATCAGAGCAGAGCTCACAGCCCCTGGGGTGGGCGCGTGCCTCACCCGGCATCCGGTCAGGGGTTTCTTGGTCCCCTGATGCTGCAGCAGTCAAGATGGTCTGGGATCTGCTGCAGAAACAAGGAAGCTGAACTTCGGCTACAACAGCAACACCACACCTGGCTGTGTGTCCTGCTTGTTCCAAGAGGCACTGAGAGCCCGAGGTGGGCTCTGCTCCACGCCGTGCTCACCCTGGGCCCTGGGCACAGAGGCCGCGAGCACCACTCCCTAAAGTGCCACTGGGCGACATACATCATCTCCTCTTCTGCTCTGTTGGCCAAAGCCAGTCCGATGACTACACCTGCCACATGGGAAGGGGCAGCCCTCTGGTTCTCATGAGAAGATGCAGGAGAGTTCAGAGGGCAGCCCTAATGGCCAGTGTGATGTCCACCTAAACGCCTCTGGGGGTGTCCGCAGCCTCACAGGCAGGTCGACGCTGGCCGGCAGGCAGGGCAGGACCCCAGAGCCACTTTGCCCTGATCATCCATCCCCCTTCCCTGGTCGACTTTGAGGTCAAAACCACATGATTGGGTGAACTCTACTCAGTGCTCTGTGGTGACCTAAATGGGAAGGAAATCCAAAAAAGAGGGGATGTATGTATGCGTATAGCTGATTCCATTTGCTGTACAGCAGAAACTAATACAACATTGTAAAGCAACTCCAATCAAAATTAATTTAAAATAAATAAATAATTACTTAAAAATTTAAAAATACAAAACAGAAAAGAAAAGAAATGCTTGCTGAATCATAAAATACTGTACTCAACTTGCACTTAACTATAGCAAGTAGACAATGAAAGTCCCCTTAAGTTTCTGTCTCTTCACAGACTCCTATGACTCTACTTCTCACATCTAGATAACCACCATTAACACCTTAGCGTATTTCCTTCAAGGACATGTGTTATTGTGGTGGTCGCTTTTCTCTGCACACACTAAATATAGGTAGACGGTAAACAGGTCAATAGACTGATGGAACAATAGGTTGATGTCTGTAGACTAAAATTGCATCACCTCCTGTATTCTGTTTCATTATCTTCACCTTAATAACGTTGACACAGACATTCTCTTTCTAATTAATAAAGTTTGCATGGTATTCTTTTTTTTAATATTTAGTTATTGGGCCACGTCGGGTCTTAGTTGAGGCATGCGGGATCTTAGTTCCCTGACCAGGGATTGAACCCGCGTCCCCTGCATTGGAAGGCGGATTCTTAACCACTGGACCATCAGGGAACTCCCTATTCTATTTAAAAAACAAAACAAAACAAAAAAAAAAACGTGATTGGGGTCTGATGCAATTTAGGATCCTAAAAAATTCCTTAAAGTATAAAGAAAAGCATGCTTTCCCTCATCTTTGTGACAATTGAGGACCACGTGGACAGAACACCCGGATGACCACTCACACTGTCCATCCAACTCAGCTGCCAGGTTCACCAGGAGGCCGAGAGGGCTGCCTTCCCTGAGTGCCACGTGTGACGCAGCAAGGGGACCAGCCTTTCACTCTGTTGCAACTCTTGCCTGAATCCTTGCGTATTCAGAAGAGAACGGGTGTCTCACCACCTGTGATTCATATTCACTATTACCTGATCTTCCTTCTGGGCCTCCAGGCTGCTGATTACCTTCCCCTTTGCCTCCATTTCCCTGTTATACATTTTAATTTTTCTGGGTGATTTTCTAAATGGCATGAAGCAGTTTGCTTTTTGTTCCTGCAGCTTCTGTAACCTATTTCTCTCTTTTAATTACGCAGGCACATTCCTCCATAAATTAAAGTTTCTGAGTTCTGAGTTTTTCAGGCCTGGCATAACGGGTCTGTGTCAGACACTTGATCAGGTGCTGGAGAAATCGATCAAGGAGAAGAGCCTTCAGTTTCGACAGAAGGCAGGTGCTGGATGGGTGAACAGATGAGGAAAGATGGGTGCTGGTCAGCAGAGGGAGGGCGCCAAACCCACACAGAGGGCTGGGGGAGGATGGGTGCCACACACCCGTGGTCCTTCTACATCAGGACCTACCTGCTCACCTCCCAGCTGCCAGCATCCTTGACGGTTTGCCTCCGCTGGTGCCCAGGAGAGCGCTAGAGAACTAACGCCCCGGCGGGACCACTCAGCACCACCGCCTGAGGCCCACCGTCCCCCAGAAGTTCCCTGGCAGGAGCCCGACAGTCCACACACCCTTCCCTTCCTTGCTGCTTCCCCACCCCCCAAAAGTGTTTCCCGGGGTTGCGCCCCTAGAAACCACCTGCAATTGCTCATCTGCTTCTGAGCAGCCCAACCTGGACCGTCACCTTCATGGACAAAGGAAAACTGCTGAATCACGAAAGGCGAGCGGAAGTCAGTGAGGCAGCCGATGGGGAAGGGAGTTCGGAGCAGAAGGAGGGTCTGGGCCCAGACATACCGGTGCGGATTGGTGCCAAGTTCACGGTGAGGCACAGTGACCCTGGAGTTGCAAAGGGCCCCATCTACTGAGCTTCAGCTCAAAAGCAGCTTAACTATGGCCCAGCACAGAGTCTCTCAAATACCCAAAGGACTTAGAGACTGCAGACAGCTCACTTCATGGCACCGGCATGGACCTGGATCCAGACTACGTGGGCTAAAGTCCTGGTTCTGTCACTGACAAGCTGTGTGACCTTGAGATACTTTCCTCACCTCTCTGTGCCTCAGTTTCCTCATCTGTGAAATGGGGATAGTAACAGTAGCTACGAAATGGTTATTGTGAGGCTATAAGGAATGACCGAGTGTGGTGTTCACGGTTGGCTGGTGGTGGTGGTGCTAACAGTAGCCGCCAGTTCCTGT
Source organism: Delphinus delphis (assembly GCF_949987515.2). Taxonomy (NCBI): domain Eukaryota; kingdom Metazoa; phylum Chordata; class Mammalia; order Artiodactyla; family Delphinidae; genus Delphinus; species Delphinus delphis. Next base: position 43,819,446 of record NC_082697.1, read on the forward strand.
TTGTGATTATTTCAGTGATGTCTGAGGCAAATCACACAGGGAAGGAGACTCAGCGCCTGCTCTCCAGGAGCTCATGGCCTGATGAGGCAGAAATATACATACAGGTAGGAAAGGCCCAGGAGGAGGATGGGAAATGCACCAGTGGACTCAGAAAGGCTGTAGGACTTGAGTGAGAACGGTCACCTCCGGCTGCTGGAACAAGTGGACCCGAACTTGAAGGACAGCTCACTGACTGTCACCTGTTCCCTGAAGATCCCTGTCTCCCCGATGGTCAGTCCTGGGCGGCTCCCCTGCCTGGGGACGTCTGGCACGGGCCTCGCTGCAGGATGATGGGAGGCTGCTGCCATCTACTGGTGTTTGCTCTGCTCAGTCCCATCGCCCCAACCCCTGCCCCCCGCACCACCCCCTGCCAAGCCCAGGCAGCATTCAGAGGGTTCAGCCTGCAAAACTGTCTCCCAGGTCGGATCCTCAGTCACCCTGGGGGCACCCTCAGTGTGTTCAGCCCATGGTGAAGCTGCAATAAGGAGAAGGAGGGGAAGGACAGATCATCTGCGGACGAAGGCTCCCCTCTGGTGGTCACCATGGTCAAGTGGCGGATGCGGCCAGAGCCTCAGACTCTGCAAACTCATGAGTCAGTGGGACTTACAGGGAAGGTGACCGCAGCCCTGAGCCTGTGGCTGAAGTGCTGCCCTCGAAGGAGGGTCTTCTTCCTGGCGTCTCAGCACATCATCCTCTTCACTGTGTAGGGGGGTTGCCCCCTCTGTGAGCCTCTTGCCTCCTTTGTGCCCCCCAGACACCCTCCCTCTCTCAGAGCCCTGGTGGTCCACCCTCCCTGACGCCCCTCTCTGAAGCCCCCAGTCCCCCTCAGACTCCCTCCTCGCCATGGTTCTGTAATCAGTGCCTTTTTTTTTTTAACATCTTTATTGGAGTATAATTGCTCTACAATGGTGTGTTAGTTTCTGCTTTATAACAAAGTGAATCAGTTGTACATATACATATGTTCCCATGTCTCTTCCCTCTTGCATCTCCCTCCCTCCCACCCTCCCTACCCCACCCCTTTAGGTGGTCACAGAGCACCGAGCTGATCTCCCTGTGCTATGCGGCTGCTTCCCACTAGCTATCTATTTTACGTTTGGTAGTGTATATATGTCCATGCCACTCTCTCACTTTGTCACAGCTTACCTTTCCCCCTCCCCATATCTCCAAGTCCATTCTCTAGTAGGTCAGGGTCTTTATTCCCATCTTACCCCTAAGTTCTTCATGACCTCTTTTTTTTTTTCTTAGATTCCATATATATGTGTTAGCATACGGTATTTGTTTTTCTCTTTCTGACTTACTTCACTAAGCCATCTCCTTATGACGGTTGAGGCCAGCTAAGGATTAAGGATAAGTCCCACCAGCTTCCATACCCGTGATGGTCTCCTTGGCGCCCGGGGCTGGGGCCTGGGGGGTGGGGGGCTGTGACGGTGGAGGTGGTTCGGGGCAGAGGGCTGAGAAGGGAAGGGTCTCCTGCTTCTGCCAGACCCCATCCTGCACCTCCCTCTGCCAGGGGATGGGACCCTTGCTGTTTCCCATCCCTGTTCTTCTGTCTCCTCCTGGGTTTTCACCACAGGATCCACACCCACACCCACCCAAGATGTGGCTGATTTCTAGAGCACAGTAGCTTCATGGCCCAGGGTTGGTTGGAGGTGGGGCAGGAAGCGGGGTGAAAAACTTGGTCATCAATGAACCACAAAACTTAGGGCTGGCACGGACTTTCCTAGACCATGCCCTTTAATCTCTCCATTTTTGTAGAGAAGGAAGCTGGGGCCCTGGGAAGGGAGGATGCTACCTCAGAGGACCCTGCTTAGGAGCCGTGGCTTCCCAGACATTCCGGTGTCATGAAGAGGAGATGGAGAAAAGCAGCCTGTTAACAGAAGTTCAGCCACTGTCAACGTGAGGTCGCAGCTTCATGGGAACACCAGCACACCCGTTCTAGGGAGAGGTGTTTTTCCAATGTCGTGTGAGATAAAATTATACATCCACACCCTCTGCCCAGAGCTCTGCAGCACCTCCCTCTAGACAACGCAAAGGGCATGCAAAGAATCATTGAACGGTTATTTTTTTAGATAAGAAAACACGGAGCGGGGTGGTGGGATGAATTGGGAGATCGGGACTGACATATATACACTACTATGTATAAAGTGATAACTAATGAGAATCTACTGTATAGCACAGGGAACCCAGTGCTCTGTGGTGACCTACATGGGAAGGAAATCCGAAGAGGCGGGGACATATGTACACGTATAGCTGATTCACTTTGCTGTACAGCAGAAACTAACACAGCATCGTAAAGCAACTATACTGCAATAATAATTTTACAAAAAAGAAAAAGAAGGACTTCCTGGTGGTCCAGTGGCTAAGACTCCGTGTTCCCAGTGCAGGGGGCCCAGGTTTGAGCCCTGGTCAGGGAACTGTACCCCACTTGCCGCGCAGCCCAATAAAAGAATAAATAAATATTTTTTTTTAAAAAAAAAGAAAACACAGGGTACTTTAGGAAGGTGGAATCCATTTTCAGGTTTACAGCCTGGTGCAGAAAAGAAGCAAACAGGATTGGTGAGGTTCCCAGGTTGTTTCAGCCCGACTCTGCTGGACTTTCTAATCCATTGGGGCAGGAGTGGTTTGACCAGATCACGTGACGAGTGAGTGTGCAGACAGGCTACACTTAGCGCCCTGCCTCCTGGCCTCCGTTTCCTTCCTCTGTACCTCGACACCGTGGTCAAGGATACCTAATCCTCTCTGTCCCCCTATTGGGGGAAACCTTGTTTCACCCAAATAACAGTCTTTAAAACTGCAACCGGAAGGCTCTGAGTTACGACTCCTTCTCTGGATTTCACATAGGGTGGCAGGTTGGTGTGTTAATGGCCACCAAGGCATCAGGCCTGGGGGCACCCACACCCGTGGAGCCCCTCCCACCCTGACTCTGGGCTTGGCCATGTGACCTTCTTTGGCCAATGAGACATCAGTGTACATGTGCTCCTAGGGCTGGAGCCAGGCCTGTTCACTGGAGCTTGTGCTCTTACAACGTTCCTGATGCAGAGACAAACTGCCTGTCCTCCCTGAGGATGAGAGACGGGCCCAACTTTCCCCGCTGGGCCCACCTTCCATTCTACCCTCCAGTGAGCAGTCTCACCAATGAACCCAGGAGGGGTTGGGAGAAGGGCCGCCGCACAACTGCAGAAGCATGAGGAAAGCCTCATGCTGTTTTAGGCAGCTAAGCTGTGGGAAGCCTCCTTAAGCAGCGACAGGTAACCGACACTCAGAACGTCCTAAACATTCCCCACAGCAAAGACTTGCCCCACCCACACTGGGTCCAAAGAAGGCGAACCTCCTCGGCCCACAGTCTGTGAGCTTTCTTCTGGTGCCCATGATGGCCACGCTGCACATGGACCCAACTCTTCCCTTCTGAGTCCAGCCTATGTCATGGCCCATCCGTCTGCTCCCTCTAGCTTTCATCCTCTTTCCAAAGCACTAGTGTATTCAGAACCCATCAAGCCGAACCACCGGGAATCTGCCTCCCAAAGGACCCAAAAGAGATCCAGGACGGGCACACACAGGATCACAGCATGACATCCTGCAGAGTATGGTCCAGACTCTCTCCCCAAAGGCCAGGCCAGGCCATTGCCCAGCAGCCTGCAGGGAGCAAGGCCACAGTGTTGTATGTCACGTCATGGACTAATTAGAGGGTGGTTAGGAGCCATCGAGGGCTTTAAGCAAAGAACCGCAACCTGCTCTGCTGCAGTGGGTTGGAAGGCACAGGAGAGGAAGCCTGGAGTCTAGTTGGGGTGATTCACTCAGGACAACCCATGGGCTTCCTTATAGCTATGGCAGTAGGGGTGAGTGACACACTTAAAAGATATTTAAGAGAATTTTGCAAGTCTTCCATTTCTTTTTTTTTTTTACTGGTTGTAGAAAGATGAAGAATAAAGTGGAAACATTATAGACAGGTAGGTAGGCAGGTTGATAGACAGACAGATAGATAGATGATAGATAGGTAATAGAAAGAAGGAGAAAGAGAAAGGGAAGGAAGGAAGGGAGGAAGGGAGGAAGGGAGGAAGGGAGGGAGGGAGGGGAGAGAAAGGAAGAAAGAAAGAAAGAAAGGAAGGAAGGAAGGAAGGAAGGAAGGAAGAAAGAAAGAAAGAAAGAAAGAAAGGAAGGAAGGAAGGAAGGAAGGAAGGAAGAAAGAAAGGAATGCCAGGCACAGTTCTAAGCACTTTACAAATCTTATCCCACCCAATTCTCCCGACACCCCCAGGAGGCAGGGCACTACAGTACTGTGTCACATTAGATTATTGTTTAAAAATATTCACACACACCCTCCCCGGTGCATGGTGGCCTGTAGCTCTCCACCACTTCACTGCGGGCTGGGCTGTGTGACTGTGTGACTTGCTTTACATGATGTAATGTTAGCAGGTGACCGTAACCAAAGGCTTAAAAAGCATTTGTGAATTTAGCATTTGTTACCAGTTTCCTCTTTCCCAATGTAACGAGAGTTCCAACACATATTTTCTTCATTTATTCTTGGTATTTGTTTTCTTAATGTCATGGAGTAAATGACAGACAGCAGCTGGGACACAGCTCTTAGCCCCGCGTGCTCCCGGCAACCCCGGTGACTGAGGAATTCGGCTACACCGTCTTCGCCGAGGCCCACGTGGTCTGCCCTCCTGGGGCAGAACTGTGGGCGCACCTCGCCCACCCCCACCTTGTTTATGGTGGTCTTGGATCCGGGTATCTAGAGGCGTCGTCTGGGATGGGATTCTAGGACACGGGTTTCCTGAAGGGGTGTTTCCAGGGGAAACTCGCAGAGTGAGGGGCAGGCAGGAAAGGCAGAGGAAGCCATGAGCAGAGGCGGGTTTCAGGTGAGCTCCAGCCTCAGGGTGACCCCAGGGTCCCTGGAGCCTGAGTGGTACCACAGCGTTGTCCCCCTGGAGGCACAGGGTCCAGGCTCCAGACGGTCATTGGCCAAGGGCAGGGGGCCCGTCACCAGGCCCTAAGGCAAGGACACCTGTCTGAAGCAGCATCCGCAGGAGGAGGGGATGGGCCCGCCAGCCTGGAGGGGCGCTGGGGGGCAGCCCTGCTACACGAGGTGTCCTTGGCTCCACGTGGAGACTTCAAGTGTGGGGCTGGGGACCGAGTGTCCTGAGTATCGACACAAGGTCCCAGGCAAGGCCTGAGGAGGGAGTGTGGATATGATGCTGGAGAGCACCCCAAAGGCAACAAGAATGACCACCTGGACCGGCCGTGACACTACAGGACCTTGCGACCCCTTAACCTGCAGGTACGTCACTGACAACGTGGGCAGGAGCTTCAAACATTCCGATGAATCCGCCCACCCATGACCTTCTCCTTGAGCTCAGAGACGCAAGCCGCCAGACCATAGTACCTTGTTCCCTAAACACCGTGCACTGTGCTCATCTCAGGAGAGGAAGCCCAGGGTTCCGCTCATCTCCCGGCGCTAAGCCAAGTTCTGGCTCCTCCGTCCATGCCATCTGTGTAACCACGGGCGTCACTGGCCCTCCAGCACCACCCCCCCCCCCCGAAATGGCCCTACTGTCACTCCTCCGCAGGTGAGCTCAGCATTCAGGAGAGAGAAGGAAAAGGAAAAGAAGGTGAGTTCAGAGAAATGAAACCCTGAATCAAATGTTACTTTTGCCGCAAGACTGAAGAGCGAGACTCGACAGCAGGACTGTGACAAGCAGAGTGTAAAGTCCCCGTTTCCAACCCCACGATGCGTAAGCACGTCACAGGTCACAGAACACGCCCAGGCCCGGCCCCGCCTGAACTCCTTCCTCTAGACCCCCAATTGCTGAGGTTCCTGGACCAGCCCCCTCGGCAACAAGAGCTTGCTGGGATGAGGGAGGAGGTGGGTGGGTCAGGAGTCGACGTGAGGGGCTCATCTTCCCATGGTTTCAATACCTGACGCACTCCCGCATCCCAGCCGAATCTGAAGGCCTGGCTTTTGGAACTACCTCTGCTTCTACCCCTGGAGCTGTCTTCCTCACTCACCTGAGTTAGGAGGGGCTGAACCACGCCTTGGGGTCCAACCAGGCCTCATGAAGGGTCAAGTTCAGGGTTTGGGTTAGAACTTAGAGATAGTCGGCTACAGCCAGCCCTGAATTACAGAGACCCCGTGCAGCCCTTGTCCACCCAGCTCTCATCAGGGACAAACCTCAAGGCTTCCGTAATTTTCCTAAGCCCCTATCTTGTTCAGTTTCTTCTGGAGCTAACAGAAGGTGCCAGGATTGCCCAAGCCTCAGGTTCACGATTCCTTGCAACCCAGGTGGGAGGCCAGATGCCAGGGAGGCAAAGTGGACGGGCCACATGGAAGAGGCCACATAACGTTGCTCAGCTCCCGGATGGGGCACACTCCACACCGAGAAAGCCTAGCCCCACCAGCTGTGTGTGTGTGTGTGTGTGTGTGTGTGTGTGTGTGTGTGCTTGTGTGTGCGTTCATGTAACTTTCACTTGGTGTCCAGTCAGCATTTCCTTCAATGCCCTCATCAAGCAAAGGAGGAATTCGGGGATGAATTCTGGCTTTAAAGGTGTAAAGCCTCTTAACCTTCATTTCCACTCTTAATGGAGATTAGCCGTTCACCTTTGTGTTTGGAGAAATAACATGACTTTTTTGATTCCACAGTTCTGATTCAAGGGGGTTTGTCTTGGATTCCATGCTTGAAATGTCAAAAGAAGAGGATTTCCCCTTGTCCTCAGAGGAACCAGAGGGAGCAAAGAGAAGGCAAGCCTTCAACCTGACCTTCCCGTTTTGCCCAGCTTGCTTGTACTGTCACTGCCACCCTTGTACCAATGCGAGCAGCTGGAAATCGAAGATGTACAGTGATTCCTTCTCCCCTTTTGTTTGTTAGCTGTGAAATCAATCCCTGGGCATTTTCATGGCAGCTCTTTGAGGACGTCATTGCTAATTAAGTTCCACTGGAGGGTGGCTGGTCGCACATCAGGGAACATCGTAATAATTTGATGTAAATTCCCCGACACTGTCGGCCAGTAGAATTCTGAACGCCCAGTGGCTAACTTGGGGAGTTTTATCTTCTCCTAGTTGGTGTTAGAAAGCAGCCCAAGGGGTGAAAGGACACTGGGGTTGCAGCTCGAGGACGCTGGTGCCCGTCCCTCCACTGCCACTGTCTTGGACTTAGTGCAGCTGGGTCCCAGGCAGATGGAACCATGCCCTGAAAGCTGCACGCCTCCAGAACATCAGCCCTTAGTAGCTGGAGGAGATAATTATTAAATTACTTCATACACACTCACAAATCACAACCAATGACACGAAGCTGTGTTCTAATTTAGCTGAAAATGGCTACACTGTCATTTTACTGAGAAGTATGGGAAATCCCAGAAGGTCCAGAATCAGCAGCTGGCGGTGGCTAAAATGAGGAAACTCATCAGTGTCGTCTTTTATACCAATAATGGGATCTTCTAGAGGCAAGGAGCACAGCGCCCTGCCAGGAACTGAAACCAAGGCTAAGCAGCTTCAGAGAAAAGGGCTCATCTGAAAGGAAATGAGGTGGTACCTAAAAGTGGGGAGGCTTGGCGAGCCCGGTTCAGACATGAGCACAGACCGAGGGGTGTTGCGTGGCCTGATCACGGCCGTGGCCACACCGGTCAGGGCTGAGCTCCCACCACTGCTCGGCTGTGGACCCGGCCATCAGTGCCATGGCCCAAAGGGCAGTGTGCCGGCCACCGGCACTGCCGTGGAGGACGTGGACGCTTCCTTGTACAGTGTTCCTGCCTCTCTGTATTCCTATTCCCAATTTAAAATCCAGAATGGGAGCGTCTGACTGGCGTCCGTGTCCCACGGTCCAGGAGGCGGGAGAGGGGTCTGGCTTTCTCAGCTGGTGTAGACGAGGCTGCAGTTCTGACTCCACGCCAGGACACACACAAGCGGGTGCCCCAGAAGGGAAGCCGGTTCAGACTCTCGACAGCCCCCCACAATGAAACATGAAAGCGGCCAATGTCCAGTACAGAAACCTAAAATCTTAGATTTGACTGGGGAGCTAAGTCATTAAGATCGCTTCAACAGCATCCGTGAGCACAAGTTTCACAGGCCGTGCTGAAAGGGTTTTTTCCTCCAAGTGTTTCTGAGAGAGAATCAGGGTTGCTGGAGTTAAAGTGACAGCAGACTTCAGAGTCATAAGTAACTAAAGTCACGGCTTTTATGACGTAACGTGAAATGTATGCGCACGCACTTTGTGCCGAGCAGCCGCTGAACCGACCTCGCGGCTGCTTGTGAGGGACACGGGCTCAATGCTGGCCACGGCATGTTCGCCTCCAGCCACGTGGTCCTGCGCACCTCGACCCCCAGTGCCAGGTTAGACAAACAAGGGAGCTGGTAAATCATCCAACAGGAAGCAAGGACGGAGGCCAAGGGCTGACTGGACACCCCCAGAACCACACTTGCAGCTCAGCCCCGGGTCTGCACTCCCAGCCTGAGGCTCCCGGCACCCACATCTGTGGCATCAGCATCAGGAGCAGGACAGAAACGCAGCGTCTCAGGTCCATCCCAGAACAGCCAGGTCAGAATCTGCGTTTCACATGCACATGCAAGCTGGGGAAGCCCTGGTCTACAGCCCCAGACAGGGATGGTCTGCCCGGGCTGTGGTCCACCTGCTCTGCGGCCCACCTGCTCTGCCCAGCTTGTTGCCAAGGTTGCTGTCCAGTTGTTGGCAGGGGGACTCAGTCCAGGACTGCTTTCCCCCTGGGCTCCCTGTCTCAGTTCCACGTCCTGCGCGGCAGGTAGTCTCTGAGCTAGGACATCTGGACGTCTGTCACCTTGTGATGTTCAAGCCGAGTTTCCACCTGGGAGATGGTGAATATTAGGGCCTCACAGCATCGCCTCCTCTCCTCTCCCCGGAGGCACACACGGGAGAACAGCCCTGAAGTCAGAGCAGTGCCCGCCCAACTCCGGGCAAACTCCCCCACTTCCTCCGAGGTCTTTCTGGTGAGTTGCAGACCCCATGCAGCTGCCCTCCCCCTCCATTCATCCACCTGGTAAACAAAGGGGGAGGGGAGCAGCCTCAGGTCAGTCCTTGGTAGGGAGCTTAGCTCAGAGCGGGAAGTGAAAGGGGGATGGAGAAGGACTGAGTTCCTCCTGTACAGTGGAGAGATTTGGCCTTTTATACCAGACCCTCTGAGAGGAAGTGAAAGAGGAGGTGGGAAGCAGGTCGCTGTCTGTGGCAGGAAGGGAGGGAGCTAAGGAAACCCCCTCCTCAGTGGGAGCCCCCGCCTCACGCCTCTGGACCCCTGGCAGAGAGAGGGCAGAGCCGTTGGGCAAACGTGTGCACACGGTGAGTCCACATGAAACGGTGGAGACACAAAGCCCTGTGTCCTGACACCACTGTAGCCGAGGCTGTGCTTAGCTGGGTTCCAGCTTCCCCAACACAGGAAGGCCCTTTCCAGTGTGGTCCAGACACTGCTCCTGCCCCGTCCAGGAGAGTGCGGCCAGCCTGAGATGGCTGCCCCTCGGTGTGCGTGCAGAGCGCTGGCTGACAGTACAGTCTTTCATTCTACCCACTCCATTCTCACAAGGAGAAATTCAGATTCTGGAAGGGACAAAGCTCGCATTTATCCAGGCCAGCTAATGAGGAATGCTGGACCAAATGCTGAGAATTCACACTGCTTAGGAGGTCAGCCTCGCACCCAAAGGACGCACAAGTGAGCCAGAAAAGAGCCTTTTCTCCCATCAATCCCTTCTTTGTTTTAACCACCCCCTTCAGCTCTGCATGCCCACCAGTGATCTATCCTTAATAAACGTATTCTCTGCACTCCCTACTTCCTTCTGGAAGCAGCACCACCAAAACCCCGCGTGTGGCTGTGATGTATTTAGGTCTGCAGCTCTTTGGGGCTGGGTTGCTGAATCTCACTAAGAAGCAAGTGCAAGCCTTGCTTACACATAAGGACCAGGAGACCGCCCCGGGGCCCACCAATAACCAGCAGCCCTGTGGTGTTCAGGAATCTGTGCCCAGGACGGCAGAGAAACCTGGGCGTTCCCTCCCACCTCCCACCCTGGGACTGTGTGCCTGTGGGGTGCCGGCCTCACCCTGCCACTCCCTTCTGGTCCCTGTTGGGCCCAATCCATCACTTTCCACACCCTGTTGTCTCACACCCAGCCCAGTTCCACATCCATGGAGAAGAAACACACTTGGTCCCCACCCCGTTTCTGACTGTGTGAGTGTGAAGATGTGCTGACCACCAACTCTTTGTGGATTTCAATATCTACAGATCAGAGGTGATGCCTCTCGGATTGGCTGAAAGGAAGTGAGGAAGCACATAAGGAAGGACCTGGGACCACCTTCATTTCCCTGCCTCGTCCTCTGTTCCTGCCGCCTCCCCCTTTCCCACCCTTGCCCACTCGAGGTCATCCCCACTTACCATCACCATTCTCACAGCCTCGGGGTGACAGGGAGTTAACATTTCCTGAGCACCGTAGTGGGAATTTTAGGAAGAAACCCGCATATGCGTAGGATGGCCCTTTCGGCCACAGATCCTTGGCCTCAAATCACCATACGGCCTCTGGATCGTTACCCAGAAGAGGGAATTGGGGTCAGCACACCCGGAGGACCAGAATGTGGGCTCCGACTCGTAACGGTACCTAGTCCAGGCTCGTACTGCTCACTGCACGACAGGGCAATCAATCGAGATCCGAGTTGCTGGGGAAGGAATAGCGACATCATTCAGAAGCCAGCAGACCGAGCAGAGGGTAGACAAGTGTCCCAGAGAACCACCTTGCTGCGGTCTGGATGCTAGTTCCTTTTATAGAACAAAGAAAGGGGCAGGTGAGGAGGTAAGTTAAAATGACATCAGTGACATCAGTGACACACTCTCCCTTTTTGACCTTCAAGGAGCTTTATAGTCGGGAAGGTCTCCTTGACTTCAAGGATGAGAAATATGTGGTCTCTTATCTTTTATCTGGGCGGGGCCCAGCCTCCTCTATTATCCTGCTGTTATGGCGTTTCTGTCCACAGGAGAGAAACTCCAGCTGCTCAGCCTGGGGCCCATTATCTCCTGCCTCAGACCTGCTGCGTGAAGCCCACTGGGTCATCCAGGACACCCTGCCCTCCCTCAAGCGAACCTACTAGGACTCTAACCACATCTAAAAAATACCTTCACAACAACGCCAGGTCACACAGAAAACCCACCATCTACTTTTACAACTTTTCCATAATTTTGAAATCTTTCTAAATAAAAAGTCTCACGTGCTGAGCTGGGAGTTCCTTTCTCAGACCCGAGGGTCCGAAGGCCCGCCCTACTGGTCTGGCTGCACAATTCTGTCCCCACATCCCTCACAGCCACACAAGGACCGGACCTTCCTCCCTTTAACTCCCGAGGAAATCAGCACACGCCCTCCCAGACAGGGCGCCAGGCCTCGGCCACGGTGCTTCTCGAAACTTGATGTGCGATGAATCACTTGTTCTTCAAGAAGAGGGAAAGCAGTGCAGGCCGGAAACTCAGATCCACCTAAAGAAAGGAAGCGAAGGAATAGCAGAAGGCAAAATAAACTCTTTCATTTTGCTTAGTTATTTTATTTTTCTCTCACCTTCCACAAGCTAACCTGAACCACAGGAACGCACTGGATGAACACGTGAGGATACAATCTCCTCCCAAAGTCAAACTCTGTGCTTTACCTTTATATTGCCATTTTTTTTTTTTTTTTTTTTTTTTTTTTGGCCCATATCCCAGCCTTCCCAAATAGCCCTGTTTTCTCTTTGTTTCTTTTCCAACTTGCAGGATGACCTGAGTGTTTCACACGCAGGCACATGACCACAGTTGCCGTTGTTGTGAACGAGCTGGTGCCGCACCGTTGTGGCCCAGGGAGGTTGGAACCCCTGGTGACGCTCACAGCAGTCACGTCTGGCAGGGGACTCCGGCTAACACTCATTCCTCTTTGTAAAGACGCCCTCTTCTTGGATAAGCTGGACATAATCAGTGGCTGCCGCCTGACCCTGGGAGCCAGGCGGGCATGGGGGGGACACCCCCTGGTTCCTCTTCATGTCACTGTCTCTGCCAGTTCTCATCTGCCTGTAGCCTCCGACCTCCGACTGTAGGGTGACCAAGAACAGCTCAGCGAGAAGCAGGTTTAGGCTCCTCAAGCACCTCAGGTACAGAAAACACGCTACGCTGGAGGGCAAGTAAGAACCACAGGAGGATGGAATTACGCTTTAAGCGCCAGCCGTTTCCAAACAAGCGTGTCCAGACCTGACCTCCCCAGATAACTGGCAGCTGCCTGCTGTGTGTCTCAGCCACAGAACACTGACCTCTCAGTAGATTTCATTTCCCCAAATTCCTGAGACATGAAAAACAACTGGTACCATGGACTGTTTTCTTTCTTTCTTTCTTTCTTTTTTTTGACTGTTTTCAATTGCACTTCTCTTTTTCCAAGTCCTTGGAGGGTTGTCCCTTCCCTGTCTTACTGAAAGAATTAACTCCAGTTCCATACGACTTAAGCTATAATGGGAGGAAATGGTGACATTTTCGCAAAAACAACAAAAACCAGTTTAAGAATGTTCATCCAGTTCATTCATTAATTCAGGTAATACTTACCCATATTATTATGGTCATGGGCCAGGCAAGGGGAATGGCAGTGAACAAAACAGACAGAAGTACCAAGCTTGGGACTTCCCTGGTGGTGCAGTGGTTAAGAATCTGCCTGCCTATGCAGGGGACATGGGTTCGAGCCCTGATCCGGGAAGATCCCACATGCCGCGGAACAACTAAGCCAGTGAGCCACAACTACTGAGCCTGCCCTCTAGAGCCCGCGAGCCACAACTAACTGAAGCCCGCGTGCCTAGAGCCCGTGCTCCGCAACAAGAGAAGCCACCGCAATGAGAAGCCCGCGCACCGCAACGAAGAGTAGCCCCTGCTCACCGCAACTAGAAAAAGCCTGAGCGCAGCAACAAAGACCCAACACAGCCAAAAATAAATAAATAAATAAATTTATTTAAAAAAGAAAGAAAGAAAGAAATACCAGGCTTACATTCTGTGGGTAGAGATAGAAAAGAAAGAAATTATGTATCCACACATTCAGAAGGTGCGATGGGAAAAATAAACCAGGGAAAGGGGCTGGGGATGTGGAGAAGGGGACTCACAATTTTAAAATATGAGGTCGGGGAAGGTATCACTGAGGCGCTGACCCTGAAGTCACAGCCCCGACTGCAGTGGGGAACTCTGTGGGCACCAGCTTAGGGATGGGCAACATTAGAGGGGGGCGGTCTTTGGCCACCAAGTAGAAAGGCAATCAGATGAATTTGGAGGTAGGATTCTGGTACCAATTACTGATTCTGGTCACCAGTTCAGAGGTGTGAGCTCTCCCCACAGCTAGCAATGCTCTGACACCAGCTAGGTGTCCTACAATTCAACTCAATCCTGACACTGTCTATGTGGAGATGACGTCAGACACCACAGGATAAGGGCTCAGTCCCACCACTGACCCACTCACCCAGTTCAGAAGCCAGTTGCAAGATTGATTCAGCCTCCAGCCCCTCTCCCCCAACCCCAGGGGAGAGGGCGGGCAAGACTGAAAATTCCCATCCTCTAATCACATGGTTAGACCTCCTGGAAACAAGCTCCCAGCCTTGGGTGGTGGCCCAAAAGGCACCTCGTTACGTAACGAAAGACACCTTTACGGCTCTCATCCCTTAGGAAACTGCAAGAGTTTTAGGAGCACTGTGCCAGAAAAAGGGATGGAGACTAAATATATATTTCTTATTATAGCTTTCCCCCAATATCCAAAAATAGAGCGTTCCTAGGAAACCTTTCATAGATGAAACATCATAGAGTGAAGAAGCTACTATATTAGGAAACATCTTGCTGACAGACGCACAAAATAAACGGAGGTAAAGCCCAGATGCTCACAGACACAGCTCACAGCTCTGGTGGCCGATGCTGAGATACTGAGTGTGGTTCCAGGGAAGGAGCTGGCAGGGCCGCTCCCACTCCTGGGGTGCAAGTTACCCCTACAAAGGCTCAATGGAAACAGATGCCGAACGCAATTTTCACATCTTGCCTTTTGTTGTAAAAGTGAAAATCCTCTTCAGATTTCCTTCCTTTAGCGAAAACAGGTCTTCCGTAGAAGCGAGGTGGCGTAAAGGAAACTTTGGAAAGCGGGGATCCCTGTGTAAATCACACCATCAAGGGGGTAAGGTGGCAGTTCTGTGCTGGAGACACAGAGTGGGAGTCGTGGGCATGGAGGATATTACAGCCGTGAGTGGATGCACCTCGAGGGAAGGCACTCTCAGAGGTGCTGGAGGCGCAGGGCTCCAGCTGAGCCTGGCGGGGAGGCTGGACCAGGGAATTCTTCACCCCCAGACCAGCAAAGATAGGCCACGCTTCAGGTTTCTTGGAGTTCACAGCGAATCAAGACCACACGCTATTTCTGCAGCCATGGCCAGGTGCCTGGTGAGAGACTCAGGCAGAACCCGGAGCACGGGCCTCTGGGCATTCCCGCACCTGTGACAGTTTGCATCATGCGGTGTTGAAATACCTGTTACATGCCTTTCTCATCAGACCAGGATGTCTGGAGGGCAGGAGCCGAGCTTTTCCATCTTTAAAGTCAGTCTCTGACATCCTGTGTTCCATGGATGTTCTCGAAGTTGATGAGTGAATAAATAGCGCAGGCACGGAATTGATAACATTTTTCACGGAGGGTAAGTCCAAGGCGGAACCACCACGATGTGATCCAGCTAGGAAGGCTGCAGTCCCGGCACAGAGCTGCCCATCGCGTGGCACCACTGAGGGTCTCGGGTCCAGCAAAGTGGCATTGAGGTCACCTGTACTTGTAAATATTCCCAAACAAAATAAAGCACAAAATGCTGCTTCTGACACTACTTGACCACCACCGCTTTCTTTTTGCTCCTTGGACCTGACTGAGTCAGGCACAGCTTTCTGGAGAATTATTTGGCAATCTGCATCCAAAAAAATCTTTGTAGCTTCTGACCCAGTCATTCCAATTCCAGGAAGAAAACATTCCGAAATACACACCAAGGAGCTTCCCTGGTGGCGCAGCGGTTGAGAGTCCGCCTGCCGTTGCAGGGGACACGGGTTCGTGCCCCGGTCCGGGAAGATCCCACATGCCACGGAGTGGCTAGGCCCGTGAGCCATGGCCGCTGAGCCTGCGCGTCCGGAGCCTGTGCTCCGCAGCGGGAGAGGCCGCAACAGTGAGAGGCCCGCGTAACGCAAAAAAAAAAAAAAAAAAAAAAAAAAAATACACACCAAGACTTTATTCCTATAGTAGTGTGTATCACAGTATTACTCATCCCAGGAAAAAAATGAAACAATCTAAATGTCTAGCATTAGAGAAAAAATTAAACTATGGAATAACTAGTTGAATAAGGAGCAGAACAGAGTTTTCAAAGACGATTAACTTCACGAAAAACATTCACGACATAATGACAGTGAAAAACATGGCAGGAATTAGTCATCACATGACCTCCTGCACACATGTCCACAGAGGTACACACACAGTCACATATACACATGTAACTTATCTCCTTTACAGTTTTTTTTATAACAAACATATTGTACTAATTTGATTAAAAAAAAAACAAGAACTTTTATTTTCAAATACAGGGAAGCATTGGGAACATCTGCTCTTTGTCTTTTAAAATCAGGTTTTCCTCTACATTTTCAAAAAGTAAAACTAGCTTTGGGGATGGGGCGAGGAAGGGAAGGAAGTTGTTTCAGGTTGAAAAGAGAAGCTGCAGCAAACATTCTGAGTGACCGAGTCTTGCTGCCCTTGTCACTATAGCTGCGCCTGCATCCGGGGCCCGAGACACTCCTGAGACTCCTCTGGAGGGGCTCCCATGGCAGTCAAAGGCTGTCTTATAAACATACAACTTAAACAGCAGGGATGATCTCAGAAACATCAGGCTGAGTGGAAAAAGCCCCATACTGTAGAATTCCATTCAATGAACTTCCAGAAGAGACAAAACTAATCTATATATTGTTTTAAAAATCAGTGAAGCATTGTCTCTGGGGGTGGGGACCCAAAGTGCCTGGGAAGGGGGGTGAGGGGACTTGCTGGGGTGATGGTCACATTCTGTAGCTGATAGGAGTTTGGGTTACATGCATCTGTCAAAATCAAGTGAATGGGGACTTCCCTGGTGGCGCAGTGGTTAAAAATCCACCTGCCAATGCAGGGGACACAGGTTCGAGCCCTGGTCCGAGAAGATCCCACATGCCACGGAGCAACTAAGCCCATGCACCACAACTACTGAGCCTGAGCTCTAAAGCCTGTGAGCCACAACCACTGAGCCCACGTGCCACAACTACTGAAACTCGTGCACCTAGAGCCCGTGTTCCACAACAAGAGAAGCCACCACAATGAGAAGCCCATGCACCACAACGAAGAGTAGTCCCTGCTTGCTGCAACTAGAGAAGGCCCACGGGAAGCAACGAAGACCCAACGCAGCCAAAAATTAATTAATTAATTAATTTAAAAAAAATCAAGTGACTGTTCACTTCAGATTTGTGCATTTCACCGTAGGTAAATTTTCCAACAAGTGAAAAAGCTGTAAGTAAACATCAAGCTCCAGTTAATGCCCTGCAGGCATAAGTATTTCAGGTGTGTGTGTGTGAAATGCAATGATGTCGACAACTCCCTTTGAAATGCACTTCAAAAGATAGATTGGGGCTTCCCTGGTGGCGCAGTGGTGAAGAACCCACCTGCCAATGCAGGTGACACGGGTTCGAGCCCTGGTCCAGGAAGATCCCACATGCCACAGAGCAACAAAGCCCGTGCGCCACAACTACTGAACCTGCACTCTAAAGCCCGCAAGCCACAACTACTGAGCCCGTGCGCCACCACTACTGAAGCCCGCGCGCCTAGAACCCATGCTCCGCAACAAGAGAAGCCACCGCAATGGGAAGCCCGTGTGCAGCAATGAAGACCCAACGCAGCCAAAAATAAATGAATAAAATAAATAAATTTAAAAAAAAAGATAGATTGATGGCTGAAGAGAAAGAAGGACAGGTGGACAGACAATGTGATAAAGTAAGGTGCAGTATCAGTGGTAGAATTTGGGTGGTGAGTATATGGGTGTTTTCGATGAAATCCTTCTAACTTGGTTGCATGTTTGAAATTTTCCATAATAAAATGTTAGGGGAAATGTACCCCCCTCCTTCCCTGCACCCATCCCGCTTCTGCCTCTCTTTCCTCTCCCTTTTTTGGTTCTCCCCAGTCTCATAGGCCCAGACTTGGCAAGAGTATTTTCACCACGTTCCAGGCAAAACCTGGGGTCGGGCAGAGCACGGCCTGCCTGGCTTCTAGTGTGAAAGAAATATTATTCCAACACTTGTCCTCTGAGCCTGGCAGGAAGGGGGACAGAGGACACCTTGGAGGGGGCAGGGAGTGCCAGCTTTCACAGGCCGCCCCACTGCAGATGGCTAAAGGAACGAGGTTGCACAAACACCCGGAGGGAAGTCAAGCAGTGACCACACCGAGGATCTGGAAAGGAAACGCTGACCGTCCAGAAGTGCCAAGGGGATTGCTAAACCCGGCTCAGAGCCACGCTGCTTTCCTCGTGGCTGGACTGAGGCCCAGAGAGACAGGGGGCATGGGAGACGACGCACAGGCGCCCGCCCTGGTCCCCAGACGCCCTTTTCCTCCCCCGACACCCCGGGCTGTGCTGCTTCCCCCGCACGTGGGAGCTGCTCTGGTAAATGTGCCGCTTGAGAGGATAAATGGTAATTGACAACACAAGGCGAGGAGGGCCCTTTCCACGTGGACCTGAGCACAAGCTTCCAGAGGATTCTCTGCTCCCCCGTTAAGTGCAAAACAGCTATAGGCCACTGCGCTCACTCTGGCCCCTTCTATGGGGGCTGCCAACAGCCTTTACCTTGAGCATCGCGGTGTACCATTGCCATGGCATCAATCCCTAGCAGAGCCCTAAATGCTTTGCCCACACAGGCACACGGTGTGGAAGCATCTCCGTGTCTCCCCAAGTGGTGGTGGGAAAGGGGCACAGGGGGAAGGTGTGTGTAAGGGACCTCAGGGCTCAACCCCAGAGAACCCTGTGCCTCCCATGAGAGAGGTCCCTAATCTTTCCATGTTAATGTCACAAAAACCCATGACTTGCTTGGTCTAAGCTACCATTGTGGACACCAAGTTTTAATTGCTCAAAGCCCTAGTGTTCAGAATCTCAACTCTTGGCCACTTGATGTGACCACTTACCACTTCGGGGGATGTTTTATGTGCTTGGTCATTTATTTATTGAAGTATTACTTAATATCCACTTATTATTGTTTATTGATTTCAGAGAACTGTCACTCCCTCACCTTAAATTCTCACTCTGCTAATTCAGATCACGAGATCAGCAGACACACACGCAGCCTTGTGGAACCATGGTTGGTTTGCTCTTCACCCGGCAGAAGGGAAACACACTCAACTCCTGGGCGGACGTGTCCCCTCCATGCTGCACTCGGTGGGTGGGTGCCGGAACCCCGTGCCTCACCTTGAGTTCACTGTTTCTCTCTGGGTTCCTGCTAGCTTATCCCAGGAGCTGCAGGCCCCAGAAACCAGGGCTTGGGCTGCTCTGTCATTTTTCACCGTGCTTACACATCCCACTGAAGCCTGGCCATCTCTGTGTTTCCGACCCCCAGACCCTACAGTTAACAAAACGGCCGGCCTCACCAGACTTGTGACGTTTGCCGAGGTCATCCACACAGCTGGAGCAGAGGCCCAGCCTCATCCTGGCCTTCCCCTCCTTACCAGACTGTCCTGCAGGCTGCTCCGGTGGCTCCCGTGGGCACCCTGTGCTAGGATTGGAGATGTCGCTGTACCAAGACGCCTACCGCCAGTGTAATCAGCCTCCAGACGCACGTGTCACCGTTCAGGCCACCCCAACAGGCTCAAACCCACCACCGTGCTCCCATTCTCTGCTGCCCCGCACCTCCTCCGTGATGACGGACGGGAGGACCCCGCCTGTCTCTGCACAGCACACCTTCTGAGGCTGCAGCTCCAGCTGCCCCGTGTGGTGGGAAACCCCAGTGGGGATCAGTCCCTGCCCTTAAGAGACAGTCATGCCGCTCAGAAGTGCTGGCCGGGGCAGTCCACTCTGCCCTGCTCTGTGGAGCTCCCCTCTCTTCTAGTTCACTGAGAAAGCACCTCTCCTCCCTCATTGCACTGCAAAGGCATCCCTGCTGCACCTAGTGGGTGCCGTGACTTTTCTAGAGGCTCCTGAGTCAGAGCAGGGAGAGACCGGGGGGGAGGAGAGCGCAGAAGATGCCACCCCTCAGTGTGCCACTTTGGCACGTGGAGTATTTGGAGCTGAAGGCAGTCAAGACGCAGCAGCCTCAGGAAAACTTTTACCTCCTCCTAACCGCCTCAAGAAATTTAGATACCGGACAGAGAGACGCTACCAGAGACATGTTTTTATCTGCAAGAGCCATCTGTGTGGTAGGGCTGACATCTGACCCTCGAGCATCTCCTCGTCTCATCTTCCTGTGGGTCCCATCGGCTCCGTTCGAAGCCCCAGGCCCCCATTCCTTAGATCAGGGCGGCTTACGAGCTTCAACTACCTGACTGCCTTTGTGGCGCATCTTCGTGGGGCTCCTAAATGTATACAGTTAAATTTATTCTTCTCCTGTTAATCTGTCTTATGGCGATTTAATTATTAGACCAGCCAAAGAACCTAGAAGCGTACCAGGAAACATTTCTTGCCCCTACAGTTATAACTGGGCCTCAGGCAACAGGGTCTCAGAAACACTGAACATGAATATTCGTAACTGATATCTTTCAGGGTTCCATGCCGGCTCCCTGCTGCTCCAGCCCCAAGGCCACAGCGGCTCTAGGATGATGCCTTGTTGCCTTGACCACTCCCGGGAGCGTTCCTCTGTGTTTGCTCCAAGGGCCCAGAGGCCTCCTGATGTTTCTGTCACCGTCTCCATAGGTCATCGGTCACTGGGCCACCTTCAGGCACACAGGGTGCAGGTAAGAGAATAGCCTTCCCCTCCACTCCCAGGGCCATGCTCAGGCCCAGACCTGCATGGTCCTGGGCTGGAGGGTCTG
Organism: Delphinus delphis; assembly: GCF_949987515.2. Lineage (NCBI taxonomy): Eukaryota > Metazoa > Chordata > Mammalia > Artiodactyla > Delphinidae > Delphinus > Delphinus delphis. The sequence goes on from NC_082697.1 coordinate 43,839,499, forward strand.
GTAGCCCACACAGTACCCAGCTGACCACGTCCTCTCAGCCCGGGGAGAAACAGAACCAATAATTAGGTTAACCCAACAATAGAGGAGGCTCAAAAATGATGCTCGAAACCCGGATGCACACACTGCATGAGGCCATTTGCAGAAAGTTCAAGGAGAGGCAAAGCCCTAGTCCACAGAGACAGATGTGTGCATCACCCAGAGCCAGGAGCATGCGCAGGATGGACCACAGAGAGGCAGGAGGAAATGTTCTAGAGCTTGGTGGGGCGGTACTACTGGTGTATGCACGTGCTAAAATCCCTCAGTCTGGACACATAAAATAAAGCATTCATTGTATGGGCATCATACCTCATTCAAGTTGATTTTTAAAAATCAAGAAAGGTTTCCAAGCAGTGGACAGAAGACCAGAGCCAAGCATGCACCTCCCTGAGGGGACAAGCAGCTGCCCCTCCCCCACTGGCCAGGTAAGGGTCATCCTCACCCCTCCACCTGCATCCCCCACCCACAGTAGGGCGCATACAGCTGCCAGGGTGAGATTCCAGGTCATACCCCTTCCCTGCTTAAACACCAGCCGCTTTGCTTCCTGTCCCTAGAGCAGGCCAGCCGAGCCCCACCACAGGGCCTTTGCACTGGCTGCTCCCTCTGCCTGATGCTCTCTTCCTTTGTGTCTGCAGGACTTCCTGCCCTTTAGGTAGGTTTCAGCCTAAATGTGTGTCGCCTCAGAGGCATCCCTGACTGGGGTCCATCTCTATTTCACCCTTCACTTCGCTTCCAACAAAGCCCCTGTAGCTCCCTGATCTTAATTACTGATCACTACCCTCCCCCCTACACCCCCTAACGCCGGGCTGGGCAATGCCACAGCCACGCTTGGAGATGAGTTCAGTCCACACTGACGCCTGCTCTAAGGATAAAATGTACACACACAGAAGATTGTAAGATATGTCATTCACAATTGCTTGCATCTGCTGAAATAGTATTTTGGATATATTGGGTTAAACAAAAAGTATTGTTTTTATATGCTTGTTTCTTTTTGCTCTTTTTTTTTTTTTGTGTGTGTGTGTTACGTGGGCCTCTCACTGTTGTGGCCTCTTCCGTTGCGGAGCACAGGCTCAGCGGCCATGGCTCACGGGCCCAGCCACTCCGCGGCATGTGGGATCCTCCCGGACCGGGGCACGAACCCGCGTCCCCTGCATCGGCAGGTGGACTCTCAACCACTGCGCCACCAGGGAAGCCCACTTTTTGCTCTTTTTAATGTGTCTCCTAGCTAATGTAGTTATGCAAGCGTTTGTCTTATGTTTCCATCAGTTAGGGGCTCTACCACCTGGAGTCCCTGGCCCCCGGGTCCCCCGTCCACACTCCATCCACAGGCCCCAGACCCTCTGGCCAGGGAGAAGCCCCAGAAAGGTGTGCCAGCTGAATAAATAAATGAGCTGTGAGAAAGAGAACCCGATGCGCTTTTCTCAAATAAAGGTTAATTCATTTATGTTTGGCAAAGAAGTTCCCCCAGGACGGGGCGCACACGAGGTCTTCCTTCGTCTGCCTCGGAAGGCTGCAGTCTTGTGCGCTGGGGACTCCTAGACGCGGACAGCCGAGGGGGGGCCGAGAGACGCCCCTTCCCCCTTTCAGACCAGGAGGCAGAGCTCGGGGTTACAAGCATCGCCGGCCTCAAGGAGGTGACACCTTCTGCGAGATCGGGGTGAGCCGGGCTGAGGAGCGCGGGAGTGGGAAAACGGGACTCGGAGAGGAGGACCGGGACTGGGAAAGAGTGAGCCGGGTCGGGCGGGTAGAGAAGCGAGAGGAGGGGCAGGATTGGGGGAGGGGCGGGACTAGGGCGGAGGACAGGGGCGGGCGGAGGACAGGGGCGGGCGGTGGGGAGGGGCGGAAGAGGAGAAGCCAGGCGGGCGGGGGCGGGGCATCCGGGGCAGCCCAGGGATAAAGACTCGGTGGCTGGCTGGGCTGTGCTCCTGTCACCGGATCGCTCTTCGGCTGCAGCTCCGTCCGCCTCCGAGAGATCATGGCCGGATCCCCGCGCACCCCGCTGCTTCTGCTGGCCGTCTTGGCCCTCGCCCTGGCCCTGGCCCTGGCCGTGAGCCCTGCGGCAGGGCAGGGCGCCAGAAAGAAAGGCCTGGTGGGCGGCCTGATGGAGGCGGACGTCAACGAGAAGGGCGTACAGGAGGCGGTGTCCTTTGCCATCACAGAGTACAACAAGCAAAGCAACGACGCCTATCAGAGCCGCGCGGTGCGCGTAGTGCGCGCCTTCAAGCAGGTGCGTCCAGTCTGGGAGGGGGCACAGGGCCGGGATGCGGGGGCCGGGGAGGGGGCGCGGAGCCCCGGGTGCAGGGGCTGGGGGCGCCGGGCCAAGCTACAAGGCAGGGGCGCCGGGGCCGGGCAGCCCTGAATGCGGGAGGCCGGCCCCCGAGAGGGCGTGGCCTGCGCGCTCACCAGCCCCGCCCCCTCAGCCCTCCCAGCTCTCGGGAGGGCAGCTCCCAGCCCCTTGAGGCCCCGGGGGATCGCAAGGGACGCGGACGGACTTCTCACCCCCGCGCAGCCCCCGACCTTTTCCGGCGCTCGCAGCCCTTCGCGAGACCGGCCGGCCCTGTCGGTCGGCGCTGGGGTCAGGGCCCAGCCTCCTGGGACCCGGGGGCTTGGCGCGAGTTGTCAACTAAATGACCCCAGGCGAGGTAAAAACAGACCCACACCTGTCTGTCCTCCTGGCTCTGCCACTGAATGCCCTTAAGCACTGTTTCCTTTTAACTTTTTATTTTGACATGATTTCAGACTTAAGAAGCAGTAGCAAAAAGAGCACATACGATCACTGTAGATTCTTCACCCAGATTCTTCAAACGTTAAAAAGTTGACATAGTTGCTTGATCCACCTCATCCCACGTACACGTGTGTAGGGATGTATATATGCATTTATTTTTCTGAACCCTTTGAAGGTAAACACTTTTGTGTATATTTCCTGAAAACAAGGTTATTTTCTTCCATAACCACAATACAGTTTTGAAAAGCAGGACTCTTTAATACACAGGCCTTATTCAGATGCCCCTGATCGTCCCACTGTGTCCTTTATAGCCAAGGACACTCCCAGGCCACACGATGCAGCCACTGTCCTGCAGCCCCTTTTACTCTGGAGCAGCCCCTGGGTTGTCTCATGACCTTGGCGTTGTTTCTGAAGGGTCCAGCCAGTTGTGGCTCAGACTGTCAGTGGGTTTGGGCTGGCCTGATGTTTCCTCGAGATGAGAGAGCCTCTGGTCACACAGAAGAGGCATGCTCCCCTCTGAGCCTCCTGTCAGCAGATGCCACTAAACGTACCTGGCCACCATGTGGTCGTGTAGCGGCATTGGGGACAGACACTCTGAACATCCTCCAGGGCACCCGGAGGTCATCAGCAAACAGACAAGTCCGTGAGTTGGCCCGTGGTGTCCAGTGTGTCCCAGAGCAGGGGGTCTGGCGTAAGAATACAAAGCTTCCTGGACCGTCGCTTCCGCCTGCAGGTCACATGCATGGGAGCAGCCTCTGGGCTATGACATCTCACTCCCACCCTGAGATGGGCACGCGGTCGCTGACAGCCTGACCTCTGCCTCTGTCAGCCTGCCTGGGTTCTGGCCAGATAAGGAGCCCACTGTCAGAGTTGAGAAGCGGGCAGGAGGGAGAGTTAGGACGGGCTACAGGGCCTTGCGCTGGTCCTTGAAGGAAGGCTAGAATTTAGACCATCCGGCCTGCATCCCTTTGGAGAGCAGGACGCAGCCACACAGCACCGAGAGTGTGGTCCTGCATGCCAGCCATAGGGCTCCCTGCCGCCTTCTCTTGACACTTCAGAAGATGGGTCACGACCAGACCCATTTCTCCTCCTGCAGCAGTGGGCTGGTGCTGTCCCCTTCGGATAGGACCTGCTCTCTCCATTCACCAGGTCCCCTCCAGCCTGCTCCTCTCCAGTGTGACACTAGCTCACTGGCCACATGGGGAAGCTGACAGCAGAGGGATCATGGGTCTACCAGGTGGGGTCCGGAGCCTGGTCCCTGGCCCCTCATTCCGTGTTTCTCCAGGTTCTAACGAAGCATGTCTGGGATGCCTGTGTGAAGCCAGAGTTCACGTCTATTCTGTAATCTCAAGTGTAAAAGGCACGCAATATATGACACACTTGAGAAATATTCCCGTCAAAAACGACACCTAAGAGGAAGGCATTCCAGGCGGTCTTTTATTGGCCTAAACGTCCGCGAACGTGAAGCTCTCATTTTCTTCTGTTCTGGGAGGGAATAAATAAACCTGGGCTACATGCAGGGAATGGGATGCTGTGGGCTCCGCCCTGGGGACTGGAGTTCAGCGTACGTGTAATCACCAGGCAGCAGCTTTCCTGCGGATGCAGTGTGGACTCTTGACACAGGGCCACCATCTTGCGCTCAGTCCCCTCCCTGGTCCTGGGCGCTGGCCAGTTGCTTGCCTGTACCCAGGCTGGCTCCTCGGAGCTGTGCCTTCTGTTCCTGGACCCAGTTAGAGCGTTGGTCCCTGGCTTCCCCCTCTGTGTCCCTGTGGGAGATGCCTTGTTGGAGCAGCTGGTAAACAAGTTCCGGGGAGGGCCTGGGGCACAGCGGCCGTCAGGAGGCGGCTGTGCTTCCTGGGTGTGGCTCTGGCAGCCTGTGAAAGCGGGGAGCGGTGGGAAGAAGGTAACCACGTGTGTGCAGCCGGCAGGTGTTGGTAAGGGTGTGTGCTCTCTCCGTGTCCAGGTTGTGTCCGGGATGAACTACTTCTTGGACGTGGAGATTGGCCGAACCACGTGTACAAAGTCCCAGGACAACTTGGACAACTGTCCCTTCCATGACCAGCCACAACTGAAAAAGGTTCGTGCCTGATGGGAGCAGGGGTTGGGGTGCCCATGGGGGCGCATCGCGGGTGCCTGCCGGGGCTGTGAGGGGAAGGGTATGTGTGTGCACGTGACTGCTCTGGCTTTATGGGGTTTTAGCTGGGGAATTGGGGCACCGTCTGCTTTGGGGATTGTTGCCTGCGGGATGGAGGACCCAGCTGCGGGTGTTTGCTGGGAAGGGAGAAAGGGCCCTTTAATCCCAGCCTCGCGCCCCCGTCCCCGGGCAGATTAGAGGGAATTGGAGGCCTGTAACCGGCCCACCATGCCACCTGCTCACCAAAGGCCAGACTCTCCCAGGGGCTTGGCTGGTTCTCAGGGGTCTCGGCCCCAGGGAGGGCTGCACTCCTTTGTCACCCCTCCCGGGCCCCACCTCTGCAGGGGCTTTCCTGGACCTGGGTCCCAGCCCCTGGGTCCTCCCCTCTGGTCCTGTCTCAGTGCCAGCCTGCTGGGGGTGGGGGCTGGGGCCAGTGCACTTGCCTCTTTAAGTGTAACCCTGACCAACCATCCCTCTCTTCCCTTTCGCAGCAAAAGCTTTGCAACTTCCACGTTTATGTCGTCCCCTGGTTGAACACCATCTCCCTGACGAATTTCAGCTGCCAGGATGAATCGGGGACTGGGCATCAGGCAGGCCGCTGACTGCCTCTCACTCACACCCCCCCAGAGCGCTCACACCTCCCTCCGATGGGTGGCCCGCCTGGTGGATGTGCCCTCCGTGTGCCGTCCCAGCAGACACACAGAGAAGGCTCCTTGGGCATTTTTGGTACGGCTAAGGGGCTCTAACTCATTTCTTTCTTCTAATTGCTTTCCAAGTGAACCAAATGCCCTCGCTCTGCTATTTTACTCAATAAAAAAGTAACAGCAGCTACTCCTCGAGTTGCTCACTGTCTCGGGCGGTGCAGCGGGAAGCATCTAGGCAGTTACTTTATGAAGGCACCCCGTCTCGCTGGCTCTGAGGGCAGGCAATGGGGAGGGGCGGGGAGCGGGCGTGGCAGGCGAGCTGGGCCTTCAGCTCTCGTACTCCTGATAATCGGACAAGGGAGAGGAGGGGGGACCTAAGCTGCTGACCCCAGAGACTCAGCTGCTGTGTCTGCAAATGAGTCAGACTGTGTGCTGGGGCTGGACAGGAGGCTGGGGAGGTGATGGAGCCTGAGACCTGAGTCACCCTCCGAGGGGCTGCACGTGTGCTGAGCTGATCAGACTCCTGGGATGACTCTCACTGGTCACGTTCCCTAGAAGCAAAATAATGATTTAACGTCTACCTCTTTCCACAAACAACTTCGGGTACCTACGAAAAAACAAAGACCAAAAGTATGTGTAACTGATGGAGTGAGGGAATACGGGTCAGAATCAAGGTCAAACAGGTCGGAATTGGGAATTCAATAGCGTGAGAGCAGGGCTTCTCTGATACATTTCGGGAGCCGTGGAATCCACAAGGATTTTGCCGATTTACACCCCTCCTTCTGTTCTCTGGGCTCCTAGATAAAACGGGTCTTAGCGCAGAACTCCACGTAAGGGGTGTAGAACTTGAGACACATAGTGGGCCTTCTTCTTTCCCTAAGGACTGTATAATTAATAGGCAATGTCCCCTCTTAGTGTCACCATCGTTCTGCAGCAGAGTGGATATTTAGTGCCCCAAGCTGGGAACAACGCCGCTCCCTGCACTGTCCTCACGTTGACCGTTCACTACCGAGGGTGACGCTTCCTCTGTTCCCAGATGCCCACCACCTCATGTCAGCGTTGCCCAGCCCTCCTGTCGTGTTGCAGTGACCACAGAAGGCGAAGGGACAAAGGGAGCTCACCTAGATGACTCCAAGGCTGGCACCTCAGGTGCCACAGCTGCACCTGCAGAGCTAGAACCGGGACACCAGGAAGAGGGTGGGGACCGTCCCCTTCCACCTGCCGCCCCCTGACTCACTGGGCCCCGAGGGCTTCCCCCCCGCCCCGCCGCCCCCCATCTCTGTCTTCACCGAGCGCACAGCAGAGCCTTCTCACCCCAGACTTGACTTAACAGAAGGGCTTTGGGATTCAAGGAGTGAGGCGCTGTCTGCAGGCCTGGCACTGGCCAGGTTTGGGCCTGGGGCTGGGCCCTGCAGGGGATCCTGGGACTTGTGGACACAGAAGTGGTGGCCTGGGGCAAAGGCCTCCCTGCAGAGACTCTCCTCCTGGGTGGAACATCTTGCCTTTCCACAAGCAGCCAGCAGCTAGGCCAATTTCCCATAAAGTCATCCCTTTGTGACGCTTCCAATGCCCTGTTCGTCGTGGAAGTCTGGGCAGCGGCGTCGGGGTGTGCTCTTCTTGGCTCACCTGCTTCTCCCACCACCTAGCCCCCGCTTCCGCAGCCCACACTGCAGGGTTCAGGCCGGTGCCACCCCAGGTGGGACAGGGGGTGGGACAGTGTGACTGGGAGGCCTCACTGACCAGGAGGTCACCCAGACCGGTGTGTCTAGGTAGGAAGCACAGACCCTGAAACTTTCATCTGCACAGTTGTACTTTGTTTTTTTTTTTCTTTTTGCGGTACGCGGGCCTCTCACTGTTGTGGCCTCTCCCGTTGCGGAGCACAGGCTCCGGACGCGCAGACATTGCGCAGCCATGGCTCACGGGCCCAGCCGCTCCGCGGCATGTGGGATCTTCCCGGACCGGGGCATGAACCCGCGTCCCCTGCATCGGCAGGCGGACTCTCAACCACTGCGCCACCAGGGAAGCCCTGCACAGTTGTACTTTTATGCTTGTTTATTTTAAACGTAAATATAAGTGTGGTTAAAAAGCAGAATTCAACTGAGTGAGTTTGAAGGTCTTGGCTTTATCCAATGGCTCATGAATGTGGCAGGATCGCATAGAGCAACCTGAAGGGCACGCAGAGGAGCCCTAGAGCATGCAAGCTGCTATAGAAAGGAGGGTGGGTGAGGAGGTCAGCCAAAGAAAAGGGCTATTCTGGGCCTAGACATCTTTGGGAGGAAGGGGAGCAGGAAAGGCATGGGTTTTACCGTGCAGGCTGCCTCTTCTTCCTCCGGGGATGGGGAGGCCCCACGTGACAGGTGACCTCATCGTGCTGAGCAGAAAATCCCATGCTCCTTGCATTGAGAGGTGGGGTCCGTAAGCTGCCTCTTCACTCTAGGTGGGCTTGTGACTCCTTCAACCGAAAACTGCAGAAGAAGTGGCCCTGTGACCTTCAAGCTGCAGAGGAAGCTTCCTTCCCCCAGCTCCCTCAGACACTTGCCTTGGGGGAAGCCATGGGGAGAGGTCCCCGGGGTGCCCACCGGACGGCCCCAGAGGAGCTCCCAGCCAAAGCCGGCATCACCGGCCGCCAGGTGAGTGGGCCACCATGGATGTCCAGCCCACCTGGACATCCAGCCCTGGTTGTCACCTGATTGCAGTCACGAGACAGCCCCAAGCAAGAGAAAATGGTTCTTATACCGCACCTAGTGTTCAAGGGATGTGTCACATGGCGGTGGGTCCGGGGCAGGTGCGTGTGGAGAGCACACAGGCACAGAAGGGGTGATGCCCAGGGAGGCTGGGTGAATGTCCCACTGGCCACATGGCCTCCAGCTCCCGCTGTGTTGAGCCTCAGGTGTCATTCTGGGGTGGAGGGAGGGGCAGTAGAGCTCCTTCCTCGTGGGGTCGCGGGAATCCCGTGTGTTCATGTCTGTAAACACCTAGAACAGTGCACAACACACGAAGCCACTGAAGTTTGTCACATTAATGCATCTCAGGTCTCCAGTCAGAATGTCAACAGACTTTAGTTTTAGGTGGTGTCTTACAAGAGTCTAATGTCATTTTTTCAAATGAGGTGATTAGCCTTTTTTTTTCCTGTGAATTTTCCAAGAACTGCTTCAAAAGATGAGGTTTTTCGTTCCCACAGCATAGGGGGTCACTTTCTGTATCTCAGTGCTAAATCTAGCTGGTTCATTTTTCTGTGCCAACTACTGCATTTTAATACAATGTTTTCATATCCACTGGGTAAGAGCCATCCTCTTTATTCTTTTCTAAATTTGATTTCCAAATATGTTGTATTTATTTATTTCTAAATATGTTGTATTTATTTTTTTAAATTTTCAAACAGGTTCTGATCCTCTCTCGTGACTCTGGGCAGTGGCCACAGCTCCCCGTCAGCCCCGTGGACACAAGGGTGAACAACCGACACACTTACAACCATTCTGGACCCAGACAACCACTCTGTTTTTCACTTTCAGTACCGTATTCAATACATTACATGAGAGAGTCAACACTTCATTATAAAATAGGCTTTGTGTTAGATGGTTTTGCCCAACTGCAGGCTAATGTGAGTATTCTGAGCACATTTAAGATGGGCTAGGCTAAACTCCAATGTTTGGTAGGTTAGGCGTATTAGATGCAGTTTTGACTTATGATATTTCAACTTACGATGAGTTTATCAGGCTGTAAGCCCGCTGTAGGTTGAGAAGGTCTGTATCCCCTTTCTGTGGATCATTTCTTGACTTATTTGATTCTAGCTGGTTTGGGTCGTGGAGACTCCGGCTCAGGCATGCTCTCCAAACCATGGGCATTGTTTTGTTTCTAATAATAATTTTTGTCTCCCTAATTCACTGTGTTCTCTTGGAAGTTTTAAATGCATGTGGGCAGCCATTGACCAGGCGATAGTTGGTCTCTTGCGGACTAAAAGACGAAAGAGAACAGGGGACATGACCGGCTCCAAGAATACGAGCTTGACATCCTCTCCTGTGAGCACCACACTGAGACCCAAGGAGGCAATGGTAACTGAGTCACACTAAGGCCAGTGGGGTTTTTTTTGTTTTGTTTTTTTTGTGGTACGCTGGCCTCTCCCTGTTGTGGCCTCTCCCGTTGCGGAGCACAGGCTCCGGACGTGCAGGCTCAGCAGCCATGGCTCACGGGTCCAGCCGCTCCTCGGCATGTGGGATCTTCCCGGACCGGGGCACGAAACTGCGTCCCCTGCATCGGCAGGCGGACTCTCAACCACTGCGCCACCAGGGAAGCCCAGGCCAGTGGTTTTGATCAAACCTCTGGAGTGGCCAAGAGGATGACCGGTGGCGGGGGCGGGGGGGACTGTGGAAATAAATATCTAGGCCCAAGACAGGGCTGTTCCTGCTGAAGATGCCACATCAGCAAACTGAACTTCAGGGTTCTTGTAAGTGCTTCACTTGACCAGAAACGCAGAATATCCAGTCAGCCAATCCGCAAATTCCAAGCCAACTCTGGCTCCACGTTTATTTCCTTGTTCCTTGATCTTTCTAAACAAGATCAGATATGCAGCCCTCGCCAATCATGCCCTGTCTCCACGTTGCTGCTTCCGACGCTCTATAAACTCGCTCTTGACCAAAATCCCTTGAGAAGAATGTGCCACTGTATTCCCCCAACCCATGGATTATTTTCCCCTGAATAAAGGGCATCAAACTTGTTCCTAAATTGTTTTAATTTTGTCATTTGACAATCTTGTCAAGAAATAGGAAAGACAACCCAAAGAATGGAAGAAAACATTTGGAAATCATCTATCTGATATGGAACGTGTATCCAGAATTCATAAGGAACTCTTACAACTCAATAAGAAGACAACTAACCCATTGTTAAATAAACAAATAAACCCCAATTTTAAAAATTAAAAAATAACACAATGAAATTTTTACTAAAACAAATAACTCAATTTAAAGATCCCAGAGGATCTGAACAGACATGTCTCCAAAGAAGACATGCAAATGGCCAATAAGCACATGAAAAATGCTCATCGTTAGCCACTAGGGAAACGCAAATCAAAATCAAACTGAGAGACCACTTCATACCCACTACATGGTTATAAGAAGAAAGACAAACAATAACAAATTAGAATCCTCACATATTGCTGGTGGGGATTAAAATGGTGCAACTGCAAAAGGTTAAATGTAGAGTTACCACATCACCCAGCAATTCTACTTCTCTGTTGATACTGATATAAATGAAAACGTGACCATAAAAAACTTATACATGAATTCTTATAGCAGCATTATTCACAGTTTCAAAAAATAGAAATAAAACCCCCAAATGTCTGTCAATTGATGAACGAGTAAACAAAATGTAATATATCTACACAACAGAACATGTTGGGCAATAAAAAGAAGGATGTACTGATCCATGCTACCACATGGATGAACCCTGAAAACATTATGCTATTTGAAAAAACTCAGCAAAAAAAAGACCACATATTGTATAATTCTGTTTATGTTAAACGGCCAAAAGAGGCAAATTTATGGAGACAGAATGTAGACTAGTGGTTGCCCAGGGTTGGGGGTGGCAGAGGGGTGGGAAGTGACTGTTACAGGTAGGGCGCGGCGTTGGGGGAATAATGAAAATGTTCTAAAATTAGATTGTGGAGATAGTCGCACAATTCTGTGACTATACTAAGAACCACTAAACTGTACACATTAAATGGCTGAATTGTGTGGTTTGTGAATTATGCTTGAATAAAGTTGTTTTTAGAAAATTCATCCCAAAGCTACAATTGACCCAAACCAAATGTTTTCTGCCCGTTCTCTTTCCCATCCCAAATAATTTCCGGCCACACTTCCAAGCCTCCACAAAATTAAATGAGTACAGTCAAACAACTGTACTCTAATGACCAGTCAACATAGACATTTCCAGCCCACCTGACCCCCATTATCTCATTCCCAGGAAAAATCATATTCAAGATTAACTCCTCTTGCAAGATGAAGTCCTAAGAAATTAGAGTCCAAAGGGTTTAAAACCCCAACTAGAATGCCCTTGTTCTTGTGTGAGTTAGAGACCCAAATTCTTAAGTTAAAGTTCACCAAGGATCCTCCCCAAATTTTTATTTGGTTCAGGCTCAGCCAGGATCTCAGCCATTGAGGCTCCTGGTCTTGGTGCCTGGGTGAAGTCCAATTTCCTGAGCAACTAGAGCCCATTTCTCACTCTGATTGGGTGTAGGGGTTTTAAAGCAGCAATTCCCAACATGTAGTCCTTGCACCAGTAGCAGTAGCAACGCCAGCCGGGAATCTGTTAGGAATAAACATTCCTGGGCTCCAGCCCAGCCCTGCTGAGTCAGAGTCTGGGGTGGAGCCCAATAATCCATGTTAAGAAACTGTGGCAGGGCTTCCCTGGTGGCGCAGTGGTTGAGAGTCCGCCTGCCGATGCAGGGGACGCGGGTTCGTGCCCTGGTCTGGGAAGATCCCACATGCCACGGAACGGCTGGGCCCGTGAGCCATGGCCGCTGAGCCTGCGCATCCGGAGCCTGTGCTCCGCAACGGGAGAGGCCACAACAGTGAGAGGCCCGCATACCGCAAAAAAAAAAAAAAAAAAGAAACTGTGGCAGGCAGCCCCCTGGCTGGTCCCCCTGATCTCCGTCTCCTGGGATTCATGCCCTTGTGTAATCCCTTTCCCCTGAGTATGGGCTGGACTCAGTGACTAGTTTTTAATGAAAGGACCACAGCAGAAGTGATGAGGCATCACTGACCAATCTTTCCATAACATCTGTAGACTGTGGCTTCCGCCTCGGGCACTCGATGGCTCACTGTGACCACAGGACACTCAGGCAGCCCCTGGAGAGACTCACAGACGAGGAACCAAGACATGCCAGCAGCCACATGGAGGGGCTTGGAATCAGCCCCCCACCAGCCAAAGCAGTCAAGCCTCCATCTGAGACACATCTATGCTGACGGCCTGATGTAACCTCATGGTACCTTGGGCTGGAGGCAACCAGCTTGGCTGCACCTGGATTCCTGGGGCACAGAAACTGTGAGACAATCAATGCTCACTGTTTGAAGTTGCTAATTTGTTGCACAGCAACGGGTAACTAACTCACCAGCCCTGAGGGGATTCTGAAACAGGCTAAAGTTGAGAACCACTGCTTCCCTGAAGGAATTGTCAGAGACCAACTGAATCAGATTTCTCACTCCTCCCCTTGCCCTTCAGCAAGGATCAGGAAAGTTGTTTTATTTTTCTTTGTTTTTTTGTATGTGGTATGTGGGCCTCTCACTGTTGTGGCCTCTCCCGTTTGCGGAGCACAGGCTCCAGACGCGCAGGCTCAGCGGCCATGGCTCATGGGCCCAGCCGCTCCGCGGCATGTGGGATCTTCCCGGACCAGGGCACGAACCCGTGTCCCCTGCATCGGCAAGCGGACTCTCAACCACTGCGCCACCAGGGAAGCCCAGGAAAGTTTTTGATGGTCTTCTGCCCTTTCATTAAGGAGCCCTCTGGTTGCTTGTGGTTTTTTGTTTGGTTGGTTGCGCTTTTTAGTGCCAGAATAAGTCAACACGGCTGTGAATTTAGTTTTTCCCAAGCAATCTTGCAATCTCATGAGGTGCAAACTATGAGGAGGGATGTCGGGGAAAGAGGGCGGGGCACAGAGAAAAGAGGGCGGGGCACAGAGACGGGGTCGGTGGGAAGCCTGAGGGCAAGGCAACCACTTTAGGATTGGACTGCTAGGGATCTGAGCTCTCTCCCGTGCTTATCTTAGACCGTTCAGACTGAAAGTCTAAAGGCAAGTACCACAGATCACTCCCCAAGTGAGCCCTGGCTATTGCTGGCTCCGTCCCCCTGCCCCGTCCCCATACTCACATCACTCTGTGGGGTCTCACAGCTTCTTTGCATTCCCAGGGATGCAAAAAGCTGAGAACCATTCTTTTCTTTTTTCAAATTAACGTCAACACACGAGCAACCCCTTCACGCTCCCTGCCACTGTCCAGACCCCAGGAGCAGGTCACTGTGTCCCAGTTTTCCCAGGGCCTCCCTGTGGCTGGTCTGGTCACAGGTTTACATCACTGCCCTGAACCGGCCAGTATCAGGCTACCTGTCTGATCTCTGATGTGACAGGGGCAGCGGACACACGCAGGCATTGCCCCACCTCTGGTATCTGATGTTCGCTGCTCTCGTTTCACTACTGCTAGAGGTCACCTTTTGACTTGAACCACTGTGCATGGATGCTGGACAGGTAGAGCCAAGTCTAATTCTTTAGCCTGTGTTCACGTGGGTGGTGGGAGGCTTAAGAAAGAGGTTCACTTAGTTGAGAACAGCTGACCGGCCTGAAAATGTAAAGAAGGTGGAAAATGGATGGGATCAGTTTTCTGTTCCCCCAAAGGGAATGTTATCTCTGCACTGACTTTCCTGTGTGATGTTTCCAAAGTGCCAGTGCTGGGCATCTGTGGTTGATCCCCGAACAACACGAATTAAAGAAGTGGAAATTTGGCCGAGTTGACGGAACTGCCGCAGGAGACCCCAAACCGACTCTGAATGGACTCGTTTCAAGGAAAAGCAGCTGGCGTCTCCGCCAGGGTAGCCGTGAAGGCAAAAAAGACACACTTGTCAGATTGGCAGCGTCTAAAGAGACTGTTTTGAAAAGAGCAGCGGTAAACACTGCCCAGAGCTGTCAAAATGAAAAGTCTGCAGGTTTCCACACAGCGTGAGAAAGTGGCCCGGGGGGGACAGCCCCAAAGGCCCAGATAGAGGGGTTCCGGCCACGAGGGAGAAAGGGAGGCGCTTGGCTGGCGGACGATCACACGGATCTTCTCCCTGATTTCATCCCAGGATAGAACAAGAGCCCAGGGCTGCTGACTTGGGCGTGGAGCGGGGACGGTGGGGTTCCGGGAGCCCCAGTTCAGCGGGGCTGAGAGGCCACACAGCACAGCTGCCCACGCCCCTCATGGGAACCTGACCCCAAGCCACGTGCAGGAAGAGGGGAGGGGCTGGGAAAGCTGAGTACCTGCTGCGGGGTCAGAACACAGGGACTGTATCCCCCGAGCTCCCCAACACGTGGAATTGGAAGCTGGGAGGGCGAGTTTGGCTGTCAAAGCCTTTCAAAGAGGCAACCATCCTACTCGATTCTCCAGGATGAGTTTTCTTGAGCTCTGATCCCCACGTGAATCAGACCAAGGCCAAGTAGCAACACCCCTAACCTGCGTCCACCCCATCCCAGGGACCTGACAGGCAGTGACGGAGCCTGCAAAGCCCTCCTAGATAATAGTATTTGATGCACATTTCCCGAGTTGTTTTGCAGATGTAACCCCCTGTCCCGCAACAAATGGAAGATGTTCACTGCTTGATGACCAAGAGCACATAGCCCTAGGCCTCCTGGAGCCTAAGGACTGATCAGGTTAACCCCTGTGACACCGCCCTGCTACCTCACCATCAGCCAATCAGAGAACTGCGCACAAGCTTATCACAGACCTGCAAGCCCCCTCCCTCACCCGGCTCTTAAAAGTGCTTTGCTGAAACCCTTCCGGGGAGCTCGAGGCTTTTTAGGGCGTGAGCCACCTGGTCTCCTTGCCTGGCCCTGCAGTAAACCTTTCTCTGCTCCAAATTCTGACATTTCGGTTTGTTTGGCCTCACTGTGCGTAGGGCACACGAACGTGCATTGACAACCTTATACCCCGTCGCACAGCCCAGAACCCCAGTGCTCACAGCTGGTGACGAGGGTGGTCAGGACCATGCCTGGCTCCCAAGGGACTCTTGTCCCATGACCAGGGAGAAGCATGGGCGGCACAGAATAGCTTGTCAGCGCCTGGCTCTGCCAGGGTCTCTGCGGTGTCATCCACACATTACCTTGTTCATCTCATAACCAGCCTCCAGGCGGGTGCCGGGTGATTCGAAATCTGTGGTCATGGAAACAGAAGCTGACTTGAATCAGAAATGTGTCCCCGGGCGGCGAGTAGGAAGAAGTGTAAATGAGGCCCCAGCTCAGAGGTGTCAGCCCCAGGGCCTCCACCAACCCCCCCCCCCCCGACCGGCCCCGGTCCTGTGCGTGGCCTCCACCTCCCCCTGCCGACTGGACCAGTGGAGGACGCCTCACATCCTTTGTGGTAACATTTGTATTTTTCTTTCTTTTTGTCATTTTCAGATGCTGTTGTAGCTCTTCCTTTTCAGTTTAAATTTGCTGGAAGTCTAAATGGCATTCCTTAAGTGAACAAAACTCAGTCACGTGATACCTGCGCTAAGCAGGGCAGGGTGGGGCTGGGCCCCTGCAGAGGGGCTGTCCTGGCCCTGCTCCAGCTCATCCTGATACCGTCAAGGGCTCTTGGCCTTCCCAAATCAATAGAAAGTGATCAGAGGCCAGACAAGACATTCAGGCTGGCTTTGTTGGGGCCCCCGCTGCAGCAGGGGGGAGTGAAGACAAACAGGTTCCCTTGCTTTCCTGCTCCCTGAGCGGGGGCGAGCTTGTTCCTTATATGGCGTGAGGGTACGGGTGTGTCCAGGGGTCGGGCTGGAGGAGGTGTGGCCCGGGTGGTATGCCCACCCCTTAGGTGGTGGTGTGTGCTGGGGGCATGCGCAGTACCCTGCTTGTGCTCCAGGCTCTTCAAAAGTGGCAGTTGGGTTTTTTGGTCTCTGTATCTTTTGTCCAGAATTTGTCCCAAGTTCACAAGCATGCAGTTATTTTTAGTCCCATACAGTTTCTTTGTATTTTGTTGCTGGAGGACAGGTGTGTCCAGGTGCAAGCGCTGCAGCACTGCAGCGAAGGGTCCCGGGACCCAGCCTGTCTCATTCTCTCCTGAGAGACCCTACACCCTTATTCTTAAGGGTAAGGGGCTAACGGCTTCTTCTTCTGAAACTTCTTCGTGCTGGGCAGGGGCCGCAGATCCTAGCCCACCCAGAGGTGTAGAAGTCCCTTGCTGACTCTTCCAAGGACCTGTAGGGACCTGAGCCACTTTCCACTGCAATGGGCTGAACTCCTCGAGCCATCATGAGCCTTACTTCAAACTGCTGCAGCCTAGAAGACACAACTCAAACGAAAGGTTAAATAAGGGCCATAAAGGAGAAGAACGACAGCCGCCATTAAAGGGCCTAGAAAGGGAAGGAACCCGGTTAACTCCGGGAGGGCTTCCTTAACTGTTGACCAGACAGGGGAGATGTCACCCCTGCCAAGAAGCCATTCTGCTTGGGTGTATGATTTTGTTAATCTCAGGGTTAATGTTTAACATGTTTCTCTATTTTTAGAACAGAAGGTCTGGACTTGTTGGTCCCAGGTCTCCTTCTTGGACTGTAAAGTCTGAGTCACAGGTTTACAACAGTAGGGAAGACAACTGAGCACTAGACGAAATACAGCATAAATAGTACGACTGAAAGGAAAAGGTTATAAGAAAAGGAAAATCTCCTGCCAGAAGGTTTTTAAACCTTGTGGGATCCAAGAGAACAAACTAGAGAACCCGTTTTTAACTTCCCCACCCATATTGAAGAGCGAGGATTGGTGGTTAATTGTCTGCTGAAGCCAGGTGGCTTTTTGTCGAATTTTCTCAATGTTCTTTGCTACATGGTATGGGCATCAGGGCTGCTTTCTTTGCCTCCCGATCTGCCCTGTGGTTCCCTTGGGTAATCTGAGAATTTTCCTTTTGATGCCCATGGAGGTGAATGACTGCTACTAGTTTTGGTTTCTTTGAGCTGCTTCTGTGAGATGTAAAATCTTAGCCCCATCTTCTACAGGGGAATTTTTTGCATTTAAAAGTCCTCTTTCTTTCCAGATAGCTGCGTGGGCATGTAAAACAAGGAAGGCATATTTTGAGTCTGTATATATATTTATAATTTCTTTCCCCTAAGTTTAAGCCTCGAGTTAGGGCTATTAGCTCAGCCTTATGGGCTGAAGTGGTACGTGGCAAAGGTTTTGCTTCTGTAACACTATAAGCACTCACAAGGGCACACCCTGCCCTCCTGACTCCATCGTTAATGCAACTATTGCCATCAGTAAACCATTCTTCCTCAAGGTTTTCTATGTCCTGGTCTGTTAGATCAAGCCTACAGGCATAAACCTGGTCAAAGATTTCAAGGCAAGAATGTGTTAGCTCTGGGCTTTCCGCAGGCATAGTATAGCTGGGTCGAGGGTGTCACAAGTTTTGAGGGTTACCTCTGGGGAGTCAAGGAGTGAAGCCTGGTTCTTAGTTAGGTGGCCTCCAGTTAGCCAGTGGTGGCCTTTAATTTCCAGAATCCCTTGTACTTGATGAGGGGTCTGGACTTCCAGAGGCGGTCCAAAGGTAAGCTTACTAGCTTCTTCCACGAATAAAGCAATGGCAGCTACCGCCCAGAGGCAGCCAGGCCAACCTCAGCTCACAGAATCTAGTTGTTTGGAAAAATAACCTATAGAAGCCTAGGAACTTCTAGCTTTTGCACAAGGACCCCCCAGAGCTGTCCCCTGTTTTTCAGCTACGTACAAGATAAATGTTTTTTTTTTTTTTTTTTTTTTAAATTAGGGACACCCAGAACAGGAGCTCTGGTGAGGGCCTGTTTGATATTATTAGAAGCTTTTCCTCGTTCCCCAGTCCAAAGTAATGGTTCTGTATCTGGGCCTTTAGTGGCTTCATATAGAGGCTTAGCCATCAGTCTGAATCCTGGAATCCAAATTCTGCAAAATCCTGCCATGCCCAAGTCAGAAGATTCTTTTTGTCTTTGGGGCGCATAGGCATAATATAGCTTCTTTTCTAAGCTTCTTTTCTATCTGGAGCTAACTGCCTACTTCCAGGGTTTATAATATATCCCAGATATTTAACTTGTTGTTTTGAGATTTGTGCTTTTTTCTGGGAGATTTTGTAGCCCCGGGGCCACAAGGAAATGAATAACTTCAATGATATTCTGCTCTGAGGCCTCCATGGTGGGACTACCTGTTCCTATGTCACCTACATACTACAGAATGGCCCCTTCTTTTAGGTGTTATTTCCCTTGGTTCTTTTCCTAGGGCCTAGGAGAACAGGTATGGGCTGTCCTGAAGCCCCTGAGGCAATACTGTCCAGGTATATTGTTGCATTTGGCCTGAGTGGAGGTTAGTCCACTCAAAGGCAAACAGAGACTGTGATGAGGGATGAACTGGGATGCAAAAGAAGGCATCCTTGAGGTCAAACACTGTAAACCATGCGGCAACTCCAGGAATCGGGACTAGTATATTAAAAGGATCGGCCACAAGGGAGTGTATAGGGACCACTGCCTCATTTACTGCTCTAAGGTCTTGCACCCTTCAATATTCCCCACTTGGCTTTACAATTGGCAGAATAGGGGTATTGCATGGAGGCTGACAGCTCATCAGGAGGCCATGTGTTAAGAATCTATCTACGAGGGGTTGCAAACCTTTTTGCTTCCAGCTTTATGGGATATTGTCTCTTGTTAGGATAAGTGTCTTCTGGCTTAAGTCTCATTTTTACAGGTTGGGCATTTATAGCCTTCCCAGGGATTCCTTTGTCCTAAACTACAGGGTTTACTGCATGTGGGATATGGCTGGGACTAGGCCCTTGTTCTTCCAGCTGGTTTGTCTCAGTCAGACTCAAGAAAAGGGGCTGCTCGGGGCCTCCTAACCAGAGTATGGCTCTAAGGGAGCCCAGAAGGTCTGTTCCAATGGTGGGGTAGGACACTCAGGCACAACTAAAAAGCCAAGTGAGATCAAATGCTGTTCAAATTGGCAAGTGAGAGGCCCAGTGAAGTAACAGGTGCAAGGCTTTCCGTTGGCACCAGTCACAGTAGAGCTTTTGAAGAGGCCCAGAATGAGAGATCAGGACAGAGTAAGTGGCGCCCGCATCAATTAAAAAATTGATTTCCTTACCTGCCATGTCAAGGACCACCTGGGGCTCCTCGATAAAGATGGACATCTCACTGCGGGGGAGCCGCCAGAATCCCTGGACCACCTCAGGCGTCTATCATGGCCGTCTCGGGAGTGGGAGCCCCCCTTCCCCTTTGGGACTGGGGACAGTCCCACTTCTGATGACCTATTCTTTTGCAGACTAGGGATGGACCAGGAGGTTCTTTCTGGCACTTTTGGGCCCAGTGGCTGGTTGACTTACATTTGAAGCATTCCCCCTTGCTGGTTTTACCTCCAGGCAGATGGTCAAACTTCCTTGGCCCCCTTGGGTTGTCCTGCGGTTGTAAGACATGGCTGAAAGCTATGGCCATCAGTTTAGCTTGAGCCCTGGCCTGCCTGTTTTCACATCAGTTTCTCTCTTCCTCCTCTGCTTGATCTCGTTTATCAAATACCTCAAAGGCCACCTCTAGGAGTTGGGGCATGGGGTTTGTGGGCCTAATTGTAACTTTTGGAGTTTCTGCCTAATATCAGGGGTGGACTGGCTGATAAATTGTTTTCCCAGCAGAGATTGACCCTTAGGAGTAGATGGATCAATGTTAGCAAATTTTCTAAAATGCTTCACAAGCCGTCCCTGAAAGAGGGCTGAATTTTCTTTTTCTTCTTGGGTCACTCCTTTAACCTTTTCATAATTAACTGGCTTTTTGATACACTTTCTCATCCCTTCTAATACACATTGGATCATGCGGTTCCTAGCTTCTGTTTCCTCCTGGGAATTATAATTCCAATGGGGCTCCTGATTTGGGACTGCGTCTCCACCCATAACAAAGTGTTCCTGTTGGTCCCTGGCAAGCTGGTCACTGTGCCTTTGGGCTGCTGCCCAAATTCTCTGTTTTTCCTCAGGGGTACAGCAAGTAGATAGAACAGTTTGGACACCCTTCCAAGTCAAAGGCCAGAGTTAGGGCTGAAACCCTTCAGCAAACTTACTGTCATCTTCAGAAAATCGGCACAGTCTCTGTTTGCATTGGGCTAAGTCAGTTGAAGAGAAGGACACGTGTACTCTGTCCCTTTGCCATTTCCCTAAGAGGGCACATTTTCCTGATCCTGGGTGACAGGAAGTTTCACTATGAGTTACCCTGGAGGGACCAGTCTCTCCCTCCTGGGGTAGTGGAGGGTATAAAGGGACATAGGGAGGCGGAGCACGGGATTGGTCAGAAGGATCTGAAGAAGTAGGTGGCTCTGGAGAAGCAGGGGAAACTTGGTTTCCTCCCTGAGAATTGGGAAAGGTTAGAAGGGGATCATCTAAAATGGTAAGAGTGCTTTCTGATTCCCCAGGCTTTTGATTACACGAGCTGCTTAGAGCGGGATTCTGGTAAAGGACCATGAACATACCCTTGAACATAAGGAACCTCAGTTCATTTTCTCATCTTGTGACAGTAAAGATCCAATTGCAAGATGGTATTGTAACTTAGAGACCCATTTTCAGCCCATTTTTTTCCATTCCCTCCAACTTGTGTAAAGGCCAGGCAGTGTTCCAGTAGAATTTAAGTTTTTCCCTTTCCAGCCTATTTTTTTTTAATTTCCAATTTTTAAGAATACATTCCAGAGGTGTCTCTTCTGGCTTAGAAGAGGATCCTCCCATGTTGAGTAAACTGCAACCGAGAGCGCTCCTGGAGATAAAGTCCAGCGTCCCAGAGACATTTACTAGGAGGCTTCTGTCGGAAGGGTATCAGAGTGTCCTCTGAATTCCCTTCTTACCTAATAGGATGTTGAGTATCCTCTACTCTCCCATCAATTCCTAACCAGTCGTCTCTCCGGTCGACCCAGTCCCTCGTGCGAGGGGTCCCCAATAGGGGCCATTTGAACCAATGCCAGTGCGTTTCCAGGTCTCCTTGAGGGGGATCTGTTGTCTATAAAGCTTGTGTCCTATAACAATTTTCCCTATGTTGGGGTGTATTCCTCGAGATTGAGCATCTATAAAGCCTAGGCTGTGGGCTGCTTGGACCAGCCCAGTAGGTAGTCTGTAACAGTGTATGGAGGTCCTAGAGGTGCAAAAAGGAACTCCTAGAGGAACTGGAGTTGGGTACAATGGAAAATGCCACAGGGTGTCAGGACCTGAGGGCCTAGAGGTGGGAGTATTCCCACAGGGGATTTTTTTGGACATAGAGTAAGGTGCGAGACTAGACAGCAGAAGAACCCAAAACCCTTTCCCCTATCTGTTTAGCAGCTGTGATAAAATTGGGGAGAGCCTGATGATTCCATCTGACATAGGCAACAGCGAGTTTGGACAATGTTTCCCATGTAATTTAACATACAAAACGGACCCAATTAGTTTAGGATCTCTCTATATATATTTTAAAATATTTACTTATTTATTTATTTTGGCTGCACTGGGTCTTAGTTGTGGCATGCAGGGTCTTTGTTGTGGCATGCGGACTTCTTAGTTGCAGCATGCTGACTCTTAGTTGCAGCATGTGGACTTCTTAGTCATGGCATGCAAACCCTTAGTTGTGGCATGCATGCAGGATCTAGTTCCCCAACCAGGGGTCGAACCTGGGTCCCCTGCATTGGGAGCGCAGAGTCTTACCCACTGGACCAGCAGGGAAGTCCCAGGATCTCTCTTTAGGATCTGTCTCAAAGGGCTCCAGGGGCCCTTTGAAGCACCCCAAAGTTAGTTGGAGGTCAAAGGAACTTTAGTTAGAATTTGATATTTGGGAAGTCTGTCAAAAATCTCAAAAAGTTTTAAAACACCTGGTCAGATAGAATCAGAAGTCTCTGTGAAACAATTATTCCTTGAGCTAAGGTGAAAAAGAAGATTTCAAAAATAAATACAGATCACTTAGAGGCACAGAGACTCACAAAACCTGGTATCAAAAGCAGCATTCCAGGAAAACTTTGTTCTCTTATGAGAGAGAGACCAAATCCAGTCTTGCGTCAGCCTACTCTTAATAAAATCCATTTACTAATTAAATTTAATCCAACCTTAGAAAACCCTGACCACATACAAAATTCTTCTCTCAATGTTCCTCTTCTGCAAACCTTCTCCAAGTTTCTGTAGCCATACTTCATCCTTTATTCTTTCCATCTAGAAATAACCAGCTTTAGGACAAAAATCACGCTTTTTCCTTTAACAAAATAATTTCCATTCCTCATACTTTCTTTTCTGAAAACACACATCCTACTTTCCTTAAGCAA
Source organism: Delphinus delphis (assembly GCF_949987515.2). NCBI lineage: Eukaryota > Metazoa > Chordata > Mammalia > Artiodactyla > Delphinidae > Delphinus > Delphinus delphis. The sequence goes on from NC_082697.1 coordinate 43,862,016, forward strand.
CTATGAACTGTCTTTTTCATTAGCATGCTATAGATCGGTAGAGAACATCTCAAGGTGGCACAAAACAGCTTTAGTTTCTCTCTCACAAGAAGACAAAAGTAGGCAAATTTATACCTGTTTAGCAAGTAATGTTCCAATATTTTACCTTATTTGAAATGGCCCAAATACTCAATGAATTCTTATCATTTAACTTAATTTAGTTTCAGTTTACCAAGATTTGGAGAGACTGTTTTAGATGGAAGCTTCCAAGACATAATTATTCCTATAGAGTTTACCAAAAAGCTCTCATCCCAGTTACATTTACTTAAAAATTTAATCACATCAGTTTATTTCCCTGTTGACAGATTTTATAACAGGAACAATACGTACTTATGGACTTCCAGTAACCCTAGATACAATGAAAGTATTGTACTTAATGCTGATGACTCTAAAGATGGGTCCGTATTAATTAAATCCACAAACTTAAGCTAGACAAGTTAATTTCTAGAGAACCAGAGATCTCATAGTTTTTCCGCTTGAATTTAAAATGGCCCCTTTTTTCCCCTCAGTCTGGGGGACTACAGATGAATCTGGTAATTCCTGAGAGCCCAGGCAGAATAGTTACATTGCAAGAACAGAGAGAGATGCAAGCCCTTCCAGCTCAGGTAGAAAGAATAGTTACATTGCAAAGGAACAGGAGAGAGATGCAAGCCTCTTGAGTCCAGGTAGAACAGTTACGTTGCAAGAGCAGAGGAGGGAAAATGCAAGCTCCTTTCTTTTCTTTTTGTTCTCTAAAATCCCGCTAAGTAACCCAAGGCTGGAGTCTCAGGCAATGTGGGCTGCGTTTGTATTTCAAGGCTTAAATGCTCCACTGTGCCCACAATTTTGGCAGAGAGTTGCAGGAGCAGCTGGACAGACAAAACTGAGACAGGCTTGGACCTGGGACCCTTTGCTGCAGTGCTGCAGTGCTTGCACCTGGACACACCTGTCCTCCAGCAACAAAATACAAAGAAACGGCATGGGGCTAAAAGTAACTATGTGCATGCGCAGTTGGGGCAAATTCTGGACAACGATACAAAGAGACCAAAAAACCCAACTGCCCCGTTTGAAGAGAACAAACAGGGTACTGTGCATGCCCCCTGCACACACCACCACCTAAGGGGTGGGCAGATCACCTAAGCCATGCCTCCAGCCCCACCCCTGGACACAACCGTACCCTCACCCCATGTAAGGAACAAGCTCGCCCCCCTTCTGGGAGCGAGCGAGCAGGAGGACCTGTTGTTTGTTCTCCCTCCTCCTTGCTGCAGCAGGGGCCCTAATAAAGCCTTGCCTGAACTTCTTGTCTGGCCTCTGATCAGTTTCTACTGATTGAGGACATGAACCCTGGTCAGTAACGTAGTTTGTGGCGCCCAATGTGGGGCACTTGTCCCCTTCTGGGAGAGGATCTGGGCACCTCCAGGACCAGTGAACATTGCTTCCCCGTGGGTGACACGTGGCCGCCTGAACCTCTTGTTTCAGCATCACTGCCTTTGGCAAGTCTGACTTCCTGGCCCCTGGGGGCCTCAGTAGCCTCATTCAGGCAATGCTTTCCCTCCCCTCCCCCTTTTCCTTTTCCCTCTTCTGAAATCTCTCTACTTGTCTCTCTATGTCCCATCCTTCCAAGAGAGTGGACGTCAGGCAGCTATAGTATCACTCGTCTCAGGTTGTGAGACCTGCTCCCTCCGGCTGGCAGCAGCTCACCTTGATGGGTGACAGGCAGAGGTGGGAGAGGCTCGCCTCACACTGTGCAGACTTTGGTCCAGTGGGCTCTCCCTGACGGCAGATTTATGAGAGTGATAGAGGTTCAAACCTCATATGGCAGAGTGGCTGGAAGTCCTATCATCCCAACGTTCTCACCTTTACTTTCCTGCCGCCAAGAGAAGTCCCACTGGGAACAGGCTGATTTCTATATACTGGTGTATGCGGGGTTGAGAGTCCCACCTGTGGCTTGCTGTCCCACGGACGGGGTACAACTGGCTGGTTTCCGGGTTTGATCACCCCAGTGGACATTGAACAGGGTCCTCCCTCCTTCACTGGCCCTTCCGGAAGCGTGCAGGTTGGTGTCTGAATACAGACCCACAGAGGGGCGGGTTGAAATGGCAATCTCTCTCTTTCTGTCTCTTTCTCTTTTTTCAGTCTTTTCTGTCCCTCCTCCCTTTACCTCTCCCTTGGTCCTCATACCTGCGTTCCCATCTCCTTCATCCTAAAAACTTCTTGTTTGTGTCTTTAAGTTTTGTGATTGGCATCTTTGTTTGTGATGTAGTTCTGTCTGTCCAGCTGCTCCTGCAAGTCTCTGCCAACATTGTGGGCAGTGGAACATTTAAGCCTTGAAATACGAACAGCCCACATTGCCTGAGACTCCAGCCTTGGGTTACTTAGTGGGATTTTAAAGAACAAAAAGAAAAGATAGGAGCTTGCACTTTCCCTCCTCTGTTCTTGCAACGTAACTATTCTACCTGGGCTCAGGGGTCTTACACCTCTCTCCTGTTCCTTTGCAATGTAACTATTCTTTCTACCTGAGCTGGAAGGGCTTGCATCTCTCTCTGCTTTTGCAGTGTAGCTGTTCTACCTGGGCTCTCAGGAGCTACCTGATTCATCTGTAGTCCCCCAGACTGAGGGGAAAAAAAAGGGGGCCATTTTAAATTCAAGCAGGAAAACTATGAGATCTCTGGTTCCGTAGAAATTAACTTGTTTAGCTTAAGCTCGTGGATTTAATTAATACAGACCCATCTTTAGAGTCATCAGCATTAAGTACAATACTTTCATTGTATCTAGGGTTACTGGAAGTCAGTAAGTGTATATCTTTCCTGTTACAAAATCTGTCAGCAGGGAAAATAACCTGATATGATTGAAATTTTAAGTAATGTAACTGGGATAAGAGCTTTTTGGTAAAGTCTAGGAATAATTATGTTTTGGAAATGTCAATCTAAAACAAAACCGTCTCTCCAAATTTTGGTAAATTTAAAACTAAATTAAATTAAATGATAGGAATTAATCGAATATCCAGGTCATTTCAAATGAGATAAAATATCGGAACATTGATTGCTAAACAGGTCTAAATTTGCCTACTCTTGTCTTCTTGTGAGAGAGAAGTTAAGCTGTGAGTTGCCACCTTGAGATGTTCTCTACCAATTTATGGAATGCTAATGAAAAAGACAGTTCATAGTTGCTTAAGGAAAGTAGGATGTGTGTTTTCAGAAAAGAAGGTATGAGGAATGGAAACACATTCTGTTAAAGGAAAAAGGGTGATTTTGTCCTAGAGCTGCCTATTTCTGAATGGGAAAAGAATAAGGGACGAAGTATGGCTACAGAAAGTTGCTGAAGGTTTGCAGAAGAGGAACATTGCGAAAGAATTTTGTATGTGGTCAGGGTTTTCTAAGGTTGGATTAAATTTAATTAGGTAAATGGATTTTATTTACAGTAGGCTGATGCAAGATTTAGTTTCTCTCTCTCTCTTATGAGAATATAGTTTTCCTAGGAATAGGTTCAAAGTTAGCCTCCACCTCTGCCCCACAAGGCATTTACCCCCTTCGGGAAGTAGCTGACGGAAATGGAGGGATTACTAGAGTGCATGTCCCCTTCTCGAAGGGAGACTTAGCAATCTGTAAGGAGAAGTTTGGCAGGTTCTCAGAGAACCCTGACAAGTTTAGGGATGAATTTATCAGGCTGGGATTGACATTCTTTCTCACCTGGCAGGACATCATGGTCATTCTGGCCCACTGTTGCACCCTAGATGAAAAGGAGCATATACTGAGAAAGGCCAGGGGACACACAGATGACCTACTGGCCACCCATCCACATCACTAAATGTATCAGGTGGGTGGGGATGCAATCCAGGAACATGGCCCACACTGGGCCTATGAAGATCGTGTAGGCCAGGCCAGGATGAGACATTATATTACTTGTCTCTCAGAAGGCATGAAAAGGTGTGTGGTGAAGCCTGTACATGATGATAAGGTCTGAGAAGTTACACAGGAAAAAGGTGAAAAGCCGGCAGTCTTCTTGAGCTGGGTGACAGGCATTCAGGAAATACACCAATACAGACCCGAGGCCACAGAAGGGAGGACGCTATTGGCCGTGCATGTTGTCACCCAAGCTACTCCTGATATCAGGAGAAAATTACAAAAGCTTGAGGCTGGGCCCCAAACCCCGTTGTCAGCCTTGGTAGAGGAGACCTTCAAGGTCGGTAACAACTGAGACTTAACGGAGGATAAGGATAATCTTTATCCAATAAGGATAAGAGGCTGATGAAGAAAACGGAGCTTTTGGCTGCTCTGATTCGCCCACCACCTCGAGGGGCCCGAGCCAGTGTGCCTTCTGTCGGAAAAGGGGGGCACTGGAAGGGGAAATGTCCTGAGCGTCCTGCTGTGGGAGGCCCAAGGGGCAACCTCGACCTGCCCCAGTCCCTTGTGAATCTCCCAGATGAGAGATTCCCGCACACCACCTGAAGGGGCCTGAGTGCCCGCCCAGCTCCAGATCCCACCGGATCCATCCTCGTTACGCCAGCGACACTCCAGGTCACCCTCCACGTGGCAGTTAGGAGAACCGAACTTCTGGTAGACACTGGAGCCGCCTGCTCTGTGCTGACTTGGGCAGCTGGCCCCCTCTGCCACCGTGACTGTACTGTGACGGGCGTTGATGGACGGCCAAAGGTAAGGCGATTTATATCTCCGCTCGCCTGTGGAGTCGGCTCCATTGATATTACTCACTCCTTTTTGTATATGTCAGAATACCCTGTCGCTCTCCTCAAGAGAGATTTGCTCAATAAGTTGGGAGCTGGTGTATTCTTAGGACAGGGTGAAGTCCAAGGAGGTAAAGAATTCAAACAGAGAATGCATGTGTTAGTAGCCCCAGATGACCCACCTGCTGGGTATCAAAATATTCCCCAAGAAATCAGAGAACAGGTAGATCCTGCAGCTTGGGATACCTCGGTGCCAGGAAGGGCAAAATGTGTTCCCCCCGTAAAAATAAGCTTAAGGCCTGGGGGAAAATACCCCTGGAAGAGGTAATATCCTTTAAAGCCCAAGGCCCTGAGGGGAATCTAACTGCTGCTCAGCAAATTACTAAAACATGAATTCCTAAAACATGAACTGCTGCTCAGCAAATTCCTAAAACATGAACTCATTCCCAAAACTGCAATCCCCTTGCAGCATCTGATCCTCCTAGTACAGAAGCCTAACGGGGAGCAGAGCGGGGAGCGTCGGTTTGTGCAAGACTTATGAGCAGTGAACGAGGCCATCATTCCTGTTCACTCACTGGTGCCAAACCCATAGACCCTCCTCGCCCAGGTGCCAGGGCGCGCTCAGTATTTCTCTGTGTTGGACCTCAAGGATGCATTTTCCTGTATTCCCCTACATCCAGACTCTCATTACCTTTTTGCCTTTGAGGGGAGGGACCCTGACCCCCTGGAGGCTGCCCAATATACATGGACGTTGCTTCCGCAGGGTTTTCGGAACAGCCCCTATCTTTTTGGAAGTGCGTTAGCAAGGGAACTGAGGGAACTGAGCCTTGAGAAGGGAACTCTGTTACAATATGTTGATGATTTATTAAGGAGTGAAACCAAACAAGATTCATATCAAAATACTGTTAGGGTCCTAAATTTTCTGGCAAAAAGGGGATCTATAGTCTCTCCAATCAAGGCTCATTTATGGAACAAGCTTGACAATCGCCCCCTTGGGGAGTGGCAAGCAAGGCAACCTGTTGTTTGCTCTCCCCGCCCCCCACTGCTGCAGCAGGGGCCCCAGCAAAGCCTTGCCTGAGTTTCTTGTCTGCCCTCTGATCAATTTCTATTGATTAAGGAGACCAAGAGCCCTGGTCGATAACAAAACTACATAAAACAGAGATACCAGTGACAAAAACCTAAAGACACAAGAAGTTTTCAGGATAAAGGGGATGGGAGTGAAGGTATAAGGACCAAGGGAGAGGTAAAGGGAGGAGGGACAAAAAAGACTGAAAAAGAGAAAGAGACAGCAAGAAAATAAAGGTGAGAATACTGGGATGATAGGACTTCCAGCCACTCCACGATATGAAGTTTGAACATGTACCACGCTCATAAATCTCCCATCAGGAAGAGCCCGCTTGACCAAGGTCTGCACGGTGTGAGGCGAGCCTCTCCCACCTCTACCTGTCACCCGTCAAGGTGAGCCGCTGCTGGCCAGAGGGAGCAGGTCTCACAATCTGAGAGGAGCGATGCTGTAGCTGCCTGATGTCCAATCTCTCAGAAGGATAGGACAGAGAGAGAAGCAGAGAGATTTCAGGAGAGGGAAAGGGACAAAGGGGAGGCGGAAAGCATTGCCTGAAAATGAGGGTACTGAGGCCCCCAGGAGCCAGGAAGGCAGACTTACCAAACGTGGTGACGCTGAAACAAGAGGTTCAGGTGGCCACGTGTCACCCATGGGGAAGCTGAATTCACTGGTCCTGGAGGTGTCCAGATCCTCGCCCCAGAAGGGGACAAGTGCCCCATGTTGGGCACCGTAAATCTAATACCAGTCAGTGTTCTTGGCCTTCCCCGATCAATAGAAATTGATCAGAGTCCAGACAAGAAATTCAGGCAAGGCTTTATTGGGGCCCCTGCTGCAGCAAGGAGGAGGGAGAACAAACAACAGGTTCTCCTGCGTGCTCACTCGGGGAGGTGGGGCGAGCTTGTTCCTTACATGGGGTGAGGGTAGGGGTGTGTCCAGGGGTTGGGCTGGAGGTGTGGCTTAGGTGGTCTGCCCACCCCTTAGGTGGTGGGGTGGGCAGGGGGCATGCGCAGTACCCTGCTTGTGCTCCAGGCTCTTCAAAAGTGGCAGTTGGATTTTTTGGTCTCTTTTGTCCAGAATTTGCCCTAACTGCATGCATGCAGTTATTTTTAGTCCCATGCCATTTCTTTGTATTTTGTTGCTGGAGGAGAGGTGTGTCCAGGTGCAAGCATCGCAGAACTGCAGCAAAGGGTCCCAGGTCCCAGCCTGTCTCAATTTCTCTGGCAGACGGTGGTCACGCAGCTCGGTCCTGGGGTTCTCTCTGCCCAGTTCTTCCTCTGACCACGTGGACCCTAGGCACATCCTTGTTTCCCAGCTCCTGGGGAGCCTGGGGAATCTTGGGCTATTTGGGTGGGGTCCCGAGGGGAGTGTTAAGCAGGAGGTGGTCTGGAAGCCAAGCATGTGATCCTGGGCAAGGAGGCGCAGACAGGAGGGGCCGGTCAGTCTGGGCAGTGAGTTCAGGGCACCAGATCCCCCGGAAGGACGGCTTTGAGCTGTGAGTTTGGGGGCGTTTGTCCGGAAGGATCATCGTGTGTCCCGTGTAGAGATGACCGACTGCTCACCCCTGCTCCCCAGAGAAGGGCTGGTGGTTGGTCCTGGCCATGGCCCAGACTCTCTGATCCTTGAAAGGGATGCTTCTGGCACACAGAGCTGGGCTTCACGGAATCAGGCCCATTTCAGTGAGTACTTCTGGAGAACTCCCTGTGAGACGCCCAGGGGGTGCTTGGTACCAGCAGCACGAACGTGGACATGACAGAAGCCCTGCCTCCCCTGGGAGACAGGCCAACCGGTGCCCATGATCCAGTCCAAGGAGACAGAGTTCTTCCGATGGGAGTCAGGACAGCTTTGGAAAAGAGGTGACACTTGGCCTGGGCCCTGAGGGATGAGTAGGAGTCTTCAGAGCAAAGGTAGCCCAATCCCAGGTAGAGGCAGGGCCAGGCAGAGGGCCCCCAGCAGGGATTGCACACCTTCTGGGTTTCCTGGGCCCCGGCTCTGTCTGTGCCCACGTCTCAGGGCCTCCCAGCCTAAGGCCCACATTCACCCTTCTTCCCTGGGCTCTTGTCTGGATGTGTCCGTAGCTCTCAGTCTGGGAAGGGAGACCACCAGACCACCAAGGACTCGGGGGCTCTGTACACATTTGTAAGGGCCAGTCGTGTCCACGTGCTGTGTCCCGGGCTGGCTGTGGCCATGCCGTCCTCTCCTGGGCTGCACTGAGAGGAGAGATGCTGTGCACAGGGGTCCACACCGTCCCTCGTATGAGAGTGTGTGTGGACACCCGCTTTGAATGCACAGGTCTGCTTGCCCTCAGGACATGCACAGGACAGACCCGTGTTTTTCAGGCTCCTCTGGTGACAAAGTGTGAGTGGCCACTGTGGGCATTGCTGGCCTCTGTCGAGATACTTGCTATCCATCCAGGTGTGTGTCAGGACTCACTCACGTCTCCACAGCCTGTTCCCCCCGAAAATCCACTGAGACGTTCCTACAATTGCTGAAAACCTCATCTCACTCCTACACCTGGATATTCACTCTCCGGCAAAAAAAGCCACGTCACTTCCGTTTCCTTTGCAGCTTTAGTGAACTTACAGCCATCTGAGAAAATGGACAACCTGTTGTGGATTTTTTTGGTTACATCACTTTATGGAAAATATGACTGACAGACAAAAGCTGCACACATCCAATGTGTACACTTAAGAGTTTGGAGGTTGGGATCCACGTGAGAAAGCTCCCGCTGTCCAGGCTATACACGGATCACCTTCACGTTTTTGTTTAATGTTTTTCTTTTCCGGTGTTGAGAGCACTTATTCAACATCTGACCTGTCAGCCCAGGTGCAAGTCCACGGCAGTGTCAGCTCCAGGCCCTATGTCGTAGAGTACACATCCAGAAATTGTCCATCTTGTAAGTAAGATTTATATCCTCTGACCAACATCCCCTCCAGTTGCCTCCTTCCAGCCCTGGGAGCCAGCATTCCACTTTCTGCTTTGAGTACTTTGGAGTCCTCATGAAAGTGGAATCAAGCAGTGTTTTGTCCTCTGTCTGGCTTCCGTCACTAAAATTTCCTCCTGGTCCATCCACATGAATGCAACATCCTTCTGCTTCGAGGTTGAATGGTGGTCCAGAGACACAACCTCTCTCGGGTTTTCCTGCACGTCTGGTTGCTTCTCACACCTGATCATATTGCCTTGCTTCTTTGTTGCAAACACCAAATGGCAAAACGACATCTTCCAGCCAGGACTGAGTCCTGTGCTTGGACACCAGGGAACGGTGACCGTGGAACCTGCTTGGAAAAAAAAAAAAAATCACAGGGAATTCTCAGGCAGTCCAGTGGTTAGGGCTCTGAGCTTTCACTGCCGAGGGCCAGGCCAAGATCTCAGGGAGGAGTGGGGGGAGGATGAGATGTGAGCTGGTCTCGGGCACCTGGGCACCCCGAGGAGGGGAGGCCTGGGCAGGGTTCAGAGCCCCTGCTCCCGGGAAGACAGCAGCTCTAAGCAAGTCGGGCAGGGGTGGGGTGGGGGGACAGAAAGTCAGGGTCAAAGCCCCTTCTCTCCCCCCATAGGCACCATCTACTCACTGATGCCGGGCTTCTAGAAACCCACCTTTTTCTCTGTCCCCAGGCGTGGTATCCTTACTCCTTCTCTGATCCAGTGTGGCCACCAGAAACCATTCTCAAGCCCCCAGCCCACACAAGTGAGTGACTTCCCATTGTGACTCTGCTGTGGCCACTCCCGGGGACCCTGAACTGTGCTACTCAACGTGTGGACCAGAGGCAGGGACAGCACCGTCCCCTGGGAACCGACTAAGAGGCACATTCTCCGGGCCTGAACAGACCTGCTGGGTCAGGATCCTGGAGGAGGGCAAGGCCCAGGGTAGGGGGCATCCACAGGCCTCTGGGGGATGCTGGGCCCCTCGGAAGTGCTCCAGTAGCTGCGGACAGAGGATAAAGGCCTGTTTTGGGGGCACAGAGGCAAAGTCTTGTCTGGAAAGAGTGTGCTGTGTCATCGTCCCAGAGCTGGTTTGTGCCCCAGCTGGAGGCTGTGACGGTCTCTTCCTCGGACGCAAACCCAGCACACAGGAGTCGTGTGCCCTCTGAGCTGTGGCCCCGAGGCGCCGAGACACTGGCGTCTCCTGCGGGCTCAGCTCAGCCTCCTGAGCGCCTTGGCTTCCTCCCCTCTCTCTGCTTCCCCCTCACTCACTCTGCCTCCTCCGGTGACAGCCCCCGACAAGGGGGCACCCAGGCCCAGGGTGTGTCAGTGGCCACCCTCCGGTCACACCTCTGGAGGGAGGGCGTGTCCATCAGCTAGCCAGGCCCCAGGCTGAGAACCCAGGGCGGAGTGATTGTGTCATGGGAGACGCAGGGATTTGGCGGGAAGCTCCTGCTTCTAGGACCTGCAAGTCTTCTCCCCCAGCACCCGCCCAGGGGCTGGGGCGTCTGTGTCCCAGAACTCGAGGGGGCTGGGGGCCACGGGGGACAAGGACACACCTGCACTTGTCCAGACCTCGGCCCTCTGCTGCTTTCTTAGCGTGAATACACTTCCCCTCTGGGCAGGCCGCCTTCTGTCACCCACAAGCTGGCTCTGGGCCACTCATCCTCTTTGGCTCTGTCCCTCCTCTTCTCGCTGACCCGCACCTACTGCTGCGTCCAGAGACCCCCTTCCAATTCACCCCTTTGCAATTGTGTCCTTGATTCAGCGTCCGAAACTGGGACACACAACTCAGCCTCCCCTCCCACTGAGGTGCCGAGGTGGGTGTATGGCTGGGCTTCAGCTGCAGGGGTCCCTCCTCCACGGCTGGTCCTTCTCCACCCACCCTGCCTGGGTCTCGCTTCTCTTTCCTCAACAGGAGGCAATTTTATCAGCTTTGGATGGAGGAGGCAGGGTCACAAGAGGGAAGGGACAGGGTGTGATGCCAGAGGGGAGGACCAGGGCCAGGAGTATGTCCCGGAGCAGATGAACTGGCCCAATGCCCAGGGAGGCTGGGTGGGAGCCGGCGCAGGGAAGGGCGAAGCCTGGGTGTCCGGGCACCCACAGCCATGCTGTGTCAGCAGTGGACGTGCAGGTGGGCTCAGCCCTGGGCCCTGCTCCTGCTTCTCTTAGGTCCCCAGCTCGTGGTGACTCACGGCTGGCAGCCCCAAGGGGAAGGGAATGGTGAAGACCAGGCAACCTTGGAGCTTTACTTCCCTGCCACCGTGGAGTACGCCGTACATGTGTTCAACCAGAGGAGCCAGGACAGCAATGCCTACAAAGTGGTGCGAATCCTGAGGTCGTGGAAGGAGCCGGTAGGTACCACATCCTCCCCCCTCCTGCACGGGCCCACACCTGCTGCTAATGAGGGTCAGGAGGGGGTTGTCATCAAGGGATCTCTATCACCATTTGAAACCCATAATATAGAGGGATAAACTCTATTTGGTTAGTTTCAGCTTTTATAAAAAAAATAACTTGGGAATTTTTTAAACTGTCAGTCTACTCACATGTAAGGTGTGTTTTCAATTTTCATCATTTCTGACCTTGTTTAATGAAGAATGACCAAATATGGAGTAAGAGGGGATGAAACCATTTAGTAAAAATAAAGAGCCAGACAGAAGATACTGGATTAGAGAGATTTAGACAAGATTTCATGGAAATAACATTAAAATAGGTTAGTTTAGGAAAAACAGAGAGAGAGAGATACACAGAGACGCCCACAGAGGGAGGGGGAGAGCGGCTCGGGAGTCACAGGCCCCGCTGGTCCTGAGGAGCCTCTGGGAGCTCACAGCCTCTCCTCTGACTCCACGTGTTCTGGGCTCCCTCTGGGTCCCCACCTACGTGGACCGAGTGTGATTTACACTCTTCCCAGATGGCATTCTTAACCCTAAAATGTTCCCCTAGCAATGCAGTCTCTACAGAATGCAACCAGGGGTGTGATTTTCACGTGGGCTGCAGACACGAACACCGAGAACACTCCGGAGGAGGGGCACTTCTGGTCCTGTGTGTGGCTGTGTGCGCGTGTGTGGTTGTGTGCGCGTGTGTGGTTGTGTGTGGGTGCTTTGTCTGAATGCTTGTGTGTGGTGGGGCGCTGGGGCGTCACTCCCTCTGCACCTCTGGGTTGAGTGATAGAAGGAAGGCAGAGGGCCCTCCACGCTGCTGGGCTTAACTCCGTGGACACTGGAGCTGGTCCTGGCTGGTCCTGCTGCCCTGCACCCTCCAGCTGGGCCTCTGTCTATGGTCTTTGGCCTGGAGTCCAAGACTGACTCTGGGTGTTGGAAATAAAGGCCGGATGGAGCCAGAAGACACTGTAAGGCTGAAGGACCAGGGAGCGGAGAAGAGGACAGAAACCTTCAGAGTGCACTTTGTGAGAGGGGTGGTGTTTCATAGAGCCATCGTCCCAATCCTGTGAGTGCGCCTGTGTGCTTGTATTCTCGTGTGTGTGTGTGTGTGTGTGTGAATGTGTGTGTGGGGGGTGGTGGTGCAGGGAATGGGTCCACTTCAAGGTCTGTACAAACGCAGGCAAATGGCATCGTGTTCTCCACCGAGCTGCAGCTCGGCCGAACCAGGTGTGGGAAATTTGACGAAGACATTGACAACTGTCCGTTTCAAGCAAGTCCAGACGTGAACAATGTAAGACAGGCGACAGCAGCCCTCAGGTTACAAGGCTGTGGACGCTGCCTCGGGGCAGGGGGTGTGGGGAGTGATGACAATGTCGTTCCAAGGGACACGGAGGGGCATTTGCAGGACGGAGCCCAGCCAGGCAGGCCAGCCCCGGTCACTTGTACGCCCCTGGCCTGTCTAGCTGCTGCACCCCAGGTCACACTGGGGTCAGGTTGCTCCTGACCACTTGGGACCGGGTCACCTGGGCCAGAGACGGGAATGTGCCCTCCCTGGTGTTCACCCACCTCCCTTCCCTGCCTTCAGGAGAAGTGCGGAGGGGGGCGGCAACAACATCACCTGGGCTGAGTAGCCCCCCTCTCGGGTCCCCCTGCCACTGACCCAGAGCCCGAGGGGTGGAAGCTGAGGAGCCCCACTGCCCTCCCTCCCAGGCCCTGCCCTGGTGATAAGGCGGGTAAACCCCACCCCAGGACAAACCCGAGTTGGATCAGAGGCCCTGCTGGGACGCTGGGGTCATGGGTCACACTGGGACATCCTGGGGGACGGGTCCCTGGAGACCACAGAGCTGGAGAGGGGAGAATGACCCAGGTGCCTCTGGGGTTAGGAGAGAGTCCCAGGTCGGGAACATCCAGGACTGAGGGCCAGAGCCTGCGCCCCCAGCTGCCCACCCCAGGAAGGCAAGGGTGGGGGGGATGCTGGCTTTACAGCTGGAGCTACACGCTTCCCAAGGCCCCTCCCGCCACTCTCTGTCCCTGTGCTTTGTCCCGTAGACCATCACCTGCTTCTTTACAATCGACACTGAACCCTGGAGAACGAAGTTTCAACTCCTGAACAACACCTGCTCGGAGGGCTCTGCTGAATGAGACCACACCCTGCCGTGGCCCTTCAGTGGCTGAGCAGCGCTGGTTCTGTCCTCTGTACGAGCAGGTGTCTGGGTGTCACATCCGGGCAATGTGGACATTCCTCCCTGTCATTTCCTCCTGTAGACTTGGTCATTAAACGTCAGCACTGCAAGCAGCTTTGTGCCACCTGGTTCCAGAGGTTGGGTGCTGGGCAGCTGAGGCTGTCCTGCCAGCAGGGCAGCCGGCTGAGCCCAGGGGCTGGGTCTCTCCTCCGTGGACACCTGAGCCAGCCGCAGGTGCCACAAGGTAGGAGCACAGGTGCGTCTGAGCAGTGTCTCCAGGCTCAGCATCCCTGCCCCAGGGCGGCCATTCAGAGGTGGCTGTGCAGAAGCCCATGGCTGCCCTGGGACTCTTGGTAGCAGCCACGTGGACCTTCTCCCTCCTTGCCTCCTCTCCTTGTGCTGCCCGCGATCACCTCCTGAATCAAAACCTGTTCTCAAGTGTGTGTCGCAGGGTCTCCTGGAGAGGGGACCCTTTGTGTGGTGTGAGGACTTCTTCAGGATGCGTCCTCCACACACACCTGGCTGGCTTCCCAGGCCCTGACTCCGGCAGAGCCAAGGGGAGCCCAGACACGGGCATCCGCGCTGTTGGTGGGCGTTGCTCAGTATAGGCAGAGCTGTGCTCTTGTCCCCCTGCCACCTGGGCCTGGACCAGGCAAGTTGCTCTCCAAGACCCTCCCCCACCCCTCCTCCTTCTCCCTCTGAGGCCTTTCCTGACTCCCGGCTGTTTCCGCCAAAGGAAGCTTAAAGGATCCTTTATGCACTGTGCTTCCCATCATGTTTCCAAGGAATCGACGCCACAATTCTCCTTAAGCAACTCCTGGGAAAGGGTCTCCTCTGAGGTCACCCCAATGTGGGGAAGCTGCCCGGCCCTTCATGAGCTCACCCCTTTCCTGGGGCTGTGGAGGGACCCTGGGAGGGGCGTCAAACCCGGCTTCTGCCAGGGATGGTGTGCTGCCTGTCAGTCCACACGCGTGGGGCTTTGCCAGTGCATCTGCCCCTGGAGGGGAGCCGCAGGGCCTGGGTTTGTCCCGACACCACTATCCCTCACTAGTCCAGAAGGTAGGACACCTGCACTGCTTAGCTTGGTGAGCGCAGGTGTGGACTGAGGGACCTGTCCTGGTGGGAGGAGCCTCCTCCCTGACCCTGAGCACCTCTGCCTGGAATGGTGTGTGCTGGACCCCTTCCTCCCACTGGAATCTGTGCACTGAAGAATCAGGGAAGTGGGTTTCTGGCCCTGTTGTCCATCCCTGGGCAACACCTCGCCGGAGGCAGAGGCAGGATTGCTGGGCTCCAAGCGCAGCCCACAGCTAAGGCAGGCACCCCCCTCTCCTGAAACGAGAGACTAGTGGGGACTCTGCCCTCCCAGCTGCTGACCTGTCGGCCACAGGCTCTGGGTCACCAAGGCTTGCAGCTGGGCATCGAGAGGGCCATGAAAGGAAATGCAGCATCAGTGACCAAATGCCTTGCCTCCAAGTGTTCTGCTCTGTGCCCACTTTCCCATCTGCCAGGGGCACATTTGGACACTTTCCTCAGCTTTCCCACGTGTCAGGGTCCAGACACAGCCCTGGGGCTCAATAAGTAAGGACTCAACACAAAGGAATAAGCAGGTGGAGACTTTGCGAGGACTTTGCAGTTGCCCGGGCCTCTCCGGTGGACAGGAAGGGGCGGGGCTGTCTGGTTATGGACGCAGGGTCACACCCAGAAGCTGGCCGTCCCTTCCCTGTGTACTCCTCAGCCCGCTCCCCCCGTCTGCACCTCCCCCAGCCCTGGTCCCCAGACTCCCAGGGAGCTAGAACAGCCGTGGGATTTGGACCCTAGTTTCCTCGTGGCGGTGGTCAGCCTGGGAAGCAACATGACCTGCTGGAAGGTGCAGTTGTGACTCTTTCTCTTTTTTCCCCCCCCAAATTCTTGATGATCTATGCTGGGGGGAGAGGGGTGAATGAAAAGGGCGAGGGAGATTAAGAGGTACAAAAGTCTAGTTATAAATGAGGTACAGGATGGAAGGTCCAGCATGGGGGCAGTCAATAACATTGTAATAACTTTGTATCAATAGGGGGATAGATAGTAACTAGACTTATCTTCGGGATCACTTTGTACAATAGAGGACTATAGTTGTGCAGTTGGAACTCACAGTGTTGTAGGTCAATTACACTGTAATTTATAAAAAAGAACTGAGGTATTTCTCCCCCAAGTCCTGCATTGGCGGAGGGCTCCTCTCAGGAGCGTCAGGCACCCTGCTGTCCAGCCCACCCCTCACAGATGCTCACCGCAGGCAAGTCCTGCCAGAGGAGGAGTCCCAGGGAGGGTTCACCTGTCAGCCAGGTGGGCTCCGACCTGCTCCTGTGTGGTTGTTGACACTTACCTGGCTGGCTGGCCCTCACCTGCACACCAGTGCTGTAGTTTCCACACCTACGTTTTGGAACGTACTTCCTTCTTGTCATGTTGACCCGCTTCACCATCTCAGCCCAGCCCTACACATACACACACACACAGACACACACCCAGCGAGAGCCTGCCTCTTCCACGGCCTCTGCCGAACCGTATTTCCTGGTCATCACACCTTTAAGCCTCCCCTCCCACACTGAACCAGAGCTGATCTAGGTGACCAACAACACAAAGAGTTGATGGTGTGTCACATCTGAAGCTGGGTCACCGAGGGCGCTGTGGCTTCCCTCCCCGTCTCTTGGACACTCTGTCCAGAGGAACCGATCTCCCTTACCCAGCGCAGAGAGGCCAAGTGGAGAGGCCCGCACCGAGGATAGCAGAGACCACCTGCCGACAGCCAACGCCAGCCAGCAGCCGGGAGGGCAAGCCGCCTGGAGAGTGGGTTCTCCGGGGCCAAACTCACCTTCAGACGAGGGCAGTGCCGTCAGAGCCTGAGTGTGACCTCAGGATAGCTGACATCAGCCAAGCTACCCCAGACCCTTGGTGCACAGACACCACGGAGACATAAACACGTTGCTTAAGCACCAAGGGCGGGGTGATCAGTCAGGCGGCATTGGATTATACCTCTCACCCTGTGCGAGCGCACACACGCATGCACACACACACACACGTGCACAAATGCAGCCTCCTCTCCATGGACCGTCACTCTTGCATTTTTCTGCCTCAATTCAAAACCCAAAGTAAAACACTAATCTCCAAATGATACCGCTAGCTCCCGGGTTGGATCGGGGTGGGGGGGGTAAAACTGTTTCTAAAGCCATTTTGCTGTGTTTTCCAGAGCCCTGGGCAGGGAGATTTCTGTGGAAATCCATGGATGGACATTCTCAACGCATCTTCAGAGCCTTGCAGAAACTACCTACCAGCCTGAAGCGGTGGAGGGGTGGGTCTTCCTATTAGTTCCACACAAAGAGCTGTCAGCGAAAAGTAACTTGTGCCGAGTTTGGTGAAATACGGAAACAGGTTCGTGTTCTCTTCCATTCATTGGGAGCAGACTGCTCCTGCTGGTAAATGAGTTGACCGAGCAGAAGACACTACACAGCCCGGAGCCACATTCTCAGCCTCCACGCCTGAAGAATGCACAGAAAAGCAAGAAGGCTACAAAATGAAGTCGATAGGTCAGATGTGTTATTTAAATGTTTTGGGAGTGTCTTTGCTTCTTTAAATGCTCATGAGAGCGGCAGAATGTGCTAGAAGACCATTAGACAGGCTGACATTCTTTCTTCAGCATATTGAGTTCAAAGTTCCAGGGTTTGGATGCCACAATAAAGGTGCAATGAAACATCTAAAAGAGACAAAAACAATAACCAGCTTGTAAGAACAATTGCAAAAAGCAAAAGTCAAAAAGCCCCAGAAGTTCCTATTTCCAGGTGCCAGGATTTGGCTTCAAGAGGGACAAAAGGCCGCCTGAGCCAGCCACGCCTCTACAGATCCCCAAGCTGTTCGCCCAATGGCAGAGCAGCCAGCCTCATGACTGGGATGGACCCCCATCGGTTCACCTCCCTGAGAGCTGAAGCCATCACGGTTGTGGCTTCGTTTGCTCCATGTGGGCAAGAGTTGGAGCCCAGGACCAATTATCCTCAAGAAACCCTAGTGTCCAGCTCTGGCCCTTCTCCAGACACGCCAACTTCCTGCGGCCCATGGAGACCCCACGCGGCGTGGAGGGCCCAGTGGGTCCTTCCCAGGGTATACAGCACCACAAGAATAGCCAGGGTCCTGCATGCCTTGGAAAGCGGTGTCAGAGTCTGGCCAGATTCCACCAGGGAAAGCTTGCAGCTGGGGAGCTGGGAGGAGACACAGGGCCTGCAGAGGGAGCGGGGCTCCAGGCTCCTGGGGTGGATGAGGTCACTGTGTCCCTCCTCTCACCTAAAATCTTTATTCAGTTAGAAGAAAAATATAAAGTACAAATAGCTCTTTATGGCAACACCCAGTAGAAGTGAAGTTGCATAAGATACACAGACTGAGGGGTCAAGTTGAGGGGGAAATAGGACCAAGTGACCAGTAACCCAGACAGACCACGGAGGAACTGAGGCCAGGTCAGCGGGGTGTCCAGGCTGGAGGGGCATCAGGATGGGTGGAGCTGGTTCCTGGCAATGGCAGGGAGGGCAGGGAGGGCAGGGAGGGCAGGCAGTACGCTTACCAGAGGGTTAACTAATTGCTTAACTTGTGATCGCCAGGGTAACAGGAAACAATCGCAAAATAAAGGGATTGAAAACCCAATTATTAAAATCAACCATAGAGGATACTTTAGCACTGTATTAACATATTAAAAATCTTTAAGAGGTGAAAAAATATTGGACAAGGAATTCAACTTCTTGGAACTCTGCCCACAAGGCAACAACAATCAGATATACACACAAACAGAAATAAAGAAGAATATTCATTATGGCACTGTTCATAATAGCTAAAAATTAGAAAAACTTAAATAATAAATTCTCAGGGGGTGACTAAATAATATGTGGAAACACCATTAAACGAAGTCAAATAGTTTCATTACATAATGCCCTCAAATAATTTTACGGTTTTGGAAATCCTTAGATTTTATTATTAAATAAAAATCTAAATTGTGGAACAGTGTACAGTGTGATCCCCACTACACAAAAATACAAATGTAAAATATAGAAGAAACTAGGATGTATAAAACTAAGTTGACAGCAGTAAGCTTTCCATAAAGGTATTTTTAGTTGATTGTTTTTTTCTTCTGTAGTTGATTTTAAGCTACTTAATACTTTGGAAAATTTCTAAACTTTCTACCTTAAGTGAATAGGGCCTTTTACTATTTAAAACAGTATCAGGTTTTAAAATTTATTTTCCACGGAGCTCAGGTAGTTACCCTTTCTTCCTTTCTAAGTCTCAATAAATAAAGAAAACAGATAAGCTCGAATCTATAGGAGGTCAGAAATGGGGAATCTCTAGGAGTTCCATGATCCATGCAAGGGCAGAGACTGGGAGGAATCCTTGGAGGGTAACAGGTGATTTTGAGCAAGACGATCCAAGGCTGTTGAACTCTATCTTAGCACCTACCTTCTGCATTTTGGGATCCCGTTGTACTAAGCAGTTTTCATTTCCCCCTGAAGCT
The DNA here is from genome assembly GCF_949987515.2 of Delphinus delphis. Taxonomy (NCBI): domain Eukaryota; kingdom Metazoa; phylum Chordata; class Mammalia; order Artiodactyla; family Delphinidae; genus Delphinus; species Delphinus delphis. Next base: position 43,880,779 of record NC_082697.1, read on the forward strand.
TTCTTGCACATTGTCCGGGCAATTTTGACTTCAAGAAGGTAATCCAAACTATCTGTGACCTGTCCATGAGTAATTTAAAGTTAGAGATCATAAAAGAATATGTGGTATCAGTTGTCATTTCTGATAAACAAACATGTCATTGACTGCTTAGGGCAAAAGATGTCTTCTCACCTCCTTCCCTCCTACAGTTTTTTTTTTTTTTTTTTTGGCCAGAGTTTTGGGGTAACGTGGAGGTGGTTCTTACCTTGCTCTCTCTCTCTCTCTCTCTCTCTCTCTCTCTCTGTGTGTGTGTTTCTCAGTCACTCTCATTATGGTATTTAATTTTAAAGTAATGACAACTGTCACCAAAATAAAGTAAGTAAACTATTCCCTAAAGACCATTTTTCCTGGGAAAACTAATGGTTTGCTCATTGGAGCTCTAGAAATAAACAGCATTTTCATCGAAATCCACTGAGAATGTATCGATTCCCTTTAAAGTTTTGGTATTTTTAGTCATCCTTGCCTTATTCCACGTCATATACCCTCCCAAATCCCTGACTTTCTGGGCATCTCCCCTCCCCTCCCCTCCCCATGCAGAGCTCCAGTCAGCGCTGTACTCAAGAAGGGTCTCACAGGGAAATGCAGATGAACAATGGCAAATGTCCACTCTCACGATTAAAGAACGAACAGGAAAACAAAGTTTACAAGACGTCAGGGAATCAACATGTGAATGAGAATGACCAAGTTAGTTAAACACCATAACTGAGCACAGAAAAATAAGAGATAATTTGGAAAATGCAGTAAACATTTTGGAAGTTCTAGAAAAGTCACCTGGGCATTAAACAAAATGGATGTAGGCAGAATTCTAAGTACAGTTTCATGAATATAAAGTATACTTAAAATTTTTCAGTTATGCATCTAAGTGTCTGAAAGGACACTTGTGGGGTGCCCCCAGGATTGACGAGTCCATGGGGGATGCAAGAAATCAGTGGTCACTTTCACTTTTTACTTCAACTACTTCCAAATGTACCCCTAGCACATTTTTCATGACTGGATATTAAGTTTCTCTGCCTCAGCGCTGTTGGCATTTGGAGCTGGGTCCTTCTTGGCCATGGGGAGCCATGCTGTGCCCAGAGGGTGGTGACCCACATCCCTGGCCTCCACCCCCCCAACCTCAGTAGCAGCCCCTTCAGTTGTGATGACCAGAAACATCTCTGGGCTTTGCCCAAAATGCCTTGTGGAGCAAAATCCATGCTCAGTTGAGAAGGAGTGCTTTAGCTTTGAGTTATATTTCCAAGTAAAAATTATCAAGAAAACAGATTTTCCCAAATCACACTCAACAACCACTGACCGACCACCAGCCCCGTCTTGATCCCCAATTGCCCAGGAAGGGAGGCAGATGGGGATCCAGCTTCAGAGGCAGCCCCTCCCTCCTTTCATGGCCAGGCCTCTCTGACTCTCCTAGCCTCCTGTGACACCGTCCCCTCCTGGCTGGCTGCAATGTCCCATCACCTTCATCCCATCCAGCATCACTCAGAGGCAGTAGCATGTGTGGATTAAGAGCAGGCAGCCTGGGTTTAAATCTTGGCTCTTCTACTTAGTAGCTGTGTGACCCTGGGCAAGTTACTAAACCTCTCTGTGCCTGTTTCCTCCTATGTGAACTTGAAAACCTGAGTGCGCATGCAGAAAGCCACTGGATCTAGCACAAAGTAAACATGGCTCCAGGCTGCCATTGGCAGTCTTTCCTACCAGTCTTCACCGTGTGTGAAATCGGCAGCAGAACCCCAGCCAGCTATGAACTGGAACAGGCGGCCACATGCTTTTTCTTCAAGGGCCAGAGAGGAAATATTCCAGGCTTTGCAGCACAAATACAGCCCAGAGGACCCTCAAAAAGTGTGTGTGGCTGTGTCTTAACAAAATTGTGTTTATGGACACTGAAGTTTCAATGTAAAGTAATTTTCATATGTCACAAAATAGTCTCCTTCTTTTGTTTCTTGTAATCATTTGTAGCTCACAGGATGTACAAATATGAGAAGTGGGCCAGATTTGACTTCAGGCTGTTAGTGGCCACTGCTGATAAAGATCTTTGCACTTTTAACTTAAATCATCCAATGGAATAGAGCAGTTTTCTTTCTATAGCACATGGGCATATGTTATTTTTATCCGAATTTTCACCCAGCATTTTTCTGTTTGCTTTCATTAGGAGTTACTTTTGTTTGGGGGGTGGTGCATTCTTCCTTACCCCCTTTCTTCAATATGTTTTCCAGCAGCTTGTAGCTGGAATGCCAAGGAGTTTTAAACACTTCTGTTCTAGCCTCTTTTGGAACCTGTTTCTACCTGATTCTTTTGCAACCTTACCTGCATTTGAGCTGACAGTCAACTAAGAAATAAAATGTACATTCCTGACCACTCCCTCCCATCAGGAAACTTGCACAAGCCTCTTAGATAGCCTCATCCACCAGAGGGAAGACAGCAGAAGCAAGAACTACAGTCCTGCAGCCTGTGGAACAAAAACCACATTCACAGAAAGATAGACAAGATGAAAAGGCAGAGAGCTATGTACCAGATGAAGGAACAAGATAAAATCCCAGAAAAACAACTAAATGAAGTGGAGATAGGCAACTTTCCAGAAAAAGAATTCAGAATAATGATAGTGAAGATGATCCAGGACCTCAGAAAAATAATGGAGGCAAAGATTGAGAAGATGCAAGAAATGCTTAACAAAGACCTAGAAGAATTGAAGAACAAACAGATGGAGATGAACAACACAATAACTGAAATGAAAAATACACTAGAAGGAATCAATAGCAGAATAACAGAGGCAGAAGAATGAATAAGTGACCTGGAAGACAGAATGGTGGAATTCACTGCTGCAGAACAGAATAAAGAAAAAAGAATGAAAAGAAATGAAGACAGCCTAAGAGACCTCTGGGACAACATTAAACACAACAACATTCACATTATAGGGGTCCCAGAAGGAGAAGAGAGAGAGAAATGACCTGAGAAAATATTTGAAGAGATTATAGTTGAAAACTTCCCTAACATGGGAAAGGAAAGAGCTACCCAAGTCCAGGAAGTGCAGAGAGTCCTGTACAGGATAAACCCAAGGAGAAACACACTGAGATACATAGTAATCAAACTGGCAAAAATTAAAGAAAAATTATTGAAAGCAGCAAGGGAAAAATGACAAATAACATACAAGGGAATTCCCATAAGCTTAACAGCTGATTTCTCAGCAGAAATTCTACAAGCCAGAAGAGGGTGGTATGATATACTTAAAGTGATGAAAGGGAAGAACCTACAACCAAGATTACTCTACCTGGCAAGGATCTCATTCAGATTTGATGGAGAAATCAAAAGCTTTACAGACAAGCAAAAGATAAGAGAATTCAGCACCACCAAACCAGCTCTACAAGAAATGCTAAAGGAACTTCTCTAAGTGGGAAACACAAGAGAAGAAAATGACCTACAAAAACAAACCCAAAACAATTAAGAAAATGGTAATAGGAACATACATATCAGTAATTACCTTAAATGTGAATGGATTAAATGCTCCAACCAAAAGACACAGGCTTGCTGAATGGATACAAAAACAATACCCATATATTTGCTGTCTACAAAAGACCCACTTCAGACCTAGGGACACATACAGACTGAAAGTGAGGGGATAGAAAAAGATATTCCTTGCAAATGGAAATCAAATGAAAGCTGGAGTAGCAATACTCATATCAGGTAAAATAGACTTTTAAATAAAGAATGTTAAAGGAGACAAGGAAAGATACTACCTAATGATCAAGGGATCAATCCAAGAAGAAGATAAAACAATTATACATATATATGCACCCAACATAGGAGCACCTCAATACATAAGGCAACTGCTAACAGCTATAAAAAGGGAAAGCGACAGTAACACAGTAACAGTGGGGGACTTTAGCACCTCATTTACACCAATGGACAGATCATCCAAACAGAAAATTACTAAGGAAACACAAGCTTTAAATGACACAATAGACCAGGTAGATTTGATTGATATTTATAGGACATTCCATCCAATAAAAAACAGATTACACTTTCTTCTCAAGTGTGCACAAAACATTCTCCAGGAAAGATCACATCTTGGGTCACAAATCAAGCCTCAGTAAATTTAAAAAACTGAAATAATATCAAGCATCTTTTCTGACCAAAATGCTATTAGATTAGAAATCAAAGGAAAAAACAAAACACATGGAGGCTAAACAAGACGTTACTAAATAACCAAGAGATCACTGAAGAAATCAAAGAGGAAATCAAAAAATACCTAGAGACATATGACAATGAAAACATGATGATCCAAAACCTATGGGATGCAGCAAAAGCAGTTCTAAGAGGGAAGTTTATAGCAATACAAGCCTACCTCAAGAAACAAGAAAAATCTCAAATAAACAGTCTAACCTTACACCTAAAGAAACTAGAGAAAGAAGAACAAACAAAACCCAAAGTTAGCAGAAGGAAAGAAATCATAAAGATCAGAGCAGAAATAAATGAAATACAAACAAAGAAAATAATAACAAATATCAGTAAAACTAAAAGCTTTCTTGAGAAGACAGACAAAATTGATAAACCATTAGCCAGACTCATCAAGAAAAAGAGGGAGAAGACTCAAATCAATAAAATTAGAAATGAAAAAGGAGAAGTTACAACAGACACTGCAGAAATACAAAGGATCCTAAGAGACTACTACAAGCAACTCTATGCCAATAAAATGGACAACCTGGAAGAAATGGACAAATTCCTAGAAAGGTATAACCTTCCAAGACTGAACCAGCAAGAAATAGAAAATATGAACAGGCAAATCACAAGTAATGAAATTGAAACTGTGATTAAAAATCTTCCAACAAACAAAAGCCCAGGACCATGTGGCTTCACAAGTGAATTCTATCAAACATTTAGAGAAGAGCTAACACCCATCCTTCTCAAACTCTTCTAAAAAATTGCACAAGAAGGAACACTTCCAAACTCATTCTATGAGGCCACCATCACCCTGATACCAAAACCAGACAAAGATACTACAAAAAAAAGAAAATTACAGACCAATATCACTGATGAATATAGATGCAAAAATCCTCAACAAAATACTAGCAAACAGAATCCAACAACACATTAAAAGGATCAAACACCATGATCAAGTGGAATTTATCCCAGGGATGCGAGGATTCTTCAATATACACAAATCAATCAATGCGATACACCATATTAACAAATTGAAGAATAAAAACGATTTGATCATCTCAATAGATGTAGAAAAAGCTTTTGACAAAATTCAACATCCATTTGTGATAAAAACTCTCCAGAAAGTAGGCATAGAGGGAACCTACCTCAACATAATAAAGGCCATGTATGACAAACCCACAGCAAACATCATCCTCAATGGTGAAAAACTGAAAGCATTTCATCTAAGATCAGGAACAAGAGAAGGATGTCCACTCTCACCACTATTATTCAACATAGGCTTGGAAGTCCTAGCCATGGCAATCAGAGAAGAAAAAGAAATAAAAGGAATCCAAATTGGAAAAGAAGTAAAACTGTCACTGTTTGCAGATGGCATGATACTATACATAGACAATCCTAAAGATGCCACCAGAAAACTGCTAGAGCTAATCAATGTATTTGGTAAAGTTGCAGGATACAAAATTAATGCACAGAAATCTCTTGCATTCCTATACACTAATGATGAAAAATCTGAAAGAGAAATTAAGGAAACACTCCCATTTATCACTGCAGCAAAAAGAATAAAATACCTAGGAATAAACCTACCTAGGGAGACAAAAGGCCTGTATGCAGAAAACTATAAGACACTGATGAAAGAAATTAAAGATGATACCAACAGATGGAGAGATATACCATGTTCTTGGATTGGAAGAATCAATATTGTGAAAATGACTATACTACCCAAAGCAATCTACAGATTCAATGCCATCCCTATCAAATTACCAATGGCATTCTTTTACAGAACTGAACAAAAAGTCTTAAAATTTGTATGGAGACACAAAAGATCCCGAATAACAAAAGCAGTCTTGAGGGAAAAAAACGGAGCTGGAGGAATCAGACTCCCTGACTTCAGACTATACTACAAAGACAATATGGTACTGGCACTAAAACAGAAATATAGATCAATGGAACAAGATAGAAAGCACAGAGATAAACTCACGCACCTATGGTCAACTAATATATGACAAAGGAGGCAAGGGTATACAATGGAGAAAGGACAGTCTCTTCAATAAGTGGTGCTGGGTAAACTGGACAGCTACATGTAAAAGAATGAAATTAGAACACTCCCTAACACCATACACAAAAATAAACTCAAAATGGATTAGAGACCTAAATGTAAGACTGGGCACTATAAAACTCTTAGAGGAAGACATAGGAAGAACACTCTTTGACATAAATCAGGGCAAGATCTTTTTTGATCCACCTCCTAGAGTAACGGAAATAAAAACAAAAATAAACAAATGGGACATAATGAAACTTAAAAGCTTTTGAACAACAAAGGAAACCATAAGCAAGACGAAAAGACAGTCCTCAGAATGGGAAAAAATATTTGCAAATGAATCAATAGACAAAGGATTAATCTCCAAAATATATAAACAGCTCATGCAGCTCAATATTAACAAAACAACCCAATCCAAAAATGGGCAGAAAGCCTAAATAGACATTTCTCCAAAGAAGACATACAGATGGTCAAGATGCACATGAAAAGCTGCTCAACATCACTAATTATTAGAGAAATATTTATCAAAATACAAAAATCAAAACTACAATGAGGTTATCACCTCACACCAGTTAGAATGGGCATCATCAGAAAATCTACAAATAACAAACGCTGGAGAGGGTGTGGAGAAAAGGGAACCCTCTTGCACCATTGGTGGGAATGTAAATTGATACAGTCACTATGGAGAACAGTATGGAGGTTCCTTAAAAAACTAAAAATAGAATTACCCTATGACCCAGAAATCCCACTTCTGGGCATATACCCAGAGAAAACCATAATTCAAAAAGACACATGTTGCGCTTCCCTGGTGGCACAGTGGTTGAGAGTCCGCCTGCAGATGCAGGGGACACAGGTTCGTGCCCTGGTCTGGGAAGATCCCACATGCCACGGAGCAGCTGGGCCCGTGAGCCATGGCCACTGAGCCTGTGCGTCCGGAGCCTGTGCTCTGCAATGGGAGAGGCCACAACAGTGAGAGGCCCCCGTACCGCAAAAACAAAAAAACAAAAAAACGGACACATGCACCCCAATGTTCATTGCAGCAGTATTTACAATAGCCAGGTCATGGAAGCAACCTAAATGCCCACTGACAGATGAATGGATAAAGAAGATGTGGTACATATACACAATGGAATATTACTCAGCCATAAAAAGGAACGAAATTGGGTAGAGACGTGGATGGATCTAGAGACTGTCATACAGAGTGAAGTAAGTCAGAAAGAGAAAAACAAATATTGTATACTAACACATATATGTGGAACCTAGAAAAATGGTACAGATGAACTGGTTTGCAGGGAAGAAATTGAGACACAGATGTAGAGAATGAACATACGGACACCAAGGGGGGAAAGCGGCAGGGGGGTGGTGGTGGTGGTGTGATGAATTGGGAGATTGGGATTGACATGTATACACTGATGTGTATAAAATTGATGACTAATAAGAACCTGCTGTATAAAATAATAAATAAAATAAAATTCAAAAATTAAAAACAAAATAGAATAGAAAAGAGTCCTACATCTGCAGAACTACCTCATGCTTGGCAGGGGTGACACTGTGGTATAGTGTAGAAATAATGCCCTTTTTAATAATTGGTGCTATTTGGTTAAAATAAAAACAAAAAAAGAAAACCACACACACACAAAATGTACATTCGTGAAAAGAAGTAGCAAACACTATGAAATGATTCGTTAGTCTTGAGCTATGTGGGTCTTTGGTTTATTTTATTATTAAATACCTGCCTTTAAAGCAGAACCATCTATACCTATTTCTGTAAATGGAGAGCACAGATGAAAACATCCAAGAAAGTGGACTCATCGTGGGAAAGACGGGAACTTCACTAAGAACAGGTACCACATCTGAGCCCCCTGGGGCATTGACATCCATGAGGTCTTACTTCAGCCACCCATTGGGGACGCACATCCTGGACCAGGTGTTGTTGCCTGAAAACACAAACCACACAACTGGGGCCACACGGAGAACCAGCAGGAGCCCGGGGCCCTCAACTCGTGCAGGTGGCCAGGAGCCAGGGGTCCCGGCCTCTTAGGGGATCCAGACGCTGAGTGAAACTTCTGCCCACATAAGAAAACAGGAAACGGAGGCAGGTTGACGGTGGCTGGAGGGTGGGCAGCGCAGGTTAGAGGGCAGATGGGGCGAGTGGAGGAGGAAGAGGGGCAGAGGTGTAGGTCAGGCCGGCGTCACATGTAACCCGGGCCCAGTGGGGCCCCCTCACCCTCTGCCGACCCCTCTCATTGCTCACCCCTCCACCTCCCATCTCGGGCTCCTGCATAAACCTCAGGACAACCCTCTTTCTCAGGAAACACAGCGCTGGTTCAATGCACTCATCTTAGACATGGTCCGTGTTCAAAACCCTCCAACTGCCCTAAGAACATCCTTTACAGTATAATTTTAAATCCAAGAGACAATACAGGATCACATCTCGCATTTAACGTCATGTTTCTTAAGCCTCCTTTAGTGAGAACCGTTTCCTTCTTCTTCCCCGTCTTTCACAGCACTGATTTTTTTTTTTTTTCGGTACGCGGGCCTCTCACTGTTGTGGCCTCTCCCGTTGCGGAGCACAGGCTCCGGACGTGCAGGCTCAGCGGCCATGGCTCACGGGCCCAGCCGCTCCGCGGCATGTGGGATCTTCCCGGACCGGGGCACGAACCCGTGTCCCCTGCATCGGCAGGTGGACTCTCAACCACTGTGCCACCACCAGGGAAGCCCAGCACTGATATTTTTAAGCGGTCTTAGAGAATGCCGCATAATATGGACTCGTCTAATTGTCCCTCGAGATCACCCTCAGGCCTTTGGAGCAGGAACGCCGTCTATAGGCAACGCTGTGTCCTTGCAGTGATGTCACATCAGAGGTACACGGTGTCAATTTGTCCCATGTGTCCTGGTTGTAATTAATTAACAAGCAACCCCTATGGCGGTCCACCCCCCTCCCTCCTCCTCCCCTCCCCCCTCCCCCCGCACCAGGTGGAGGATTCATTGCTGATCTTCGACCTGAGTTAGTTACCACCATGGTGGTTGCAAAAGGTGATTTTCTAGTTTCATATTCTTTCACATCTCTAAGTAGGCATTTTTCTGTAAAAAAAGAGCCTTCCCTTCTGCCCTGGTTCCTTTTTACAGTGAAAGCTGGATGTGGAGTTTGTTCATTTGTTAAATGTGTTATAATCCATCCCTGTAGCCGCTTAGGTTGATGATATCAGCTCAAACTGTCCCAAACTTGACCCCTTCAGGAGCCCTTCTGGACTCTTACCTGTGTTTTCTGATGTGACTATAACTAAGTTTAAGTTATTTGAATGGATATATTATGTTTTACCCCAGAATGATAAAGGAGGAAGTTTCATTAACTTTCTTCCAAAAACCCCTAAAATAAAGTTCATAAATTTTGGCTCAGGTGTCTCTCAGCCGCTCTCCACGGACGACAGCCCTGCCACAAATGTGAGTGTGGGGACAGAGAACGGGGAGTGAAAGCCACCAACCTGCTCCTGGGACTTCAGAATCTGCAACACCTTGAAGGTGTACTCGTCCTTGCTGGCCTCGTTGTACTCCTTCATGGCGAACCACAGTGCCTGCTCCACGTATACGTAGGATTCGGAGATGTCTTGGAATTTCCTCACCACCTTCGATGAACCCCAGGCCTGGACACCTCTGGACGCGAGGGCCACCGTGGCCATCAGGAGCAGCAGGCCGGGGCGGAGCCTGGCCATGGTACCTCAGCCCAGGGGCGCGGCCGAGCCCCTCCTGTCCTCGCAAGGCTGGCCGGGCCCTGCTGCCTCTGCACCCGGCCCCTCCTAGCTCTGCTGCAGGCGGAGAGGGGAGAACAGCGGTTAACATGGCCTGCCTAAAAAAGAGGCTGCCTGCGAAATGTGCAATTCAGTCCATTTTCCCATCTTGGATGCTTCCTTTCTGGAAGGACACACACCTCTGTGCACTCACGTGTGGGAGGGATGCACACACACGTGTACACACACACACGCCTGTCCCTGCTGGCTGGGTTGGGCCCTGTGGTAGGCACTGCACGTGCTGGGTGGCCTTTCATCATCAGAGCCCCGTGGGGCTGCGAAACCCTTTACACAGGAGGAAACGGCCACGGGGCTGCGTGTCTGCTTCAGACCGGGGCTGCCCTGCCTCAGCCTCACCCCCGCGTAGGAGGGATCATGGCTTGTGAAGTGCATTTGCTTTAGAGGAATCCCTTCTGCCACAGAAGGTCACCAGGATTTGGCTCTCGAGGCAGAGGCAGTGGTTAATGTGTCAGGTGAACACAAGGAGCAGCCCCTCGAGACAAAGCAGGGTCCGTGGGTTGTGTTTGCCACAGAGAAGTGGGGACAGAGTGTCCAAGCTGAACAGAGGACGTGATGGCCAAACCAAGAGATGCCTGGTGTCCGTCAGGCTCTAGATACAGACACCCAGCACTGAACACTCCTGGGGTCTTAGCTCGGTTGCCCACCCAGGACACCACTCTGACCCACATGCCCTCTGCCAGGAATCGCCAACCAAACCCAGGCCGCGAGAGGAGACCTTCCCGTGTGCCTCCCAGAGACGGGCCTGTGGGGAGGCTGATGCGTGAGGACACCGGGTCCCCTCCGCCCGCCGGCCTGGCCCGTGGTAACCTACCCGCTCCTGCCCGGCCTCCGTGCGATGGCAGCATTGATGTGACACGCATGGGATTGGAGCGGTTCAGACCCGCTCCGTGGCCTCTGGAGCAGTTGCCCAGACACACGGGACGGTTGCCCTGGGCCGTCTCCCATCCAGCATGGCTAAACCTGGGACCCACCTGAGCACCAAGCTCCTTTCCACGATGCTGCGGCCGAGCCCTGAGCTGGCCGCCGGCCGCAGGCGGTCTCTCTCCTTCCTCAGGACCCGAGCTCGGTGGCTCCTGCCTGCGGCCCGCTTGTCTCTGGCATGCTCAGTTCACAGCCATGTGCCTGCTCAGGGTGTCTGCTGGCGTTAGGGTACGTCTGCCCTCAGCTGTCCTCCCTGCCAGTGGTCACCTCTGGCCCCTTTGTGACGTAAGCCCTGCCCCACTGATGCTGCCCAGGTGACCAGCCCCTCTGTCAGGGGACCCTCTGCCCTCAGAAGCCCACAGGCTCACCAGGAGCCCCCAGCATCTGCCCCAAGTGCTGAGTCCCAGCTCCTGTCCCTTGGCTCCTGACTTGCTAAATTTCTGTGCTTTGGATGGGCAGCTGGAAGTGAAGTCACCTCCAGGGCTCTTTCCATCAGTGTCTTGTCATGTGGCCCCTCTTTGGCATCTTAGAGACACCAGACAGCCAGGCTCAGGGGACCTGGGGCCAGAGGCCCTCAGGTCGGGAGGCCAGGGGTGGTGCCTAGGACACGAAGCCGAAGGCTGGCAGCAGACTCAGGCGTGATGAGCCTCTGTGGGATGAACAGAGGGCAGATCCCCCTTGGCCCGCCAGCCATTCCTCCCCATCTCCAGCCTTGTCCCGGGCAGGCTGCCCGGACGGTCGGGACTCCATCCCACTCTGCTTTTGGGGCCTGGCTCAGCCACAGAGAGGGGAGTCCCAAGAACTCAGAAGTTGGGAAATCACTACTTTTCTTTCCAGGATATTAAAAATACACATCAGCCCAAGGAGGCTCCTACCTGAGATCCGTAAGTAAACTCCAGACGGGGCCTGTGAGACCTGAGAGTCACCGGCTGGAGGGTCAAATGTGAGACAGAGTCCTGGGCTGGAAGTCAGGAGCCATTTCTGAGCTTGTAGAAAACACAGAAGCCAGATGGAGAAGAAGCATCGATCTGGCCACACACTTTGTACAGCACACACTCACACATGCTCTCGCCCCCCGAAGTCGACAGGTAAATGGGAACACGATATGTTATTTGGAAGATATTTGGCAAAGGGTTAAGTTCCCTTTTATGGGAAAAGCTCTTTTTTTTTAATTTTTATTTTTTTAACATCTTTATTGGAGTATAATTGCTTTACAATGGTGTGTTAGTTTCTGCTTTATAACAAAGTGAATCAGTTATACATATACATGTGTCCCCATATCTCTTCCCTCTTGCGTCTCCCTCCCTCCCACCCTCCCTAGCCCACCCCTCTATGTGGTCACAAAGCACCGAGCTGATCTCCCTGTGCTATGCAGCTGCTTTTAAGATCTGAAAGAAAAAGACAATTTCCTCACTTGTCTCGGCTCAAAGGGAGCCAAAGATATGAGCATATAGTATGTCCAGAAGCGAGTCCATTTCCCCTCTTGGCCCCATGAATCGTTTGAAAACTGTGGCCTGGGCTGAGGCCTCTCTCAACAGAAGTAGAGACAGCCCACATCTCTCCCTGGGAGTAGGCTGGGGTCCACCCAGCTGGTCCGGGAAAACTTCAAGGGCGGGGCAGGGTGCTGACGCTGCGATGGCTGTGGACCCACGGGGCTGAGTCCTGGGCTGGTCCTCAGGCCTCCACTGACTGACGGAGTACGGAGGGGAGACAGCCCCTGGGCCCTCTGGGCATGGCCCCGCTCCCTTCCATCCCCCGCAGCCGGCTTACCCCAGCTGCTTTGGGGTCATCGGCAATGGCAGATACTGACTGTTCCAGAAGCTATTGCCCCGAATGAAGCATCTCATTCTGCCCCTGATGGTGGGAACTGGGGTTCCAGGAGGGGCTGGCTGGTGCTTCTTACCCCGGCTGCCTTAAGGGGTGCGGCCAGAGGGCAGGTGGGACGCATGGGGCGCACTGCAGGGGCAGGGTGGTTTTTACACAACTTTACTGAAATATAATTCTCATACCATACAATTCAACCATTTAAATGTGCGATTCAATGGCTTTTAGTATCTTCACAGTTTTACATCCAAAATCACAATGAGCTTTCCCAGCAAGGCTGAACCAATACCCTCCCAATCTCCCTGCCTCCTTCCAATCCTAGGCAACCTCGAATCTGCTTTCTCTATAGATGTACCTATTCTGGACATTTCCTATAAATGGAATCATACTGTATATGTCTTGTGGTGTATGGCTTTCTCTTAGTATGTTTTCAAGGTTCACCCACGTTACAGCATGAATTGCTACTTCATTTCTTTTTATCACTGAATAACTTTCCTTCATGCATGTGTGTCCTGTGTTTCATCTATCCATTCACCAATTAGTGGACATGGGGGTTTTGACTACTTTTTGGCTATTATGACTAACGCTGCTACAAACTTTCATATTTGAGCTTTTGTGTGGACCTATGCTTTTATTTCTCTTGGTACACAGGTCAGAGTGGAATTACTGGGTTACCTGAACTCTGTATTTAACTTTTTGAGGAACTGCTAGATGGTTTCCCAAAGGGGCTGCACCGTTTTACCTTCCCATCAGCAGTGTATGAAGGTTCCATTCCTCTACATCCTTGCCAGCACTGGTTACTATCTCTCTATTTATTTATTTACATTTTGGCTGCGTTGGTCTTAGTTGCAGCATGTGGGATCTTTTGCTGCGACAGATGGGTGGGATCTTCATCGCAGCACATGGACTTCTCTCTAGTTGTGGCGTGCAGGTTTTCTCTCCAGTTGCAGCACGCTGGCTCCAGAGCACGTGGACTCTGTAGTTTGCGGCAGGTGGGCTCTCTAGTTGAGGCGCTCGGGCTCAGTAGTTGTGGTGCGTGGACTTAGTTGCCCTGTGGCATGTGGGATCTTAGTTCCCTGACCAGGGATTGAACCCACGTCCCCTGCCTTGGAAGGCAGATTCTTTACCACTGGACCACCAGGGAAGTCCCATACTCTCTGTTTGTGATGATTGCCAGCCTAGTGGGTATGAAGGGAGACAAGTGGTTAGACTTTAACAAATGTGATGCAGAACATTTTAATTTCCATAATATCAAAAAGCTCTTGCAAGTAATTTTTAAAAAGACAAAAATCCAGTAGGAAACTTGGAGAAAAGTAATCAACACAGAAGTCACAGAAAAAGAAATATAAATGTCTTTAATACATGTGTGAAAATATGCTTAGCTTCCTTAACAACAGAAATTCAAATGAACCCAACCATGAAGTGTCACCATTCTCCTACACTTTGGAAAAAAGTTAAAAAACAATGACAGTGTCTGGTTGATAAGGCGCCTTCATCAGCATTGGTGGAGTAAGAATCCAGTGTCTTTGCTCAGGGTGATTTAGCCATCTCTGCTAAACGTTTAAAAGTTACATAGTCCTCAACACATCCACACGCAGGAGTTTGTCCCACAGAAGTATTTGCCTACACGCACAAAAGGGCATGGGGACACAGTTTTTTCTTGGCTGGAGTAGAGTAGTTATTACCTAAATTTTTCTGTCTTTATAGACTGCCCCTATCCTGGACCTTCAGCTGGAGAGAGCAGGCTTGGGTTGGACAGAGGAAAAACACAACTGTTTACAAAATGACATTTTCACCAACTTTGTCAGCACAGATCAGTTTCGACATCCTGGGCAGGGTTTGGGGTGGGGGGACTTCCCGTGGGTACTTGGCGTGGAGGGAGCTTCGCAACCTGTATCAGAGGCTGTGCTTGGGGAGGGAGGGGGTTCACACTGACACGGGTCCCAGTCAGAAGCTTGGGGGTGCTGAGGGGTCAGCCGAGGGCCTTGGCCCCTGTCGCTCCACAGTTCTGGCCAGCAGCACCTTCTCCACTTCTTCACGTGGACCATTGCGTCTTTGTCGTTCTTGTATAAACCGTGGGAAGCAGATCAAGACAAGCCTTGGACTCCTACCCAGATCGATACAGGTGAACCCTCCTCGGCAGCAATTCTGGAGCCATTCGGGCTGCAGGGCCAGATAGCGTTACTGAAATAAGTTGTTTGGTGATTTATTTCCCCTTTCTGCAGGCCTCCGTCCCTCCACTCTGAACCACCCCCCCAGAGCTCTCCACTGTCCACCTAAAGTCATTCCGCACCTGCAGGATTGAGGGTCTGCCGGAGGCGGGGAGGCCGAGAGCTCTCCCTGGGAGAGGCCCCCATGAAAGGCTGTGCAGCTGAGGCCCCAACTCCGCCATGAGGGAGCCCTGTTACGTTCAGGCCAACACCCTCGAAAGCAAAGAGCCTGGAAGGGAAAAGGCCCCATCACCTTTCTCCACATCCACATTAGCTGGCTGCTTGCCAAGGCAGGTGCTGAGCGATGGCAGCAGAAGCTAGGACGGCGCCCAGCCCACCTGGACTCACAAGAGGCACCCCCGAGGGCCAGACACCTGGCTCCAGTCCTATGCCCGTCCTCACCCGCACTCAGCCCGGCTGTGTAACATAATTCCTGCCTGGTTCATCTCATTCGGCAGTTCTTCTTCTAGCAATGCCCTTAAGTCTTGCTCCAGGGGTGGCTGAATGGGGAAAGATCCTGCAGAAATCACCCTCATTGCATCACAAATCCCCTTTCGTCAAGAGGAAGCCCACGGTCCAGTCCCCAGCACTTTGGAGCAATCCCCTGATCTGCGGCCTGGCTCTGGGCCTCTCTCATGCGTGAAGTTTGCTGTGACACTGAGCAAGGTGAAGCTAGGTCCACCACACAGCCGGTTCCATCTTGGCAATGGTCACAGTCCCACATTCTTGCTTTTTCCACGGGCAAGGTGAGGGTGAGAGAGTGACGGCAGAAGGGGCTTCTCTGCGTGTGCGCAGGGGGCTGGCCTTGAGGCCTTGAGGTTCCCGGCCAGGAGGCGCAGTCAGGGTTCTGGAAGCAGAGCAAGCTGGGCACTGGGCATGTGCACACCTCGGGTCGAGCCCATCAAGTCTGACAGCTCGGGGGCCTGTCCCTGCAGTGTCCGTGGTGGGAGCCCATGTAGAGCCGGAGACCAGCTCATTGCCGTCGGCAATTCTTTTCCTGAGAAAGGCCCCCAGGTTCACGTTCCTGTCCTCACGGGGGGATGGGTAAACGCTGCCGGCACGCCTAATGTCCAGATAAGAGCTGGGGACTCGCAGACCCAAGACCTCCCCATCCTCTATTCCAAGGACCCTCTGTTCTTTGGGCAAGAGCCTTGCAGTCTCTGTTTTGGCCCTGGCCTACTTTGATGTTGCAACAATTAAACTCTGTGTCAGCCGAAGAACAAAAGTGACTGTAGAACTAATGCCTTTTAACTCTTTGGTGGGACAAGGCTGACAGTGAAAAGTGGGAGGAGGCAACAGAGGCCAGGGCTCAGGTCTCTGCTGCCAACTGTCCCTAAGGCCGCTAGCCGGCCTGACCTCAGCAGAAACCTGCAAATGTGTCGGCACGTGGATAGCAGAACCATCAGCCTCCCCCGCTGTAACGGACGTACATGCAGCTGACCCAGCACATCGCCTGGTCCTACCGAGCCAGCAGGCATTCTGTCCTCCAAGATGAAGGCTAGCAAACTGAGGGCCCAGTTACACCGTGAGGGCTTTGAACTGGAAGGTGGCAGCGTTGGGACAAGAACTCCATCTTCTGTGCTGGCCTGTGGCTGTACCCCTGCCCTCGAGGTGGAGCAGCCTACAGCTCAGACATGCTGGTGTCCGGGAGGTTGTCCCACAGCCGACCCTGCTCCTGGCCTCACTCCCCTGGCCGGGGGGGCTCCATGACTCAGCCAGGACTAGAGACTCGTTTCCTCGTGCTCAGACACGCTCATGCCCAAGAAGGGAGGCTGTTAGCTGGGACTGGTACCCAGGTAGCCAGGATCTGCCCGCAGAGACCGTAAAACGCTGTGGGGAGAGGGCCTGCCCCCTGCCAAGCCTGGCCAAAGGAGGCTTCCAGAAGGAACCTGTGAGTACCCACTGCGTTCAGCCCTCTGTGGGGCAGGGCGCGGGGGGAATTACCAGATCAAAAGGAGATTCCTTCCCAGGGGTGTGGTGGGAAATGGAATCAGACCGCACTCTACCCTCTGTGCTCAGTGACAAATGTTCCTTATTCCTGGGGGTGGGCCATCATGCCTGCTAAAGGCAAGTGGCCTCCCGTGAGGCCAGGAAGGAGGACTTGGTCCTGCCCATCTTTCGTTACCACCTAACCTGAATCTAGAAAGCAGAACAGCAAGCAGGGGGACATGTATGAGGAAAGCGTGCTGGTAACGGCTCACAGGCCATTGCTGTTTCACACACAAAGGAAGGGATGGTGGTAGGAGCTCCAGAGCCCCTAGGCATCCACACACTTCTTCATCACGGTGAAATCGCTGTGCCACGGGAGTGCGCCCACCAGAAATGTGCACATTTGGCTCTGAAAAAGACAAATTCAGAGATTTGTCTCTGAAAAAGACCACCACCACAGCAAAGTCAGCAGTGTACCAAGAGGAAGAGAAAAAAAATGGCTCTGTTGCCAGGTGTCAGCTTAGGATACTACGTGTCAGCTTAGGAATATGTGGGAAGACGGGTCGTCACCCATCAAGGAATGCCCCCAAGAATCTGCTGGCTGGAGGCTGCAGACCTTTGTAGCCACCAGCAGGTACCTGGAGGGGTATCTGTCCCCGTCCCTCCCATGGATAGACAGCAAATATTAATCATCATCATATTCTGGTGGGAGATCAGATGTAACCTTGATTTTATTTTGAATTCTCTTTAATGTTTTCTACAGTGTAGATTGTATGCAATTCTATGCCAGGTATAAACTAATGTAGGTAATCTTAATAATCAAACAATGCCTTTTGTTCTAACAACAATGTCAGGATAAGAGCAATTTAGAGGGTTCTAGGACCTAACATATCTTTTATTCCAAAGACCCCTTCTCTCCCTTTCAAAATGTCATTGAGGGCTTCCCTGGTGGCCCAGTAGTTAAGAATCCACCTGCCAATGCAGGGGACACGGGTTCGAGCCCTGGTCCGGGAAGATCCCACATGCCACGGAGCAACTAAACCCGTGCACCACAACTACTGTACCTGCGTGCCACGTTATTGAAGCCCGTGCGCCTAGAGCCCGAGCTCCACAACAAGAGAAGCCATGCAATGAGAAGCCTGCGCACCGCAACGGAAGAGTAACCCCTGCTCGCTGCAACTAGAGAGAGCCCGTGCACAGCAATGAAGATCCAACGCAGCCAAAAATAAATAAATAAATTTTTAGAAAACCATTGAAATGACAAATGAAATATTCTATGTGTGGGTGATAGACGGATGAGTGAGGGGAGAGATGGAGAGACACATGAACAGGGCGGTAGCAATCCTGGAAAAACAGCAAAGGGCATCTTCAATAATTGGCTGGAAACACTGGGGCATTTCAGGAGCTAAGAGGCAAACAGTGTCAGAGAGAATGGCGTTAGGTCTCCACTGAGTTCTGGACACATGCAAAGGAGTATTATGGGGGCCTCATTGCCCACAAACCAACAAAATACCAAGTCAGAATGTTTTTATAGGCAAATTACATCAAGCCTTGAGAACCCAAAGCTCTTTTGGTCTTTAAACTGATCTAGATCACAGGAAAAAATGGACAGCCCCCATTCTCATTACACCAGACCACAGAAATCCTGAAACCAAAATATAGCTGAGAAATAAATTATAACCCAAACTTACCTACTAAATAGCCTTAAAAAAATACCAGCAAATTAAAAGCAGCTGCATAGTAAACAGTTACCGTCCCTAATGCAGTGCTTTTCAGCATTCCTGTGACATGAAGTGTGTGGATGTCAGTACCCGGACATTCTGATTCAGTAGGTTTGGGGTCAGACCATGGAACGTGTGTGTGCCCGTGTGTGCGTGTGTGCACCACACGCTCCAAGCCATTCTCTAGGGAAGTTTGACTGTTTAATATATAAAAGCAAAATTCCTAAATGAAAAGTGGCGCATCGATCCCTCTGTATTCTAAGAGACAAGTGTGGACATCACCCATGCCGCTGCTCCCTTCCCAAGACCCCTCCCACCACCCCAGGGGCCCATGTGGCCGGGGTTTGTCTTCCTGTTCTCTGAGTGTTTAGGAAGCAGAACAGCTGTGATGGACAGAATTTGCTAACAGTTGAGTGAGGTAAAGGCTGCCCATATGTCCGTGTAAATCTGCTCCCATCTGGTTTTAAAAGATTATAGCAGGATTTAGAGATGGCCAAGCCCGCCATCCGGAAAATCCTTCTCCTACCAGCTCTTGGAATCACAGAAGGAATGAGGGCCGTCCTTCCGCAGTGGCGTTCCAGGCTTCGCAGGTGGGGCGCCTAGACCGGCAGCATCAGCATCACCAGGGAACTTGATGGAAATGCAGGACCTCGACCTACTGAATCAGAAACTCCAGGGGTGGGCCCCGCAGTCTGTGTTTGAGCAAACCTCCAGGTGATTCTGATGAACGGTGAGGTCAAAAAAAGATGACAGGGCTTCCCTGGTGGCGCAGTCGTTGAGGGTCCGCCTGCCGATGCAGGGGACACGGGTTCGTGCCCCGGTCCAGCAGGATCCCACATGCCGCGGAGCAGCTGGGCCCGTGAGCCGTGGCCGCTGAGCCTGCGCATCCGGAGACTGTGCTCTGCAACGGGAGAGGCCACAACAGTGAGAGGCCCGTGTACTGCAAAAAAAAAAAAAAAAAAAAAAAAAATGACAGCAGGAAATGAAAGGTGTGTCTGCAGCTTGGGTCCAGGTTCACCTGGACTCATGCTTTTCTGCCAGGCCTTCCCTCACTGCCAACTCCAGCCTTTAACGAGGTCGTATGACCTCTTAGTTTCTTTCCAAAGAACTAACAAGGGTGACCGGACTGTAGTGGGAGAAGCTGGTTAGCCAGCTGGCGGCCGACCCAGGGCTGAGACGGGGGCGTCGGGCACTAGAACGCGCACCCCTAACAGCCGTCCCCACTCCTCCTACCTCCCAGAGGTCCCGGACTCTCTGCTCATCCGGCCACGGGAAGGAAGAGGATGGCTGTGTGCTGATTCCAGGGAAACGGGAACCTGAGAACTCACATCCCTTTCTGGAGGTGGGTTAACCAGAGTGACAGATTCAAAGCCCGTATCTGATCGCATGGATCCCAAGAACTGCATGATCTAATGTTTCTCTGGCTTTTCATCCTCCTAAGAAGGCCTGAAAGTCTTGCCCACAGCCTACGAGGCCTGGCTTGGCCTGGTCACTGCCCACCTGTCTGGCTGCTCACACTGGCTCCTTAGGGTGCCTGAAATGGGCCACACTCCTTCTTCCCCTCCCCCACACCTCTAAACCCTCCCCACTCCCCTCCTGCAGCAGATGTTATGGGTGGGGCCCCAGGCACCGACCCACACTGTCACTTCCCGGGGCTCTCTGTTGCCAGCAGAAGCCAAGGGCTCCTGGAGCAGCTCTTAGCCTGAGAGTTTGTGGATGAGGAACCCAGCTCCTCTCCTGCAGGTGGCCCAGCTCTGCAGTGCTGCCCCCTCTCCCCAAGGCCCCAGGGACCCTGAGCCCAGATGCCCTTGGTGATCACCTGCTTAGTGGCTCCCCTGCACTGGTCCCTTCCCTGCCCCCTCTCAATCCTCTCCAGGCTGCCTGCTGCTTCCTGGATGGCCTCTCAAATAAACCACTTCACTGGAACACTAACACTAGGGTCTGCTTCTGGGGACGCCCCCAAGAACCACTGCCCACCAGCCTCCTTCCCCTGTAGCCCATCTGCCCTCGGGCTGCACTTTCATCTGTCCCTGGGGAGGTGGTGCGCAACCATGATTGTGTAGGGGACCCAGGTCCCACACAGGGATCCTCACTTAATTGGTGAGGGTGCGGCCAGTGCAGGAGGGGACTCACCAGCTGTCTAAGGAAGCCCACGGACGCCTGGCCCCGAGCACCACGCCACAGACAGCATCCCAGCTCTCAGGTCTGGCTTAGCGGTTTGTCTTCTAATTGATCCCCTGGCTCCCTAAAGGCTGTGATCACCTGTGTCCATCTCAGCCCCACCTAGAGCGGCTGGCACGGAAGGGCTGCATGCCCGTGACGCATGGGTACCAAAGGGGAGAACTGTGAAGGGGGTGTGGAAGTTACAGGACCCGGGAGCCTTAACTTCAAAGGGCGGCAGGGCTGCCCCTGACGGAGTATGCAGCCATCAGCCTCGTGCGCTGGGAACACCGTGTGGATGGCTCACTTGTGCCGGGAGGTGGGGTCACGTGTAGACTGGCCCCTCTCCTGCCAACGGAGGCAGTGTGGAGTCCAGCACCTGGGGTAAGTCTTTCTCAATGGCCTGCCTGCCGACTCTCTTTACAACTCATCCCTGTAAGCCTCCTGTGCAATTATGCCCCAACCACCCGACTGAGGCTGGAAGTCAGCGGAATTTCAATGCCGAGGGCTTCTTCTTGGACTCGGCAGGCGGGGCCGTGTGGAGTATCACCCACATGGGAATCAAGCGAGCAAGGTCTCCCAGCCTTGGGCCACCTGAGGCCCTGCGAGGAGGGGTTCTGTGGACAGAATGTCTCCACTGACACTAAAGAAATGTAGGACTGACAAAATGAAGGAATCTGGGAGGAGGCACTATATAAGCCTATCTATTCGATATCAATTCACATTCCACGGGATGTGGATAGATTGAATGTTGCCTGGGGCCGTATTATTACAAAATATTCATGGCGCTCAACTTGTCTCCCAGCCTTAGCAAACACGGATCACAGACGTGTGATTTGCAGTTTGGGAATTAACTGAGTTCACAGGTTGGGGCCCCTCGGACAGAGGTCGCAGCACGTGGAGAAAAGACACTGGGCGTGGAGTCCGGCGCTCGAGTGTCCAGAACCGCTGGGTCCCAGTGATGTTTACACACCCTCTCTCTCAGCCTGGCTTCAATCTGTGCTGATGGGAACAAATATGCAAATTGGGAGGAAGCACCCTTACCTGCAGCTGGACCTGCAGCACCTTGACCACCTGGAAGAGGATTTCTCCTTGCTCTCCTTATTGTATCCTGCACAGCGAACCACAGACACTGCTTCACGTTGCCACTTGAGGTGCTGATGGTCAATTCCCTCAACACCTTGCCTGTGTTCTTGGATAGGAATGTGCTATCCACCAGGACCCCCAGAGTCTGGTCATGGTCCCTTCTTCCGGGGGCACAAGTGAACGTCCTCGTCCTCCCAGGGCTGGAGCTGTGGGTAGGGTGGGGTGACCGCGGATGCCACTACAGGTCCAGAGATCTTACCCTGAGAACATCAGCCCAGCTGGATGAAGACAGAACTGTCAGGGTCACCTGGTGGGGCTCCCCCTGTCTTCCAAGGAACCCTGCCCACGAGAAGCCAGTTCAGGAGTGCCCCCCTCCCCCCAGCATCCTACTCTTCTCCTCCTGGGTGTCTCTGTGGCTCCAGGCAGAGCGCTTAGAGCTGGCAGGCCCGCACCTACCCTGTGAGCCTCTCCTCCCACTCCGGTCTCTGTGTCTCAGGCCTGTAAGATGTGGCTGTGAAGGGTGTGGCTGCCCTGAGGTCTCCTGCCCTGGCCCTGTTTCCAGTCTGCTCCCCCTCCTGTGGAGTTGGGTGCCCCAGCCCGGGGCTCTCCCACAAACCCAGCACTTTCAGCTGCATCTAAGCCCTGCTCTGGGGCCTCCTCGTTCCTGAGCCCTGGTGTGTGGTCACCTTCTGAGTCCATGCCCTGCAGGGAGGTCCCACGTTGTGATGTAGTCCCACACCAGTGACCGTATCTTGGTGCGGGTACCTCTCCCCTGCTGGCCACTGGCCCGTGGTCCTGGCAGCTCACACAGCAGGCACGCCCCTCCTGCTTCTGCCCTCGGGGCAGAGGGCCCACCCACACCGTGATCCTGGCTTCCTAAGTGCCTGGCCTCTGACTCCCTCCTCTGGAGCCCCAGCACTGCCCTCTGCTGACCCGTCCTCCGGGGAGCAGCGGCCACAGCCCACCCTGCGGCTCAGGCGTGCACCTTAGTGGGAGGGGGCGTGGGCACCCCTGGGCTCTTGGACGTTCCTGGAGGGACAGAGAGGTGGGCATTGGTCCCAGGATGTTAAGGTTCATGGGCTTCTGACACTGGGCTATGTATGGGAAACCGCTGCATACATCTGGCTGCTGGAACCATTGCTGGGTGGGAACCCTTCCTCCATGTTGTACTTAAACTGTCGGAGGTTTGGTTGTTTCTCATTTTCAGCTGCTACAAACAGTGCTGTAGTGGACAACACTTTTCTGATATCTTTGAAAAATTATGCAAGTATTTCTGTATAATAAAAGGCAGAGAGAGAATTGATGCAAAAACTTAACATGAATTTATATTTAGTATAAATGGCCGATTGCCGGTCACTTACTAGTACAGTTGACTCTTGAACAACGCAGGGGTGAGGGGCGCCGAGCCCCAGTGCAGTCGAAAATCCACGTGTAACATTTGACTCCCCCGAAACTTAAATGCTAATAGCCTACGTTTGACCAGAAGCCTTACCAATAATCTAAACAGGTGATTGACACATGTTTTTCATATTCGATGTATCATATAATGTATTCTTGCAGTAAAGTAAGCCAGAGAAAAGAAAATGTTATTAAGAAAATCATGAAAAAGAGGAAATTCATTTACAGTCCATATATGTATTTATTGAAAACAATCCATTTATATATAAGTGGACCCGCCCAGTTCAAGTCCGTGTTGTTCTGAGGTCAACTCTAATGTATTCATGATTTTTGAATTTTGCTGCATATTAAAAGCACCAGGGAAGTTTAAGAGGTTCCCACCTTTAGTAAATATACAAATGCACTATGATATGAATAGAAGAAGCCTATGACGTTGACTTAAAAACTAAAGAACTCTCAGCCATGTTGGAAAATGCTTATTAAAAGAAGTGATGCGCAGGATGCAAAACACTAAATACTGGTGAATATCTTTATTGCCTGTCTTTCCCCACGAGAAATAAAACGGACTTTCTAAGGGTAGGGAATCCTTCCTGTCATGCATCATGACGCCCCCAGAGCCTGGAGCCAGGCTGAACACAGAGAGGACATGTCAATATTTGTGGACTGAGTGAGAAATGCTTTTGCTTTGATGAAAAAAACATTCATTTCTGACTTTTCTTTATATTGTTTCAAGCATTACTTCAATCATTAGAAAAAAAGGAAAATAACCTTAGCAAAGGTATGATGGTGTGTAAACAAAAACAGGGTTAGAGCAAAGGGCAGTTCCTGTGCTCATGGCAGAAGATCGAAGAGGAACTGGGCCTGAGGGCTGACAATTTGTCACCTCTAGGGATTTGGCCACACATGCCCCTCTGCCCCTGGGATCAGGAGGCCTCAGGCACCATAGCACAAGGTCTGACCCAGGGGAGACCCCGCTTTGGGGGCAGATTAAGCTCCAGAGCCCACAGTGGCCTCTTCCTTGGGCCTCCACATGCCTCCTGGGATCGGGGCACCTGGTCCCAGTGCTGTCATGGCCGAGAATGTAAAGCAGACAGGCCTTCTCCTACGCTCAGTGGTTCCCACAACCCAGTGACATAGGGGTGAGGGAGGGCCCTCGGGAGGGGAGCCCGTGCAGGCTGGCAGGCACCCAAGGCCCTACTGGGCCCCTCAGGCCGGGGTGTCATGGAGGGCAAACCCCAAGACCCAACCTGGCAGATGCAGAGCCCGCTTCGAGGGTCATCAGTGCATGGAGTCCCCTACCCCCCTGTCCTCCAAGGCTGGGCTGATGGAGCAACCCCACCAGCTGCCCCTCAGCCCTTTCCCCATGAACTACCAAGTTCAAAGCACCTGCTGGACTTTTGTCTGACTCTAGGGTGCATTTGAGGTTTTTGTGTGCTCGCCTTTTTTTTTCTGATGAAGCCTAGTTGCCCAAAGTCAGCTTAAGCATCATCTGTCTTGGTTTGTGGCACTCCTGGCATTGGTCCACGCATAGCTGTGTGACGCAGGGGACACCCGTGAATCCTTCACCCAAGCCGAGAGCTGGAATGTTCTCAGTCTCTGACACGTACTCCTCAGCCGCCCTGTGACCCCACTCTGGAGGCTGTACTTCTCATCCCTGCCTTTACTCAGAGCTTCATCACCAGTGTCCGCAACCCCGACATGTCCAGTTCTACTGGGTTTTGTACTTTGGGAAAAGGTGAGTATCCATCATGGCACATGAAGCCCTGGGACCTGGGCTGTCCGCTCAAGGTCATGGTACCAACTGTTGCACACGGAAGCATCCCTGTGGTCCTCAAGCCCTCCCTGGTTAAGACCAGCCCATCTGCACACTTTGCCCTGATTTCCCAGCCTCCCACCGCGTTGGGCCTGGCACATGGCTGGTTTCCACCTGTGCCGTGGAGGCGGAGTTGACAGCATCAGGATGAGGTGTGAAGATTCCTCCTACTCTCGGGTGGTCACTCAAGGTGAGGGGTGTCCTGGGGGCACCTAGCCTGAGAACACGTGGTGTGGCAGCTCCTAGCGTCCGGCAACCTGGCCTAGGAACTATTAAAGGTCTAGCTATTTGGAAACACCTAGTCGGGGCCCCAGAACAGGTGGAACAGACCTGTCCCCACTCCAGGGTGAGCCCAGCTGTGCTGATCTGAAGGGAAGCCACGCAGCCACGCCTCTGGGTCAGCCTCAGACCCATGACTTGATAATGGACTCTTGCTGTGATGCACTGTTGAGGTCAAGGGGGGTTTGTAGTGCAGCTTTTCTGTGCCAAGAGCTGATCGGTGCACCAAAATTCACCACACTGAAGCGATACTTCTAGGGTTTGGATATTTTGTAGAAATATGTGGTTACTGTTGTTGATTTTGTAAAAGAACCAAATATTATGCCCCTAACACTCTCATAAGCCTTTGAACTTCACAAGCATGTGCAAACACACACACACACCATCAGCACGTTGATATTACCTAGAGAAGTTTAATTCTGGGCAGCTCTGAACATAATACTCCCCCTACCCTGCGTGCCCGTCAGGAAGGAGTAACGCTCACTGCTATGTGTCGCCGATTTTCTGAGGCTGCTTCTTATGGAGCAAGAGCTAATGGACACAAAATCTTTGCATTGTGTCTTCCTTTAATTTTGGAAAATGTATCTCCATTATTTCTTCAAATATTTCTATCTTTTTCCTTTTCTCTTCCTTCGGTGTTCCTAGGTTCGCAGTTCTACAGATGTTTGTACTTCAACTTCTATCCTTAAATCACCCGACATTTCTCTCCCTTACCTTCTCATCCTTTCCTGCTGCCTCTGCACGCATTCCCCAGTGCTGAGACTTGGATTAAGGAGGGGTCTCAGCATGTGTGTCCCAAAGGGCCCTGCTTCTCCAAACCAGGTAATCCCAGAAAACATTCTGGGTTTTGTGGA